>NC_055993.1:108892041-109201617 GCF_018446385.1 Zingiber officinale | reverse complement strand
TGGTATAGGGATCCTGTATGCATGTCAAACATAGGTATCCAAACAATATGCAGCATATAAATGCAGCAACCACAAACACAAGCAATAAATGCATCATGCATATGATGCCAATGATGCGTCCTGGTCACCCCTGACGCCAGTCGATCATCTCACACCATAGTGAGGCCGAGTGGGTAGGGCTGTGACAACCGTGCACTCTGTCGTCACTACTCACGATCCTAACGGACGGGATGCTGTCGGAGTACACCTATCCTCCTACCCCAAATCATAGATGGGGGAGCGCAATGCTCTCAACTCCCGGTACACGATGACGGGGTGGAATCCCTGCCGGATAACTCGTTGTGTCACACTACCCATGAGCGGACCAACGGTGCCTAACAGAGTCCCTGCTGCAACACACTCTGCCTGAATCGACCACTAACCCATGAGTGGTGGTGTGTGCAGATCCATGTAACTGGCGATGTGCTCAACAATAATGGAGCGGACTATCGCACAGCATGCAATCATGCAAATGATGCATGGCAATAACCATATAAACATCCTGACCTAATCCATATATATAGAAAAGTGCACCCTAGGTCAACGAATCATATCGAATCAAAGGTACACAGAAGGTATAAAAACCTAGGTCCTGAACATAGTGAAGCATGGTATATCACTACCCGTATAAGCATGTATAGACAGGTAAAGTATACATGAGATGCAAATCAATCAATCAATCAAGCATGTACCAAGATTTAGGTAGTGATTAACCAAAAGAAATAAAGGACATAATTAATGCAACATGTTAATTTCATTACTAAGCATATCAAAGATAAAGAGTCAAAAGTACCCGCCTCCAAAAATAGAAAGGTCCAATCTGACTCCGAGATACTCGTCTCGCGTCAAAGTCCTGTAATACCAAACATATATGAATTATTTAGCTAAATTTCTATAAATAGCTAAATAAATTCTTTAACCCTAAATTAGGGCAAAAACCCTAATTCCAAAAATACCTAAACTTATTTCATATTCATCATCATAATAATCCAATTCCAACCTAATTCAATGTATTTACCAAAACTAACAATCCTCTACATCATGCATCAAATCCCTACTCCTTACCTCAATTCTTCTTCAGTCGCTCTGTAATGGCAAAAGACCCAAACAGCAATGGGATGACTGGAATTGAGGAAATCCCAAACTGCAACCCGATCAGAACCAAAAGAAAAGCAGGATGGTGGCACTGTAGAACCTGGTGGTCAATAGTGCTTGTCGCAGTTGAAACTTGCTCCAGCAAAGGTCACGTGCAACAAGGCATCACCCAGATCAGAGGCATTGAAATCTGCAGCCCTAGAACTGTGATCAATAAACCAACCTACTGCAATTACCTGAACCTGTGCCATTCTTTCCCCCTGCCGGCAACTGGTGAATGGAAAAGGTTGCCCCAATACTGAGTCTAGGGCACGGTACTGTGGCTGGAACAGAGGTTATCAGAGGAGAACCAGTGTAGAGAAACGACTACCCTCGGTTGGCTCTCGTCGACCGGTGAAGATAGCAGCGACAGAAGAGAGGAGAAGAGAGTCTTCGGCGTGAACGGCTGTGAACCCAAAACTAGGGCACGCGGCTAGTTGGCGGCTGGGATCTTAAGGCTCTCCACTGCGAGGGCGAGGGGCGACGATGGAGGCTAGGGCAAAGGCGACAACGGCACTGGGTCAGATCTGGTGGCCGGTACAGAGGAGGTGGCCGGCGGCGGTGCTAGGGCACGGCGACGGCGGCTGACGCTGAAAAACCAGTGTCGGCAGTGGCGTCGGTGCTGGCTAGGGCATAGATCGGAGATGGCTCTATGGCTGAGGAAAGCCGGCGGCAGCGCTGGGTCAGTGGCGGCGAAGCAAACTCGGCGGCGGCACCGGTTAGGGCAAGGGAAGAAAGCTTCGGGCGCGTGTGGTTTCGGCGAGGAAGAGAGAACGGCGGAAGGAAAAGAAAATAAAGAAAATAAAGAAAAGGAAATGTAAATATAAACATTTCCTCACATAAACGGGGTAGCCTAAACAGGCTTTTCCGGGCCCCGTTTTTATCCCCGTTAACTCGTCCGTACGAGCTCCGAAAAATTCCCGAAAAATTTCTAAAAATTTCGGAAAATTCCCTTATTAATATTCGCCTATTTTCCGGTATTTTACATTCTCCCCCACTAATAAAAATTTGGTCCCCAAATTTCGTTTCTACCATCAGCAAGTACCAACAACAGATATAAAGCATAAATGCTGAACGGTAAACAAATCACATACCTCAAGTGAAAAGATGGGGATATCGAGCTCGGATAGTATCCTCGAGCTCCCAAGTAGCCTCCTCATCCGAAAGATGCTGCCATCCGACTTTAACCAGCCGGATGGTCTTGTTCCGCAACTGACGCTCCTTCCGGTCGAGAATCCGTACCGGAACCTCCTCAATAGTGACGCCAGACTGTACTGAAACTGAGATATCTGTCAGCACATGTGTTAGTTCGGGTACGTATCTCCTCAGCATAGATACGTGGAATACATCGTGCACTCCTGCCAAGGACGGTAGTAGTGCCAATCGGTAAGCTACCGCTCCAATCCTTTCCGAGATCTAGAAAGGTCCAATGTATCGTGGAGCTAGCTTACCTCTGAAGCCAAATCTCTTCACCCCTTTCGTGGGTGAAACTCGCAGAAATAACTGGTCGCAAATAAAGAACTCTAAGAGTCTCCGACTCCAGTCAGCATAACTCTTCTGACAGTCTTATCCCTCTGACATCCTCTGTCTGATAGTATGGACCACTTTGCCTCACGTTGAGCTCCATGAGGTCTCAACATCCTCTGCACGGTTCTGTGGCCGAAAGTCCAGGGATCGATCCTCGGGGTGTAACTGTCTGGGGTTAACGTCTCCGCCATACACTTTCCACCTACCTGCATTGTTAACTGGGTCTCTCGGATTCTCTTCCTGATCGACGATTGAGCAACCATCGTAACAAGAATACCCTGCTCTGTCTGTCCCTGCTCCTCAATGTCTAACTCAGAGAAATCCTGAATCAAATCTGTGACCACAACTCGGTGGCAAGCTAAAGTCCCTCTGGACCTCTAGCTAAATGCATCGGCAACCACATTAGCTTTTCCCCGGTGATAGCTAATGGTACAATCATAATCCTTCAAGAACTCTACCTATGTCCTCGGTCGAAGATTAAGTTCCTTCTGAGTGAACAGATATTTGAGACTCCGATGGTCAGTGAGAATCTCAATGTAATATTCTACAGGTACTGTCGCCAAATCTTCAGGGCAAAAATAACAGCGGCCAACTCCAGATCATGAACTGAGTATTTTCTTCTCAGGCTCCCTCAACTATCGAGAAGCATATAAGAACGCTCTACCGTGCTACCTCAGAACAGCACCCATATCCTGTAGAGACGCGTCGGTGTAGAGGACAAATTCGTCCTCTTCTGAAGGTAAAAACCAAAAATCAAAGCCGACCCTAGTCTCCGCTTCAGCTCCTAGAAGCTGGTCTTACAATCCTCAGTCCAAGTAAACTTCACGCCTTTCTTGGTCACGCATGAAAGTAGCATAGCTATGCGAAAGAAACCCTCGACGAAAGGTCTGTAATATCCTGCGAGTCACAAAAGACTGCGGATCTCCTACACTGATTTCGGCTGCTCCAAACGGTAACAACCTCTATCTCCTATGGAACCACGGTACACTCCTACTGGTGACCGTGTGTCCCAAACATCATAACAAAAGACAATCCAAACCAGCACTACTGATAATCACATATAGATGTTCTCGTCGAATCATCTCTAGATCTATGCAAAGGTAGTGTACGTGACTCACCTCGGATCCGTAATAGATCACAACATCGTCCACAAAGATAATGGAAACCTATCCAAACATCCTCGACATACCAAGATCATAGAGTCCCTGAAAACATCTAAGACACTGTAAGCCTATATGGCAAAAACCAAGACACATAATGTCCGTATCACAGACATTCCTATCCATAAGATCTCCGATAATAAATCGAAAAATCTGATCATCAATAACATAAATCACCAAAGAATAAATCCTCCAGGGTGAGAGCAACGCTCCATCACAGGAAACACCACATATGTGGGAGCAACGCTCTACCACAAGAAATCCTCAATATGTGGGAGCAACACTCCACCACAAATAATCTGAAATATGTATCTGCAATAAATATAGGAGCAATGCTCCGCTACCAGCAATCCGTGATATGTGGGAGCAACGCTCCACCACAAAACAATACCTAAGTACCCCAAGGCACCTAACTATCCAGCTAGAGACTGTACAAGATCTCTCTACCACAATTCGCTGTGGTTAGCCTAGGATATAACAACCTAGAAACTAATCAAATCCATCATCAACTCTATCAGCATCCTAGTGGGTCATCCACTGATAGGAAAATTAGTTGATGGGTTAATTCAACAAATGACATAATGCAGTCACTCCACATTCTGCATTCAGTATAAGTAGAATCATCATGCTGCTACCAATGTATACACCTAGCACACATGCTCACACAACATATGTATGATCAACAAAATCCTCCAATTATTATACACCAAACATACTCACAACTCCAGTATATTCAGTATGATACCTCCAACAATACATACCGAACACATGTGCAAAATCAATGTAGGTAAAATCAACAATACACCTCAAACAACACTCACATGACATATCTTCACCTATGCCAAGAGTATAACCAACATATACTTCCAAATAAGCATACTAAACCCAGGTGCACTCACATATCAAACATAATAAAAAAAAATACCTCAGATACCACACCAAACACATATGTACATATCACAACTCAGATTAAATCGACAAAATGCCTCCATCAAAACACCACCGATGTACTTATACTACATCTCGGATTTAATCAACAAGATATCTTCAATAATACCTCCAGATACATACACCCAACTACATATCTATGATCCACAAGGAACACCTCAAACCATATCAGAACATGGATACATATACTATTTGTAAATGGACAGTCTACCACAGAACTCCTACAACCCAAAACAATCATGATATACATGCAAAATCAGCATATCAGCTCAATCAAAGAGACCAACCTTATGCTACCAACACTCATGGATTACCGGTATATCTAAACAAAATTCATGCATATGTATCAAGCATGAATACATCATTCAAAAGCAACCCAAAATAAAGCAGCCTAATCATCCAGTAACAACCCTGCTCTAGGTTCAAAGGAACTGGTATCGGACAAGAAAAATATACACACCGTGGTATAACATTGCCAGTCAATGTCATACACTACCAAGACTATATCCCATGGGAAAAATTTTATCATCATAAATCCAAATGTACTCTCCCAGTTTACACAAGTAACGATTGTATCCCATAAGTGTTAAGCAATTAGCTCTACACTTCCTTACACCAGCGGGGTCACATATCCCAATGCACCCTCTAAGTTATCCCACCAGGTATATACAATCCACGGGCAAAGTCTTCATGGAATAGGATACATCGATCCTTTATAACCTATCCAAGCCGACAATGATATATGGCTAAATCAGTCCTTTCCACGTCAGTACAAAACATGTACTCAAATGTGCTCTAGATACATAACTAAGCACGAATAACCTAAAGGTTTGAACCTCTAAAAATAGAGTATGGCAATCCTCTACTGATCAACCAACAAAACTAAATCATTCATCTACTAACTAATCAAGAATACCTTAATCCTCCACAAGCAACTAAGGTATATCCAACCACATAATATCATATGTATAAATGTGTACGACCCAAAAGAAAAAGTCAGAATTTAAGAACATCAAGACACTCTCATCTTCATCCTCAAAAACATCAGCCCACATTATATCAGATGAATAAATCTCTACTCCCCATGAGGGCAAGTTAGCATTCAAAACATCAATCTTTATTTATCCACATAGTCCCATATCAGAAGAAGCAAATATCAATCTTATCATCCTGTTAACTAACCACAACCAACCAGATTTATTAAAATCTTATAAGTACACTCAACTGTAAAACTCTCCAGCACCCAATTATAATCTGATCACCAATCATAATCATCAAACCTGTGAATATCATAAATGGCACTCACTATGTCACCATCAATGACAACCCAAATATAAATCATCAAAATGGTTATCCACTAATAGATCATCAAAACAAATATCTAGTAATTGATCATCAGACAACCACATAACATTTACTCTCATAAATCATTAGAAATCAACATATCATAATATCTGATCTCACAATATCCCTCAACCTCAAACTATTCTCAACAATGATCAAACATGGTAACCCCCAATGACCAATTCCCATCGTATCAGGTACCCTAATATCAAAAAGATAAGAGTATAAAAAAACTCTACTGGCTAAGTCAACAGGAGTCTGTAGGTATCATCCATTAGCCAGTTAACAATAGCAGAGGCTGGTATGTGCCTCCATCTCCTAATAGTAGTAACAGAAGCTAAAACTACTGATGGTATGATATATAAAATCACCAGAGACTATAATCCTTGATCTCTATTAGGGTCGACCAAGATCAGTGGCTAACCCATCATATGTAATATGAGCTACAACAACCAGACAGGTAATAAAGATAAAGTGCTAATAGTTGTCCTAACTATCATAAAATAAACATCATACCTATTTGCCATCTGGAGATGTTCCATCGTTGTCCAGTCCCCAACTTTTGACCTCAAAATTCCGAACGAGAAACATCGTTGGAAATCCATATAAATCCGAAACGGAAATCCGAAACATAACCATAACGAAAATCCGAAAATGCCCAGTTTGACTCGCAAACCTGGCTAACCCAAATATCCAGAATACCAACAACAGGTATCCGATAAATCTCCAGAACACCAAAAGCAGGTATCATAACCCTGCTCTGATACCAAATAAATTGGTATCAGATAAATCTCGAAAATCCAAAATATAAAAATCCAACAAGTATCGCCAAACTTGGCGCTCTGATACCAAGTAGTAAATAAATTAGTATCAGGTTATCCCAAACATCAAAAATACGAAAACAAAAGATCGTATACCTGTGCTCTGATACCACTAAATTGTCACGCCCCAGAGGAGTCCCTGTCCGAAGAAATTTCGGCAGCATCTCCCCTGTACAGCGGACAATCTGAAACTTTTCTACATCTCATATACCTCAGCCACAGGCGGCTGGAATAATAACAATCAATAAAAACACATTCCACACAACCATCCACGCAGTTATAAATAATCAAACAAAGTAGTAATACTCTGACTCGAAAACCACCCTACTCAACTACACTCGTAAAGCTCAAAGCCGACGAACTCACCTCTTCTGCCGTCCAGGCAGGCGTGTAGTAGAGTAAATCCAAATCATACCAAAAGTCCATCCAACGGAAAGATTCCATACAATATCCATATGTAAAGTCCAAAACAAAACTAAAACAAAGTCTGATAGCGGAAAGCTAAAATAAAATAACAACTCAAAAACCAGCAGAGGAGTAGCACTACGTGCTGTGGGGACCAGCGACTGGAACTCCCTCCTGACAGCATCAACCTGAAAATAACAACAATGGAGGCGGGGTGAGTCCAACACTCAGCAGGTACAATTGATATGCAAAGTAAAGAAACAACACCTAGCAGTAATCATGCGTACAGTCTCCTGATAAGAAAGATAAAAATGCATCTGAAGTAAACAGGAGAATACTGTACTAACCAGGTCCTGAGTATAAGGTCAAACAGTCCGAGTGGTATAGGGATCCTGTATGCATGTCAAACATAGGTATCCAAACAATATGCAGCATATAAATGCAGCAACCACAAACACAAGCAATAAATGCATCATGCATATGATGCCAATGATGCGTCCTGGTCACCCCTGACGCCAGTCGATCATCTCACACCATAGTGAGGCCGAGTGGGTAGGGTGACAACCTGCACTCTGTCGTCACTACTCCCGATGAGTGACCGAGTGGACGGATGTTGTCGAGTACACCTATCCTCCTACCCCAAATCATATATGGGGAGCGAATGCTCTCAACTCCCAGACACGATGACGGGAGGAATCACGGATAACTCGTTGTGTCACACTACCCATGAGCGGACCAACGGTGCCAACAGAGTCCCTGACACACTCTGCCCGAATCAACCACTAACCCATGAGTGGTGGTGTGCAGATCCATGTAATCGCGATGTGCTCAACAATAATGGAGCGGACTATCGCACAGCATGCAATCATGCAAATGATGCATGGCAATAACCATATAAACATCCTGACCTAATCCATATATATAGAAAAGTGCACCCTAGGTCAACGAATCATATCGAATCAAAGGTACACAGAAGGTATAAAAACCTAGGTCCTGAACATGGTGAAGCATGGTATATCACTACCCGTATAAGCATGTATAGACAGGTAAAGTATACATGAGATGCAAATCAATCAATCAATCAAGCATGTACCAAGATTTAGGTAGTGATTAACCGAAAGAAATAAAGGACATAATTAATGCAACATGTTAATTTCATTACTAAGCATATTAAAGACAAAAAGTCAAAAGTACCCGCCTCCAAAAATAGAAAGGTCCAATCTGACTCCGAGATACTCGTCTCGCGTCAAAGTCCTGTAATACCAAACATATATGAATTATTTAGCTAAATTTCTATAAATAGCTAAATAAATTCTTTAACCCTAAATTAGGGCAAAAACCCTAATTCCAAAAATACCTAAACTTATTTCATATTCATCATCATAATAATCCAATTCCAACCTAATTCAATGTATTTACCAAAACTAACAATCCTCTACATCATGCATCAAATCCCTACTCCTTACCTCAATTCTTCTTCAGTCGCTCTGTAATGGCAAAAGACCCAAACAGCAATGGGATGACTGGAATTGAGGAAATCCCAAACTGCAACCCGATCAGAGCCAAAAGAAAAACAGGATGGTGGCACTGTAGAACCTGGTGGTCAATAGTGCTTGTCGCAGTTGAAACTTGCTCCAGCAAAGGTCACGTGCAACAAGGCATCACCCAGATCAGAGGCATTGAAATCTGCAGCCCTAGAACTGTGATCAATAAACCAACCTACTGCAATTACCTGAACCTGTGCCATTCTTTCCCCCTGCCGGCAACTGGTGAATGGAAAAGGTTGCCCCAATACTGAGTCTAGGGCACGGTACTGTGGCTGGAACAGAGGTTATCAGAGGAGAACCAGTGTAGAGAAACGACTACCCTCGGTTGGCTCTCGTCGACCGGTGAAGATAGCAGCGACAGAAGAGAGGAGAAGAGAGTCTTCGGCGTGAACGGCTGTGAACCCAAAACTAGGGCACGCGGCTAGTTGGCGGCTGGGATCTTAAGGCTCTCCACTGCGAGGGCGAGGGGCGACGATGGAGGCTAGGGCAAAGGCGACAACGGCTGACGCTGAAAAACCAGTGTCGGCAGTGGCGTCGGTGCTGGCTAGGGCATAGATCGGAGATGGCTCTATGGCTGAGGAAAGCCGGCGGCAGCACTGGGTCAGTGGCGGCGAAGCAAACTCGACGGCGGCACCGGTTAGGGCAAGGGAAGAAAGCTTCGGGCGCGTGTGGTTTCGGCGAGGAAGAGAGAACGGCGGAAGGAAAAGAAAATAAAGAAAATAAAGAAAAGGAAATGTAAATATAAACATTTCCTCACATAAACGGGGTAGCCTAAACAGGCTTTTCCGGGCCCCGTTTTTATCCCCGTTAACTCGTCCGTACGAGCTCCGAAAAATTCCCGAAAAATTTCTAAAAATTCCCTTATTAATATTCGCCTATTTTCTGGTATTTTACACGTCGTGTGCTTCCTTCTCGTCCGCCATCGTACTCATCCGCAGTCTTCGTCCCTCGGTCGCACCCCGTGCTGACCTTCTCGCTAGCTGCATCTCTTGCTCCCCGAGCAATCTTCCGCTCCGACTTCTCATCCCTCGGAACCACCGCACGCTTCCTTCTCGTCCGTCAGTGTACTCTTCCGCAGTGCCTCATCCCTCGGACGCATCGCGTGCTGTCCTTCTCGCTAGCTGCGTCTTCCGCTCGACTAATGTGCTCCTAAACTGTTGCACACTTAGACACAAGGTTAGAACCACACAGGACCTAACTTAACTTGTTGATCACACCAAAATAACCTTGGGGTTCAACAAACTCTCCCTTTTTAATGTGAGCAACCCAAGTTAAGCTAGGGTAAATAGACATAAAAATAAACTAACTAATTTTGCAATAAAGTACAAAAAAGATAAAAACTTTTGGTCTACCTCCCCCTAGACTTATACTTTTCCTTCTCCCTCTTTGATCACATAAAAAAATAGGGTTCAAAGACAACCTCTAAGGGAAAATTTTGAAACTTTAAAAAAAAATTGCAATAATTTTCAACAAAAAAAATATTCTAAAAAAAATTCTAAGTAAAACTTTAGGTAAGAAAATTTTCTAAGTAAAAAAAGTCTAAGTATGAAAAACTTTCTAAGTAAAGCTTTAAGTAAAAAAAAATCCTGACTTAGGAAATTTTGCAAAAAAATATTTTTGAAAATTTTTTCTAAGTAAAAATTTAAGTAGAAATTTCTAATTTCAGAAGAACTTTTAACTTATTTTTCTAAGTATAAGTTTTACGCAAAAAATATTTCTAAGTAAAAAAAATGTTTAAAAGACTTTTTAAAGTATTATTAAATTTCAACCTTAATACTTTATCAGAAAGTTAATTAAACATTTTATCTCAATATTTTGACTTCTATGTCGTGGCGAGGCACTAGGTCTTCTTGGTTATTGGAGCTACAACTACTTCCATAGATAAAGCCTCATAAAGAAACTCATTGTTTAATTTTCTCGCTGAAAGCGCTAAATCTAATTAGTTCAAGTTAGACAAGACTTTGGAACCCAATATAGCTTCCAGCCTATTGGATTGACTAAAAATTTCTTAGGGACATATCTTTTTGAAATATTCCTAATTTGTCCCTGGTGATATCTAAAATATCAATTTAAATTATTAAATCTTCTAAAATTTGTATTAGATGAACATGCACGATTTTTCAAGTTTTCTACTTGAATTTTCATATTTACACTTTCTGATTTCAATTTTTCATTTTCTAATTTTGATTTTTCTAAATCTTCTAGTGGGCAAGATTTAGCTAGTATTACTTTTAAGTTTTTATTTTCTTTTTCTAATTTGCAGTAATATTTTGTTAACAATTTAACAAATTTAAAGAGTTTATTGGGAGGAAGAGATCGTATCTGACTTACCTTGTCGATCTCGTTATCCGTGTCTCCCCCTGAATTGCTACTTTCTTCCGACGTAGCTCTCCCTTCATCGATGCTCTCGATGCTCATTTCGGAAGAACTTGAATCGCAGTCGTCGTCTTGATGACTCGCCATTAATGCGAGCCCAGAGAACGCCTCAACTTCTTATTCGAACAACGTATCATCCCACGTCGCCTTTAGGACCTTGCGCTTTTGGACAGGCTTCTTACCTTTATCCTTGTCCTTGTTCTTTAACTTGGGGCAGTTGTCCTTGACGTGTCCTTCTTCGTCGCAGTGGTAGCGGCAGATCATCCTTTTCTTTTTACCCTGCGGATGGTTAGAGGTTCTAGATTTACAAAGTTTTTTAAACCGTCTTACCATCATTATCATTTCCTCGTCGTCGAGAGAAGACTCTGACTCAGGTTTGTCTCTCGATGCTTTGAGGGTGACATTGTGTTTGGGCTCTTTCAAACCTGCATATCTTGATTCGTGCACTTCAAATGTCGAGAATAATTCTTCTAATGTAATTATTTCTAAATCTTTTGAAATATAAATGACATCTACTAGTGATGCCCATTTTGAATTTCTCGGAAAAGAATTTAACGCGTACCTTAACGAATCTCGGTTACTTACCTTTTCTCCAAGATTCGACAGTCCGATGATGATTTCTTTAATTCTTGAGTGCAGATGCGTAACTGTCTCATCTTCCCCAAGTCACAGGCTGGTGAGCTGATTATGAAGTAGATCCCGTCTAGCGAGCTTGTCTTCGGACGTTCCTTCGTGCAACTCAAGGAACTTCTCCCAAAGTTCCTTTGTCGAGTCGTAGTTCCCGATCCGGATGGTACTCTGCTTTGCCGTTCGCCACGTAGTCGGCATGCTCCTTTTCGTCCATTGATATTTTTCTTTGCCCTCTGGAGCTACAAAACCAAATTTCAATATTAGAATTAACTCAAAATCTGTTGTAAAAAATATCTGCATTCGCTTTTTCCAAGTAGCGAAATCCCCTTCGAACTTCGACGGATAGATGCTCGGTCTGGCCATCGTCTTTCCTTCGATCGACGGTTAGTCCTCCTGAAACGCCTTGGCTCTGATACCACTTGTTGAACCGCTGGGCCAGCTAGAAGGGGAGGTTGAATAGCCTGCAAAAATAAAAAACATAACCTTTCTCGACTTTTCAAATAAACACTTGTATAAAACAGAAAAGCAATAACTTAAAAGTAGAAAGACAGAAACGACGAGGCACACCGGGATTTACTTAGTTACAATCGGGGAGACGAGAATGTAGCACTAAATACTCCTTCAGGCGGAGAAGCCTCGTACAATGTTGAAGCGCAAAACAGAGAAGCTAATTTAGAAATTGAGCGTACAAGTGTTGGAAGTGAATTGCTTGTGTTGATTGAAAAGCTTCTGGACCAAGGTTATATTTATAGCCTTGGTCGGGGCGCCCCGAAGGGGTTCCGGGCACCCTGGGAGATAAAACTTTATCCCCCAACGATTGACACGATCCTGGTCAAAATTCAGGTCCGGGTGCCCAGAAGCATTCCAGGCGCCCCGGGTTGTTCCGAGTGCCTGGAATGGTTCCGGGCGCCCGGAGCCATAAAGTCAACACCAGTTGACTTTTTCGTCAGGGGCCTCTGCTCTGATTCAGTTCGCCTCGATCCGAGTCTTCAACTCCGGATCCGCTTGCTTGGATGATCTCTGCCATCCGGAATAGAGCTCACCCGAACCCAACTTCCGGTCTTCTCGAATAGGCTTTCGCTCCGGCTTCTCGTCCCTCGGAATCATCACGTGCTTCCTTCTCGTCCGCCAGCGTACTCATTCGCAGTCTTCGTCCCTCGATCTCACCCCGTGCCGACCTTCTAGCTAGTTGCGTCTCTTTCTCCCCGAGCAGTCTTCCGTTCCAGCTTCTCGTCCCTCGGAACCACCACATGCTTCCTTCTCGTCCGTCGGTGTACTCTTCCGCAGCGCCTCGTCCCCCGGACGCACCGCGTGCCGTCCTTCTCGCTAGCTGCGTCTTCCGCTCGACTACCTGTGCTCCTAAACTTCTGCACACTTAGACACAAGGTTAGAACAACATAGGACCTAACTTAACTTGTTATCATACCAAAACAACTTTGGGGTTCCAACAAGATGAGTTTCTCCACCTTTGAAATTTTTTTTGAAATGAGAGCATTAGTGGACTCATGCTGAGTGTGTAGGTCTTGGATGTATTGGCCCTAGGGGTTGGGAGCCAAGTAAATCTATGAATGTTATTTATTTTTTTTATAAAAAAAATGAACGATAAAAATGCAACAAAAATTGACGGTTGATATTCTTCACCCCCTCTATTGACACGCAATGATCCTACAACTTAGACTTTTCGTCTTGTGCCAACTCCATGTTGGACTTCCGACCGCCAAGTGTCCAGTCAATCGTGACCCATTTGGACTTTCCGCCTCGTGTCAACTCTATATTGGACTTCTGACCGCCAAGTATCTAGTCAACCATGATCAACTTAAACTTTTTCACGGTCAAATACTCGGTCAATATTGACCTACTTAACTTTTTCTCAAACAACTAACATATTAATTGACTATCAAATATCCGATCAACTTTTAATTACTTTACGTCTCAACCAACTAATATATTAATCAAATATCAAAACCAACTCGAGTCAATTTAAATTTGATGAATCTTGACTAGCTATGAATCGATTGCAAATCACCTAATATAGCTCAATAAAACGAAATCTCCCACTACAACTTAATGAAGAAACTTATATAACTAAACAAGTGTATATGTGCTCTAATAATAAATTATTATTATTATTATTATTAGAAAAATACAAGCACCTATCACAACTAAATGAAGACACTCATTAGAAGAAAAACACACCCACTGATTTAAAAAATTAATAATTAATATCTTATTTAGCTTATGTTTAACTCTAAGTTTGAGGTCTTATTATTATTATTATTATTATTATTATTATTATTATTATTATTATTATTTTAGAATACTTATTAGGCCCCGAATTATTATACCCTTTTTTGTTAGGTTGCATGCCTTTGGGGTCTAAATTTTCCTGTGAGAACTAAGGTCTTATGACTTTATCATTTAGGACACTTCTTGGGACCCTAACATGAGATATTATATCCTTTTCATTTCAAGACACTTCATAGTGTTTAAGTTCTTAGGTGTGAGGTTGTATATATGTGACACCTCTTGAGACCTTGCTTTCCTGGTGTTTATATTTTCACTTTAGGTTTTAGGTCATTGCTGGCCCCTTGATCGAGGTCTTGTTCCCTAATTTTTTCATTTAAAGAAGCCACACTTGTTCTCTAAGTGGACTTCGATCTAACATGTTATGCCCTTCAACTTCATGATGCCTCCCTAAATCTAAGTGGACCTCAACTATATTATGAAAATTTTCTAATTTAAAAAATAAGGATATTTTTCTAACTTTATCTATTTAATCTTCATTTCCCTTCTTTCCTCCCAAACAAAGTAACACATGTTATGCTAATGAACCTTCCATCCCTCAAACAAAAAGAAGTTAAATACTTTACTTCCCCTTACTTTCTCTTCCTTCCCCTTCCGTTAATAAATCTTCTCTCACTCTATTCAAACAGAGGGTAAGAAGATGAATTGTACTTAATTATTCATCTGAGCACACTTCACCCCAAATCAAGTTGTTCTTCTTGGAAATTAAAGTGAAGGTTAGGTCGACATGCCAGATAATCATTAGACCTCGAGAAGAGGGAAGTGCTATCTTCATATGCAAAACAATGAAGTTCTCTTAATTAAAAATTCCACTATGTTTCCAATTAAGTCGTAGAATCTCCATTTTTTCAATTCTGTCGTCCAGTGCTCTCAGTTAGGTGACATCCCTCATCGGTAACATCAACTCAAGTACTTGTAACATAATTAACGTTTATAACTTGTTTATATATAAACTTAAACTTTCAACTACTCCTTTCACTTGACCTAATTGTTTCAACTGAATTGGGCAACTTCTTGATAACCCTGATATGAGATTCAAGAAATTATAGGGAAAATGAAAAGCGAGAGAAGGAAGAAGAAGCTATTGATTGCTGATCTCTTTTGCATTGTTTATAACTGGTATTAATCGAATGTCATGTGATACGGTACGTAAAGGAGGGGCCCAATAAGATTAAGAAGTCAAAAGTCAAGAACACGAGATGGTCAAAAGTCAAGAGGGCATGTTCGTCAATAGTCAAAATAACGTAGCGGTCAGCGGTCAGCAGTCAAGGAAAAACGAGAGTTAGACTACCTCGCGGAATCAGTTGTATAATTCCTGGTCAGAAACAGTCAGGCAAGTCCCCATATCTGAGACATAAGACGAAGTTTGGACTAGTCCCTGGCCTGCCCCAAACTGATCGGATTCTCCTAACTCGGGCTTTATAGATGGTCTCGGTACTTTTACTAAGACAACTCCCGACCGACTCTTCAACGGTCAAATCGTGAAAGATGGATCCCTCGTCATAGTCTCAGATAAAACCTGGTCGGTTCATCACGTCTCATCCTCTTTATCAAGGCATAATCCTGGTAGCACATCTGAGCGGTCATCCCGAACTGTCTATAGCTGAACCTAGGCGGGACGGAAAGCACTAAGCGACAACAATGTCAGAGAATCGTAACCTCCTGTCAAAGAATAGCTGTCCTACGTCAGGGAATATTTCAGTGACCTACCACTCCTTGAAAGTAAAACCTTCCTTCTACCAATAGGAGGTTGTCGTACATCATCTCTCACCCGACATGCCCTGACACCCGATATTCTCTAACAGCGGTAGACTCTAAAGGTATACAACGTCATATAAAAAGGGAGATCCTTTTCCTTGGCCAGGTATGCACACATCCACACTCGTCTTTAACAATTTTTTTTCCGTCCATCGTACACTATTTTTTCGGAGAAAAATGACCTAACTTGAACGTCGGAGGACCTACGCCGGGAATTTTTTTCTTGATTTCTGGTCTAACACTCTTGATCCTGTCTGGAAGCTGAGAAAACGAACCTGCCGGTATGACGTGTCTGGAAGGTTGACCGCATCCCCATGACCCGGTCGATGAGCTATCCTCTACGTTGACCAGATCGTCAGGAGTCCTCCTCCGGTCAACTGTACCTGCATCCAGCGACCGGGTTCCCCCGGTCTCTGGTACCTCGGTGCTCGAGGCGAATCCCACAAATGCATAAATATCCGGATAATAATAGAATATTGAAATAAATGCAAAGAAGGTGCGAGAACGTACCCTGGCCCAGGGGGGCGCCCTCGGATGGATGGATGAGCTGGTCGAGCTAATGATCAAGTCGTCGTGGTCCCGGATCCGAAAAGCGGCATGTAGGCCGAGACATAATGGCTCGTAGGCCGATACGCGGCACGCAGGCCGGATAACACAGATAGCTCGTAATCATAAGAGATGCACAGAGTGAAACCCAACGACTCAATGGCCGGAACAACCTCGGCTCGATGGCCGAACCCAACCTCGGCGCGATGGCCGGAATAACCCAAATAGTATCGAGCTGCGGCTATCTGGAAGGTGACGATATCCACTAAAGACAGCGGCAGTAGATGCGAGATGGGGAAGATGCGGCTGTCAGCGGCGACTGTGGCCGCGGGAAGGCAGCAGTGGCTGCCGGCGGCGGCTGTGGCCGCGGGGGAAAGCAGCAGTGGCTGCCGGCGAGGATCTGCTGTGCGCGCAGTGGCTGCCGGCGAGGGAGGAGAGGAGGAGAAGAAGGGATCGCCGGCGGCTTCATCGACGCCGGCGAAGAGCTGGAGAAGGAGAAAAAATCTCCTTCATGGCTGCTGGCGGCTCCCCCCCCCTCTCTAAACCCGAGCCTCTTTCTCCCTTTCAAAGCCCTAGCTTCCCCTAAAAGACCTAAATGCCCCTCTACTTTCTCCTATCTCCTTTTCTGCCCTTTACATAACCGGATCACAAGCCTCCCCTTCAAGTCTAGTCGAAGGAGGCGTGAGTCCGACTGACTGGACAGTCTATCGCAAAGAGCTAAACCGCTCTCGATGTCAAAACCGAATCGCTGAACCAATAATATGATGTCGCTCGAACGGTCGCTATAATAGTGGTGTCGAATGAAATAGTAATCAAGCCGAGCGGATCAAGTCGATAGTCGGCCCGAGGCCGAGCGAACGACAAAACATCAAATGAGCGGTAAAACAACAAGCGCATGACGAGTGCAAGCATAGCAGACCGAACAACACGCTGGACAACAAGTAGGCCGAGCGGACGAGCGATGCCTAGTACGCGACCATGAAGATACCGACCGGATGAGCGAAGTGAAGTCGATCGGATGGATAGGTGCGGGGCGGGCGATGCCGCGCGTGCGACCGGAATGATGTCGATCGGTCGGATAGATACCGGGCGGACGATGCCGCGCGTGCGACCATGGCGACGTCGATCGGTCAGATAGATGTCGGGCGGGCGATGCCGCGCGTGCGACCGTGGTGACGTCGATCGGTCAGATAGATACCGGGCGGACGATGCCGCGCGTGCGACCATGGCGACGTCGATCGGTCAGATAGATGTCGGGCGGGCGATGCCGCGCGTGCGACCGTGGTGACGTCGATCGGTCAGATAGATGCCGGGTCACGAGGACTGCTCGACCCCGAACGGGGGAGATAGATGCTCGCGATGGCTATTCGACCCCGAGCGGGGGAGATAGATATATGATATACTGGTCCGATATACTGGTCCTCCCGGCCGAACGGCTCGGGGGCCTTCGGCTTCGAGCGCTTGGCTCGGATAATAACCTCCCGGCCGAACGGCACGGGGCCTTCGTCTTCGAGCCTGTGGCTCGGATATAACCCTCCCGGCCGAACGGCACGGGGCCTTCGTCTTCGAGCCTGTGGCTCGGATATAACCCTCCCGGCCGGGGTTTCGCCTCGAGCCGTGGCTGATATAACCTCCGCCGAGCGGCACGGGCGCCTTCGAGCACGTGGCTCGATATAAACCTCCTACCGAACCAAGACGGGGTTTCGACTCGAGCCTGTGGCTCGATATAAACCTCCTACCGAAGCGGCTGGGCCCGACCGAGCTTGGCTGGATAATAACCTCCCTACCGACGGCTCGGGGCCTTCGAGCCCGTGGCTCGGATATAAACCTCCCCGCCGCTCGGTGTTCGACCCGAGCCCGTGGCTCTGATATAAACCTCCCGACCGAACGGCGGGGCCTTGGCCGAGCCCGTGGCTCGGATATAAACCTCCTACCGAACGGCGGGTCCTCGACCGAGCCTATGGCTCGATATAAACCTCCTACGAGCGGCTCGGGGCCTTGCCGAGCCGTGGCTCGGATATAAACCTCCTACCGAACGGCTCGGCGCCTTCGGCCGAGCCCGTGGCTCGATATAAACCTCCCGAACGGCTCGGGGTTTTGCCGAGCCGTGGCGGATATAAACCTCCCCGAACGGCCGGGGTTTCGACCGAGCCCGTGGCTCGGATATAAACCTCCCCGCCGCTCGGCTCGGCATCGAGCCCGTGGCTCGGATATAAACCTCCCTACCGAACGGCTCGGGGTTCGCCGCGAGCCTTGGGCTCGGATATAAACCTCCCGACCGGGGGCTTCGGCACCGAGCCCGTGGCTCGGATATAAACCTCCTACCGATCGGCTTGGGGCCGAGCCCGTGGCTCGGATATAAACCTCCGGCCGGACGGCTCGGGGCCTTCGTTGGCGGATATAAACCTCCGGCCGATCGGCTCGGGGCCTTCGATGATAACTCGACCCCGGGGGAGATAGAATACACGATATGCTGGTCCGTGCGAGGTCTTCCCCGGAGGTTTATAGTCGCCGGCCGATGCGCCCCGACTCTTGGTGCCGAGGTTTATAGTCGCCGTCCGATCGCTGCCCCGACTCTTGGTCGGCCGGAGGTTTATAGTCGCCGTCCGATCGGCCCGACTCTTGGTCCGCCTGAGGTTTATAGTCGCCGTCCGATCGCTGCCCGACTCTTGGTCGATCGCCGGAAGTTTATAGTCGCCGGTCCGATTCTCGACTCTTGGTCTTACGCCGGAGGTTTATAGTCGCCGGTCCGACTGCGTCCCGACTCTTGGTCGATCGCCCGGAGGTTTATAGTCGCCGGTCCGACTGCGTCCCGACTCTTGGTCGGTCGCCCGGAAGTTTATAGTCGCCGGTCCGACTGCGTCCCGACTCTTGGTCGATCGCCCGGAGGTTTATAGTCGCCGGTCCGACTGCGTCCCGACTCTTGGTCGATCGCCCGGAGGTTTATAGTCGTCGGTCCGACTCTCGATTTTTAACGACGGTGCTCGTCGGTCTCCAAGTGAGATATATACCCGGCCGAACGGCTCGGGCCTTCACATCGAGCGCTGGGCTCGGATACCATATACCCGGCCGAACGGCTCGGGCCTTCACATCGAGCGCTGGGCTCGGATACCATATACCCGGCCGAACGGCTCGGGCCTTCACATCGAGCGCTGGGCTCGGATACAAACCTCCCGGCCGAACGGCTCGGGGGCCTTCGGGACTAGTACAGATCATATAACTGACAGGATAAATACCAGAAAAACTGACCGTGATTATGAGGATGGCAGAACTATCCGGCGTCGTTCATCTTCACGTTCCAGATCAGGCGCGTTCCCACAGACGGCGCCATTTTGATCCTGTCTGGAAGCTGAGAAAACGAACCTGCCGGTATGACGTGTCTGGAAGGTTGACCGCATCCCCATGACCCGGTCGATGAGCTATCCTCTACGTTGACCAGATCGTCAGGAGTCCTCCTCCGGTCAACTGTACCTGCATCCAGCGACCGGGTTCCCCCGGTCTCTGGTACCTCGGTGCTCGAGGCGAATCCCACAAATGCATAAATATCCGGATAATAATAGAATATTGAAATAAATGCAAAGAAGGTGCGAGAACGTACCCTGGCCCAGGGGGGCGCCCTCGGATGGATGGATGAGCTGGTCGAGCTAATGATCAAGTCGTCGTGGTCCCGGATCCGAAAAGCGGCATGTAGGCCGAGACATAATGGCTCGTAGGCCGATACGCGGCACGCAGGCCGGATAACACAGATAGCTCGTAATCATAAGAGATGCACAGAGTGAAACCCAACGACTCAATGGCCGGAACAACCTCGGCTCGATGGCCGAACCCAACCTCGGCGCGATGGCCGGAATAACCCAAATAGTATCGAGCTGCGGCTATCTGGAAGGTGACGATATCCACTAAAGACAGCGGCAGTAGATGCGAGAAGGGGAGGCTGCGACTGTGGCCGCGGGGGAAGGTAGTAATGGCTGCCGGCGGCGGCTGTGGCCGCGGAGGCTACCGGCGAGGGTCTGCTGTGCGCGCGGTGGCTGCCGGCGAGGATCTGCTGTGCGCGCAGTGGCTGCCGGCGAGGGAGGAGAGGAGGAGAAGAAGGGATCGCCGGCGGCTTCGTCGACGCCGGCGAAGAGCTGGAGAAGGAGAAAAAATCTCCTTCATGGCTGCTGGCGGCTCCCCCCCCCTCTCTAAACCCGAGCCTCTTTCTCCCTTTCAAAGCCCTAGCTTCCCCTAAAAGACCTAAATGCCCCTCTACTTTCTCCTATCTCCTTTTCTGCCCTTTACATAACCGGATCAACTCTGTATACTTGTCTGAGTATGTGCAGAGTCTAAGTACTATCAATTCTCCTACTACATACCTTTGAATTCTATGTGGAGATTCATTTTTCTGACGCATATACACACATGTACACAGAGTACGTAAAATCATCTTTCCATCAAAATCAAAGTCATCTCTATTGATTTTCATGTAACTCATATTCTAGACAGGATGATCATGCATTTGGAGAATTTGCTTCATGGTAATTAATTACAATTAATGTTTTTGTAAGAGTTTGTGAATTTGTTTTCGACGGCACATATTAATGTACGTATACTTTTAAGCTAAGGGAAATTAAATATATCCCTGATTATATTTTTAGAGATTGCACCACGTTACTGACTTGCATGGCCGCTTCCAGCCATCTCCACAAGATCACATCCAACCTTCCTTCTTCCAAAAACCTCCTCGCCATTTTCATCAACACCTCCACAACTCCATCGTCAGCATCGTTATTACTACTTACGACCTGCTTCTTCTTCTTCTTCACTCGAGGGCACTTGAGCAGCGACAAGTAGGCTTCTATGTCATGCACGCACATCGGGTAATTTCTCACGTCGAAGAAATCCAGTGCTACCTCCACGCCGAAGTGGGTGTAGTAAGCTCCGGCGCCGGCGCCCCATGGCAGCCTACGCGCAGAGGCCTCGTTGAGGAACATCCCCGGCAGCTTCGTCACCGGGTCGTTCACGTTGGCCACCCGCAGCACCTTCAGCCCCAGCTTCTCGCATCGCCGCCTGAACCCGGCGTTGCCCACCCGCGGCCCGCCGTAGGAATAGACCGTCACCGGAACCTCTCCGCCCCGGTTCAGCCCCAGCTCCACCAGGTCGTAGCCTAGAAGCATCGCCAAGGCGCTCCCCATGCTGTGCCCCGCCACCGTCACGCTCACCTCCTCCTCCTCCTTGTACTCCCCCAGAAGCCGCGCCACCTCGGCCAGCAACTGCTCCCGGCAGCTCCCTTCGCTGAACCGGCATCCGGACATATCCGACGTGTACAGGCTTAGGAACCCCGACTCGACCCGCACCTCCGCCCGGGGTTCGCTCGGGTCGAGCCGCGCCGGCTGCAGTGCGCTCATGAAGTTGGCGAGCCACTCCGCCTGGGTAACCGTCCCACGGAAGGACACGAGAACGTCGCGGCGGCCGAGCCTGCGGACGGTTTCGTCCGAAGCGACCGCTACGTACCCAATCCACCTGCTACAGCCCGTTGCGTCCGGGGTGGCGTACACGTAGCGGGTGACGACATATCCGGAGTCGGGCAGGCCCACCTCGCGGAGCAGGCTCCGCTTTCCGTACTTGCAGTTGAGGTAGCGGCCGGAGGCCGGGTCGAGGTCGAAGCCTCTGTAGCACGCCGCCACCAGCTCGCCGTACCGGACGATCTCATCGCGGAGGAGTGGGCTCAACGGCTCCACCATCCCTGCCCAATCATTCTCCCCCTGGATCTCTCTCCACACGTCCGACAGCGCCAGCCCCCCTGCCCCGCGCTTCTCAACGTGCGGCGGCTGCGGCGTGGTAACTGCCACCATGCCCGGAGTCCTCCTCGACTTAACGGCCGTCGCCGACGTCACTGACGATCTAGGAAGGGCTGCGCGGTGCGGCGGCGCGAAGGAGGCCGGCGCAAGGCGGGAGGTTGCCATGTCGCCGGCGAGGGAAGGGGAGGCCAAGTGGAGGGTGGAGGGGAGAAAATGCTTGAAATACATATAGAGCGATGGGCGGTGTGGAAAGCGGACACGTGGCTTGAAAACTAAAGAGTTTGAACGTTTTGGCAGCATTGCAATATCGTTTAGGATTCTGTGCTTTAAGTGGTCGGTTATGGACCCATTTGAAGGATGTGGTCTAATTTGCGGCGGCAGCAAATGAGCCATGACAACGATGCGTGTACAAGTTAGGGTAAAGTTTTGAATGAACGTCTTTTAAGATTTTAATATGTCACATTCATTGAAATATTCCAATGATTAAAATTTGAATTTTTTTTTAATAATCTCCACATATAATTGTATGATTCATGTACATTAATTTTCTCCATAAATAAATTTATTATTAATTATTTATAAAATAAAATATTATAACAATCATTGACATTAATTATTAACTTCACCTTTAAGAAATAAAACAGATTTGAGTTTTCAATAAATTAAAATTTTCAAATTTTACATACATAATCATAAAAGCTCTTTTTGATGAGATGTTTTAATTTTACAAATTTCTAACAAAGTTTTTATTGGAGATGCTTTTAGTTGACACATGAATCATGGTAATATATATTTACGATCAAAACTCATATAAATTAGTTACGGATGATCATCGAGCACTAGGTTTAAGTTGAGATATATATTACAAATTAAATTAGGGAACCATCTCAATTTGAATTTCAAAATAGCTATGGGATCGTGGCGAGCACGATATAGACCAAGACGGATTGGACTAGCTCACGGTCGACGACTGCTCGGCCTATTTTACACTACACGAGAATATTGGGTTGGTTTATAATTGTGAGTGGATAATTCAACGCGGAGCAGGGCTTGGATTTAATTAATTATTTAATTGATTAATTAATTATTTGAAAGGAGGGAGGGAGGGAGGGAAGGAGGATTTGGTGTTAAACGTGGGACGTGGAATTTTGACGGTCGTAAGCGAGTTCTCCGGCCATTTGCGTCGCTTTCGCTGATTTCTCGAATTGTTGACAAGGACACATGTGACTCTGTGCTTTCGAATTATTTTATTAAGTATTCTCTATATTTATTAGAGCACCCATAATGAGGTGTGTTCAAAGATTTGAACACTTTTGAACATCTTCTCTCTTCATTTTTTAATATTTTTTTTCTTTTTTAAATTATAAAATTTTTAATATTATTTAAAAAATTAATAAAAGAGATGAATAAGTGTATGGTGGGGCCCATATTAATATTAAAAGGGATGTGAGTAAAAGAGATATGTTGTTATAATGAATATGTGACAGTGGACCCCATATCTTTTGATGAGATAGTGAATATTATAATACATTAGTGTTACGGATGCTCTTAATTTTTCATTTAAAATATAATCTAACCACCATGAGCATATAGTGCTTATATAATTTAACCACGTCTTCAAGATCACGGTGTCACGGAAAGATATTCAAATTTTCACCTAAATATTTACGATCAAATTCTTGTTATTATATATTTGTAAAAAAAATTCTCT
The DNA here is from genome assembly GCF_018446385.1 of Zingiber officinale. Taxonomy (NCBI): domain Eukaryota; kingdom Viridiplantae; phylum Streptophyta; class Magnoliopsida; order Zingiberales; family Zingiberaceae; genus Zingiber; species Zingiber officinale. Next base: position 109,177,590 of record NC_055993.1, on the reverse strand, counting down.
TAAATGAAAGACATAATTAAAAGATGTTAAATTTCTGGGCTCATCGTGTTGAGATTATTATTTTTACATAATTTAACCACGTAATGATAAATTTCTTAGCCGTCTATTTTCCATAGCGTCAGATTAATCACGTCCTAGTCAACTAAATTAACTGGATTTATTACTTTTATATAATTTAACCAAAACTTGTAAACTCCACCAAAAAAAATTATATTATTGTTACCACATAATCTTATAGGATAAATCATTTTAATATCCTCGTAAACTCAAAATGGTTTAGTCGAAGAAGAGAGTTTGAGTTTTAAGTTAAATTTCAATGAATTAGTCTTGGTAGTATGAGTTTTGAAGTGTTCCTAATTTTTGTTTCATAGACTATATATTATCGAAAAGAACTGGAGAGCTAGTGTTTCATCTAACTCATGACAACAATGGTAATCTTGAAATTTATTTATGAGAAATTGTATGAATTTTTGTTGAATGATGAGCATATATGCTAACCACAAGTATCGATTTTAATGGCTAATGGGAGATGATAATAGAGCAATAATAATGACTTTCTTCTGGTGGGACAATAATCCTAAGAATGTTGGTCACTTGGATGAGTCTTTATAAGTATTTTTCGATTTATCTTGATGATCAGTGGAAAATTTTCTTAAGACTAAGTCAAGTACCTCCATAATTAATTGATTCGAAGTATATATGAATTATAATAAACAATGACTATTCAATAGAGATGGTGGTAAACGACAATCACAATGAAATCGCTTGCCTGAGAGATGTTGGGTGTAGAAAGCAATGAAATTTAAGGTTTAGAATTTGTGGTGATGAAAAGGAGTTGTGCCAAGAGAATTTGAATTATCATTTTATCTATAAAATTTAAAATTTTATAATTTGACCTTAAAAAATAACTAATACATATTCAAATAATTTTAGTTAAAATTATTATTGGTGCTATTAAGTACTTCTGAACAAAGTTGACTAAGCTCGGTTGACCAAGTTCAAGTTGATTGGAATTGAGTTTTAATATTTGATCAATATATTTATTGATTAAAGAGTTTGTTAGAATGAAGATCGGTGGTGGTCAAGGTGACTAAGTTAACTAATTGACTTGGATAATGATGGTTGAGTGAAAAATCAAGTAGGTTAAAGTTGACCTGCTACTTGACAGTGAAGAAGTTTAAATAGATCACGGTTGATCGAATACATAATAGTTCAAAGTCCAACAATGAGTAGGCAAGAGTAAAGTCCAAGTGGATGATGAAGGATTAGACATTTAGTAAAAGATAATAACAAGAGCAAAGTCCAAGTGAGTCATAAAAGATCAAATATTTGGTAAAAAAAAAGTTCAAGTGGATCATGCATAACAGAAAACTTAGCATGGGACGTGAAGTCTAAGTGGGTTGTGTTCGTACAATTAACCTCTAAGATTTTGACATTTGACAATATATCAATGTCTGGTCAGATTTGACCAAGGGTTATCTAAACAGGACATGATTTTTGAAAGTAAGAAGTCTAGTCAACAAGATTGATTAGGTGACTAGCAAAGAGAAGTCTAGTCAAGTCAAGATTGATTGGATGACTAGCAAGAAAGACCTAGTAGATTAATAAGAACCTGATGTTAGACAAAAGTCTAATCAAGTCAAGGGTTATTGGATGACTAACAAGGGCAAGACCTAGTAGATTAGTGAGAATAGGATGTTATGCAAAAGTCTAATCAAGTCAAGGGTGACCGGATGATTAGCAAAGGAAAAACCTAGAAGGTTAGTGAGAACCAGATGTTAGGTAAAACTCCAAATAGGTCCATGTGATCGGATACTTGGCAAAGGAAAATCCTAAAGGAGTGAACCCTCTTAAAGGAGTGAACTCCAAACAAAAGGTTAGTCTACTAGGTTAGATAGACTTACATAATTATGCTATGTTGCTTGTTTGTATGCTTATCTTATAGGAACCTAGAGTTGGAAGCAAAACTAGGGGATATGCAAACACAAACCTAATGCATCCATATCAAGTCCAAAGTGAACTGGACTTGATTCTAAGCAACTTGGATTGCTCTAGGTGCTCTAGATAGGTCCAAGCGCCCTAGAGGTCCGGGCACCCCTGAGGTCCTAAAGCCCTAGACAGTTCCAGGCGCCCCAAATGTTAGGCGCCTTAGACAAGTTCGAGTGCCCAATACAGGTTCAGGCACCCCGGATAAGTCCGAGTGCCCTAGAAAGGTTCCAGGCGCTTAGACCAAAATATGATTGATTTGGATAAACCATGACTGATTTGGATCGGATGAGATTGAGTCCAGGCGTCCGGAATAAGTCTTTATGAGCAACCTTGACTAGAGCATTTAGAATCAATTCTTTTATGCAGGATGGTTATGCTAGAGGGGGGAGGGGGGGAGAGTGAATATCGCTCGTGGCTTTCATGTTCGTTTAAACACTTTCAAGAGATAAGCAATGGAATAAAAATAGAAAGAAAGACAAGCAATCGCTAACACTTTGATATACTTGGTTTGAAGCCAGTGACGACTCTTACTCTAAGACCCGCACATAATAGTGCTTTCGATGGACAATCCACTAGTAGTTTGAAGAAATATTACAAATATTATGTATAAGAACTACAATTATAAAACTGTAAACAAAACTATACCAACAACTTGTAAAAATCTAAAGTCGTGAGTCTTAGATTGTCGAAGTAGCGTTATGGCGTTGTGGAGGCATTTTCTGAGTAGTGCGCAAGAGCGGAAGATGCTTAGAATGTTATTTTTGAGGTGTTGGTTGTTACATCACCGCAAGTATATGGTTATGTCGTCAGTAATATAAAAGATTATTGTATCCACAGGGATTGTTGATTAAGCACTATTTAACTTCGCATGACGAATTATCTAGACAATCGAAAAGTGGTTTACAAATGTTAGGATAAGAAATAGAAGAGAAAAGAAAGATAGTAAAGAGGGAGAGAATGAGCGTAGTGAATGGAGGGGAATAGATACTAGGATTTCGATTACTTTGTGATGCTATTCAATGTAAATGATCTACCAAATCTTATTCCTTAATTGTCCATCATTTGTAGGAGGTGTTGGTGCAATATTCCCTAGGTCAAGGTTGACCTGGTTGAGTAAGCTTGAGTTGACTCAAGCTTGAGTCTTGATATTTGGGTTTCGATGTTTGACAATACATTGAGACAATACATGGAGACTGACAGGTCGTGGAGATTGCAGGTGCAATCGTCCGTGTGGGAAGTCCTGGTGAGTGAAGCCAGGCAGATGAAAATCCTAGTGAGTGAAGCTAGGTGAAAGTCCCGGTGATTGAAGTCGGGCAGTTGAGAAGTCCTAGTGAGTGAAGCTAGGTGAAAGTCCCGATGAGTAAAGCCGGGCAGTTGGGAAAGTCCTGGTGAGTGAAGCCAGGCAAGTGAAAGTCCTGGTGAGTGAAGCCAGACAGGGGAAAGTCCCGGTGAGTGAAGCCGGGCAATGGAAAGACCTGGTGAGTGAAGCCAGACACAAGGAAATCCAGATGGGTCAAGGGTGATCGGATATCTGGTAGAAGGAAGTCCAAGTGGGTCATGGAGGACTGGACACTTGGCACGAGATGATAAGTCCAAGTGGGTCAAGGTTGACCGAACACCTGGCACAAGGAGAAAGTCTAGATGGGTCAAAAGTTGACCGAACTCTTAGCGGTCGTAAGTCCAATAGGGAGTTGGCATGGAACTAGGAAGTTCGGACGTAGTGAGCTTCCGAAGGCCATAACTTTTGACTCGGATATCGGAATGAGGTGATCTCAGATGTGAAACGAAGCTAATTTCAAGCTCTAGCCAGTTTTCTACTTTCCAATCTATTGGGGGTTCAATCGATTGGTCAATCGATTGGGTGACGTGAATTCACACAGAAATGGGTTGAATCGATTGGTTAATCGATTGAAACTTCCCCAATCGATCGGTCAATCGATTGGGAGAGTTTTTAAGCGAACAGTGAGCTTCTGAATCGATCAGTTAATCGATTAAAATCTCCAATCGATCGATCGATCGATTGGAGTGTTGGAAATAGCTCAAGAAGCCTTGAATCGCTCAAGAAGCCTTGAATCGATCCGGTAATTGATTCAGGGCGATTCTAAGAGCACAGAGGCGCTTTGGATCGATCAATCGATCGATTCAAAGCCTCCTCAATCGATTGGGAGAAATTCAATCGATTGGGATTCAACCGTTGGCGCGGATAAAACCGTTGGGGAGCGTTTTTCTGCGCAGTTCTTCCTTGATTCTTCTCCAGCGACACAGCAGCTCTCCACAGTTTCTTCTTCACTCTACCGCCAGTTCTTGAGGGGTTCTTGAAGCAAGGTTTGCTGGTGATCCAAGATCAAAAGGCGGGCTACAACAAGAAGTTAGGGTTAGGGTTTTCAGTGCATATCTTGTAAGCTTTTGCTTGTATTTTGTTTTCCCTTTCCTTACTTCTTGTATTGAGAGTGTTGTAAGGCTTCTCCACCTTTGGTAGTTACCGTAAAGGAGTATTTTCATAGTGGAGGGTGCGTGAGTGTGTGGATCTTTGGATTAGTCACCTCTTGTTGAGGTGGATACCAAGTAAATCCTAGAGTTAGTGTTGTGTGTTTGTTTCTTTGTATTTTCCGCTGCATATCTTTGAAGAAACAAGCAACGACGAGCACGAGATCACGCCGAGCTATTCACCCCCCCTCTCTAACTCCATTTTCGGTCCCAACAAGTGGTATCAGAGTGAGGTCGCTCTTCACCGGAATCATCCCCAGAAGGGGCAAAAAGCTAGAGGGTGAAGAGGTTGGAGCAATTCTACAAGTCGAAGACTTCATCAAAAAGGCTCAACTTCAAGATGGAATTCCGAGATGAACTCGATTTCGACACAAGGGTGCCTCCACCATATGTATCCACCAGTTTCAATTCTTGGAAATCAAGAATTGAAAATTTTCTTATGATGGAGATAGAGCAATGATTTGCTCTAATGGAAGGCTTCGAAGCTCCAAAGAATTCAAAGGGCAAAATTCTCAAGAGGAGCAAGTGGAGCCAAGAACAAATCCAAAGGTGTGAGGCTAATGACAAAGTGAACAAGCTTTTGGTCAATCTATTGCCGAGCAACATCTTGGAGAAAATTGGAGAATTTGAAGATGCCAAAGAGCTATGGAGCAAATTGACAAAACTTCATGAAGAACCCTCCACTGTACCAATCCAAGAAAAATCAAATGAGGGTGATTCATTGAATCAAGACCAAAAAGAAGAAGAAGAGGACTCCGAGGTTGAGAGGTTCTCAACACCGGAGGAAGAAGAAGAAAGTCCATCCTCAATAGAGCACGAAGGTAAAGCCAAAGGAGTTTACTCCTTATTTCATGTGCATGACGATTCGGAAGTTGAGAGATGTTCAACATCCGAGGATGAAGAGGAAGAAGCCTCCACCTCTAGGATTGAGGGGGAGCGTGGATCATTATTGCAGGATCAAGAAGAAGCCTCTACATCCAGATCAAAAGGAGAAGATGTCATCCCTACACATGAAGGTATAAATATTTCAATTAAAAATAAAAATCATATTATATGTTTTGAGTGTAGGGAATATGGGCACTACAAGAGCAAGTACCCCAAATTGGCCAAGAAGAAGGGCCAAGTGGCACTAAAATGCAAGGTGAAGCCCAAGGAGACCGTTCCTACAACAAAGAAGAGCAAGGAGCACATTGTGTGCTTCTCTTGCAATCAAAAAGGACATTACCGAAGCCAATGTCCTAAGGGGAAGAAAGCGGTCAAAACTAAAGGAGGAAGCATAGATCAAGGGGGAGCCTCCAAGGTAAAACGAAATGTATCATTTATTGAGTCTATCCCCTTAAATAATGGTAAAAAGCATGCTAATTCCAATTTTTATCATTTTAATGCTATTTACCATAAAAATAGGAAGCATGCTAGCATTAAGGAAAAACATGTAGCTCTTCATGCTAAAACTACCACACCTAGGTCTAGGAAGGTAGATAAAAATTTAGACCAGAATTCTAAAGATTTTAGTTACAAGCATAAAAATAAAAATGCTCAAGGATTAAATGAAAAACTAAAAACTAAGGATTTAATGAGAGAAAATCAAGTCTTGAGGTCAAGACTTGATAAATTAGAAAAGACCCTAAAAAGGATGAAAAATATCCTAAAAGGAAAAAATGAGCAAAATCTAAGTTTAGGACAACAAGGGTCATCCAAGCGTAATAGAGGTTTGGGATACAAACCTAAAATCAAAAAGGATGTGCCTTCTTACCATAGGGTTCCATATAGCTATGGAACTAACCCTAGGTCTAGTGGTCAAGTCAAAAATACAAGGAAAGTTATCCTTAAGAGTATTTTTGCAACAAATGTGACTAAGACTTCTAAAAAGTCTAAGAAAGTCACAAGGGAAGAAATCCCTAGAGTTGACCTAGAAAAGGTGACCAAGGCTTCTAAGAAGTCAAACAAGGTCACTAGGAAGGTGTCTAGAGAAGTTATCCCTAGTGAGTACCTAGAGCATCCAAGGAGCGCCAATAGATTTTGGGTTCCTAGGAGCATTTTCTCTACCTCTTAGATGGGTTAGGGAGTATCAACTCAAATTGGGAGAGTAGTTAACCCAACTTTGATGAAGTTGACACTCGGAGAGCATTTTCAAGGTTATTATCAACCTTTGAAAATAAAGCGGAGTTTCATTTACTTTTTGGAAGAGTAAAATGTGCCATAATTTGAAAGTTCAATTTTAAATTAAATCGGCACAATTAGGAAAATCATAAAGAACTACCAAGTTGGGATTTTGGTATGTTCTTAAGGAGTAAGGGCAAAAATTTAGAACTTGATCTCGATGATTACTCCTTGAAGGAGAAAATTGTGCCAAAATTTGAGAAATATGCTTAATTTGAATTGGCACAAATTAAGAAAAGCAAAAGAAATGTCAAAATTAAACTTTGGCATTCTCTTGGGAAATAGTGGACAATCTAGGGTTCAAATTTGTTAAAGTTAGCTAAGGTTAAGGATACTTAGATAGGTAATCTAGGTATTGTATGTGTGCTAATTTGTCATGTCTTGTTTGTGTTAGGATGTATACTAAAAGCCTAGCTTTTGGTATAAACATTTATCTAGAAATAAGAATCACATTGGTCAAATGTCTACATTTATGATAAATGTAGTTGCTCAATTAATTTATATTGTAGATAACATGGTGTGTGGTGTCACACACAGAAGATCATATTATCGGTTCCTTATAAATTATAAACAGTAGCTCACGACCAAGATGGAAAGGAACAAACCATTGGAAGGTCGTAGTGTAATTAGGTAGTAGTTTATCTTAACTATATAATTACATTAGTACACTTAGAGTGTATTGAGTAGGACCATTTGAGGTCGTTCCTTTTATACTGACTTTATGAAGGAACAAAGACCTCAGTTATTATGGAACTGTGTGCTCTTAATCCTAATATAATAACAAGCACATATATTTGATATTTATTTCTTTAATTTATCAATGAGTGAGATTTAGTTTGATAAATCAATAAGCCCGATAAGTTGGGAAATGATATCACTTATGTTGGATCGAGACGCGCTAGAGGAGGGGAGTGAATAGCGCTCGCGGCTATAATCGTTCTATTATCGGAATCGTAAAACGTAAGAGTTAATGTAGTGGAATAAAATAACACAGAGAGACAAGGGATTTTTACTTCGTTCGGAGCCTGTGACGACTCCTACTCGAAGGCCTGCGATCCTTGATCGCTTTCCGTGGGCAACAACTATAAGCTCGACAAGAGTACAAGTATTACAGTTAAGTATTAAAAAGAATACAGTTATACCGACGACAATATCGTAATCTGAAGATTCAGAGCTCTGGGTCGTCGATGTCTCGCAACAGCACTTTGGAATCGCCTCGTGAGCAGCTTGTAGCAGTAAGATCACTTGGAAAGTTATTGTGCAGAGCTGCTGGTCGAAACCCCTTATAAAGGGTGTTCAAGGCGCTTTCTACTGTTCACCAAGGCGCCTTGAACAGCCGCGGAGATGAGGAGCGAACTGGTCGAATCTTATCGCAGACTCAAGGCGCCTTCCACTGTTCACAGGGCGCCTTTCATCTGTTCAAAGCGCCTTCCACTGTTCATCAAGGCGCCTTGAACAGCTTCTCGCAGCCAGCTCTAGCCTTGCATCCGAGGCGCCTCCAAGCTCCATGGAGGCGCCTTGGACACTGTTCATCCGAGGCTTTAAGTTGCTCCTTTGCACCTGCAAGATACGTTAGTCCCAAACACTACCCTGCAGCACAAAGTTAGCACATAATACAACAAATATTATAAATGAGGTATTAACAGTCTCCGGACTGTCCGGGTTTCCTACCGGAAACCCTAGGTCGACCCGACGCCTACTGTTCCCTCTACGGGGAACGCGTCCTCACCTACTCCACTCAGGAGATTTACCTGTTGCCAGTACGATCCTCCAGATCGACTGGACTTTTGATCGGCGCTCGACGCTTCCGGACTTTCTGCTGGACATCCGCTTCCCGGCTAGTCCAGACTTTCACCTGGTTCGCGACACCAGGACTTTTCACCTAGGGTTACCACCCCCTAGGACTTTTGCCTGAAGCCATCGACCTGCCAAGACTTTCCGCATAGGGTTACCACCCCCTATGACCTAGGGTTACCCCCCCCCCCTAGGGTTTTCACCTGCCTAACCACAGCTAGGACTTTTGCCTAAGTATCACTTAGGACTTTCCTGCAAGCTCCATGAACTTTGTTAGATAACACCACCACTCAACTTTGAGCCCTTTGCCATAATCAAAACTCAGGTTCGATCATCTGGTGCTCACTGCACCAACAATCTCCCCCTTTTTGATTATGGCAATCTTGGTTCAAAGTTAAGTAAAACATAACATTTAAATAAAGGAATAAATAACGAAAGTTAACCAGAAGCATCAATGCATAAATAAAATTTTAAAGTTTATGCTCCCCCTTTCATTCTTGATTTCTTAACTTTGACTTTTCTCTCCCCCTTTGACATAAATCAAAAAGAATTAAGAAGAGAGAAATAGTCTAGTTAATTTAAGCTCCCCCTAAAGGGTAGCATAGTTAAGTACTCAGACTTAAAAAAAATTTAGGTGAAGTACTTAGCTCAATTCATAAGGTGTTTGAAAAGAATTGTTGCATAGATAATTTAAATTTTAAATTAATGCCTTAATAAATTCTTTGAGTTTAGGTGTCCAAGCATGAGTCAAATTAAATTATTTAACTTGATTGGGTATCAGAGTCCTAAAGGAATTTGTTTAGCCTTAAAGTACTAGCATGACTCTGTTCATTCCCCCTTAATTAATGCCAAATTAAATTCTTAGGGTCTTAGAGTACAAGCATAAGAAGAACTTTATATTATCTTAATTCCAACTCATCCATTCTAGATTATCAAACATGTGCAGCTTATGAATGAGTTTGAGACATATTTGAAAATATTGAAAATTTAAGTTCCAAATGAGAAAATGCTAAACTTTTTAGAATTTATTGAAAATTAATTAGAGTTAACTTTAGCAATCAGAATTTGAGAATTAAATGTTTTTAAATCCTTTTAAATTAATATTTTGACACTAATTGAATTAATTTTAAAAGATTTTGAAAAGAATTTTCAAAAGATTTTTGAAATGAATTTTCAAAGGATTTTTAAATAAGTTTTTCAAAGATTTTTCAAATAATTTTTAAATAAGTTTTTCAAAGATTTTTCAAATAATTTTTAAAGGATTTTCAAATGAATAAAAGAATTTTACAAACAATTTTTAAAAGAATTTCAAATGACCTTTAAAAGAAATTTTCAAATAATTTTTAAAGGATTTTCAAATGACTTTTAAAAGAAATTTTCAAATAATTTTTAAATTGATTTTTAAAATAATTTTGAAATTGAGTTTCTAAAATAATTTTGAAATTAATTTTCAAAAGATTTTTGAAACGTTTTTTTTTTTAAAATAATTTTGAAATTGATTTTCAAAAGATTTTTGAAATGTTTTTTAAATAATTTTGAAATTTATTTTCAAAAGATTTTTGAAATGTTTTTTAAATAATTTTGAAATTGATTTTCAAAAGATTTTTGAAATGTTTTTTTTAAAATAATTTTGAAATTGATTTTCAAAAGATTTTTGAAATGTTTTTTAAATAATTTTGAAATTGATTTTCAAAATATTTTTGAAATGATTTTTAAATAATTTTGAAATTGATTTTCAAAAAGATTTTTGAAATGATTTTTAAATAATTTTGAAATTGATTTTCAAAAGATTTTTAAATTGATTTTTAAAATAGTTTTTTAAAAGATTTTCAAATAATTTTTAAAAGATTTTCAAAATAATTTTGAAATTGAGTTTCTAAAATAATTTTGAAATTAAGTTTTAAAATAGTTTTGAAATTAAGTTTTTAAAATAGTTTTGAAATTAAGTTTTTAAAATAGTTTTGAAATTAAGTTTTTTTTTTCAAATAGTTTTGAAATTAAGTTTTCTTTTTTGAATTAACTTGATTTAAGTTAATTTTAGTTTTAATTTCTTAGTCATCTCACCCGATCTAAATTTTCAATCAGGTAATCCTATAATTGTTGTGAGATGAATTGTGGTTCAGTTTAAGGGGTTGGTTTAACTTTGTGTTAGATTCAGGTTTAGCTTTGGGTTCAACAAGTAAGCATTCTTTGGATAAACTTCTGGGCTATGGTGAGTCACAAGGAACTCATTAAAGTAACCATGCCTTCGAGGTTTTCCAAATAGTCCTACCCATTGAACTTAATACTAAAACTTGGTCTAACTAGTTAGGATCCATTTAAGGGTAGCTTCGGTCAGTTCCACTTGGCCAAATGCACCAGGTCGAAGCCATATCTTCCTAGACATGCGATGCCCAAGCTTCCCTAACGTACTATCATCCAAAAACTTCACCAGTACTGTTAGTAAAGTTAAACCTAGCCCATTTTATCTAACCTTAATTACCCTGCCGGGTAGTCTACTCTTATTTACCCATTTCGGGTAGATTAAGTTCGGTTACCCAGTCGGGTAATTTAGTTGGGGGTGCCAGCTATTCTGGATCCTCCTTCTATTGAATTTTAAATTTCAAATTTTGAATTTAATTTTGAATTTGAATTTGTAATTTGAATTTTGAATTTTTGAATTTTAATTTAATTTCGAATTTTGAATTTGTAATTTGAATTTTGAATTTAATTTCGAATTTTGAATTTGTAATTTGAATTTTGAATTTTAATTTAATTTTGAATTTTGAATTTGTAATTTGAATTTTGAATTTTTGAATTTTAATTTAATTTCGAATTTTGAATTTGTAATTTGAATTTAATTTTAATTTCAATTTCGAATTTTGAATTTAACTTTAATTTAGAATTTAGAATTTTAAATTTTTAGGATTGTTTTTCTGTTTGCTCCCCCTGGATCATGGCCTCGATATGGTCTATCGAGGTAGTATATTTGATCCTTCGGAACCCAGTATTGGTCAGGTCCAACTTGATTGACCAAGTTAGACTTGGAGACCCATGCTTGGACTGATTTAACACTTTGTTTGTTTATTAATGATAAATAAGATCTATATTTACTTTTGTATCTCAGCCCAGTTCTGTTGTAGACGGCTCTTTGTGTCCCAAGAATCAAGTCCAAATTCTTGGAGCCCAAAGTAAACCGTTCTAAGGTATTTTCTAAATCTTTAACCTGATTTGTTAGACTTGAATTTTCTTCCTCAAGTTTTTGAACTTGAGTTGGAAATTCAGTCTGACTCTAGTCAGGTAAGGGTTTGGTGTTAGCCACTTCTTTAAGGACACTTACTTCCTTTAGAAGTGACTTAACTTTCAGGTTTGACTTAGCTAATTTGCGCAATAAATAGCTAACTAAAATGTTCAACCGGGAGATACTTACAGCGGGGTCTGGTCCTTCAGAAACGGATACGGATCCGTGGCTTTGCTCGGACTCTGCCTCAGACTCGCTCTCGCATCCGTATTCGACGACTTGGTCCCGGGCCATTAATGCGAGTAGACTCGTTTGTTCGAGCTCGTCGTCGTCGTCCTCCGATGAAGATTCGTCCCATGTTGCCTTAAGGACCTTTTTCCTTCTTTGCTTTTTGACCTCCTTTAGGTTAGGGCAGTTGGATTTGATGTGCCCTTTTTGGTTACACCCGTAGCATGTAACTTCAAAATTCATCTTTGTATTTTGTGGGCCTTCCTTTGAATTTACTGCCTTCTTTAGATCCCTTTTGTCGAATCCTTTCGTCTTGTAGAGCTTCTTCACGAGGTTTACCAGCTCGGTTGTAATGTCACCTTCTTCATCGTCGGAGTCTGGTTCAGCTTCCGATGCTGGTTCGGTTCTCCGTCGTGGTCTCGGTTCCCGGGTTCGGCTTGTACCTGCAACCAACGCAATACCTTTCTCGGTTGACTGTGCATTAGTCTGCTCATGAAGTTCAAATTCACTAAAAAGTTCATCTAGTTTTAAAGAAGATAAATCATTGGAAACTTTGTAGGCATCTACCATTGATGCCCACAATGTATTCCTTGGAAACGAGTTTAGGGCATACCTTATTACGTCCCGATTTTCTATCTTCTGGCCAATTCCGTGAAGAGAGTTAAGGATGTCTTGTATTCTCGCGTGAAGAGAACTCGCCGTTTCGCCTTCCTGCATTTTTATATTATATAATTTATTAAGTAAAAGATCTCTTTTACTTACCTTGATGTCGTCAGTGCCTTCGTGGAGTTCGATTAGCTTTTCCCAGAGCTCCTTTGCAGAGGAGAACGGGCCAACTCTGTTGAGTTCTTCCTTGGTAAGACCACACTGGAGGGTGCAGGTAGCTTTGGCGTCGGCTTCCACCTTTTTTATTAGAGAAGCGTCCCACTTCTCGCAGGGTGTAGTTTTGTCGTCGTCATCGATTGGCAGTTTCAGTCCCGTCTTTATGATCATCCATGCTTCGAATTGTATCTTTAGATACGTTTCCATTCTTCCCTTCTAGTAGCCAAAATCCTCTCCGGAGAATAGCGGGGGACGTACAGTGCTGAAACCCTCTTGTTGGGCCATTTATAATATGTAACAAAAGAAAACAACAGAATATATTCCAAGACTAAGTCTTGGATTAGTAGTGCTGGAATAAAGAATAATAAAAACGAACTCGAGTGGTGTTGCACCTATTTCGAGCAAAAGTCGATTCGAGGGAAACAAAAATTAGAATATAGCTATAAGGCTAAATTCTAATTCGACTCCGAAAACGAAAAAAAAACTGCGAAAAATTTGTTTTGAAAGGTGGTTGCACCAATTCAAAACGACCCTGCTCTGATACCAATTGTTGGATCGAGACGCGCTAGAGGGGGGGTGAATAGCGCTCGCGGCTATAATCGTTCTATTATCGGAATCGTAAAACGTAAGAGTTAATGCAGCGGAATAAAATAACACAGAGAGACAAGGGATTTTTACTTCGTTCGGAGCCTGTGACGACTCCTACTCGAAGGCCCGCGATCCTTGATCGCTTTCCGTGGGCAACAACTATAAGCTCGACAAGAGTACAAGTATTACAGTTAAGTATTAAAAAGAATACAGTTATACCGACGACAATATCGTAATCTGAAGATTCAGAGCTCCGGGTCGTCGATGTCTCGCAACAGCACTTCGGAATCGCCTCGTGAGCAGCTTGTAGCAGTAAGATCACTTGGAAAGTTATTGTGCAGAGCTGCTGGTCGAAACCCCTTATAAAGGGTGTTCAAGGCGCTTTCTACTGTTCACCTAGGCGCCTTGAACAGCCGAGTCAGCCGCGGAGATGAGGAGCGAACTGGTCGAATCTTATCGCAGACTCAAGGCGCCTTCCACTGTTCACAGGGCGCCTTTCATTTGTTCAAGGCGCCTTCCACTGTTCATCAAGGCGCCTTGAACTAGCTCCAGCCTTGCATCCGAGGCGCCTCCAAGCTCCATGGAGGCGCCTTGGACACTGTTCATCCGAGGCTTTAAGTTGCTCCTTTGCACCTGCAAGATACGTTAGTCCCAAACACTACCCTGCAGCACAAAGTTAGCACATAATACAACAAATATTATAAATGAGGTATTAACAGTCTCCGGACTGTCCGAGTCTGACTTCAGGTTTCCTACCGGAAACCCTAGGTCGACCCGACGCCTACTGTTCCCTCTACGGGGAACGCGTCCTCACCTACTCCACTCAGGAGATTTACCCGTTTCCAGTACGATCCTCCAGATCGACTGGACTTTTGCTCGGCGCTCGACGCTTCCGGACTTTCTGCTGGACATCCGCTTCCCGGCTAGTCCAGACTTTCACCTGGTTCGCGACACCAGGACTTTTCACCTAGGGTTACCACCCCCTAGGACTTTTGCCTGAAGCCATCGACCTGCCAAGACTTTCCGCATAGGGTTACCACCCTCTATGACCTAGGGTTACCCCCCCCCTAGGGTTTTCACCTGCCTAACCGCAGCTAGGACTTTTGCCTAAGTATCACTTATGACTTTCCTGCAAGCTCCATGAACTTTGTTAGATAACACCACCACTCAACTTTGAGCCCTTTGCCATAATCAAAACTCAGGTTCGATCATCTGGTGCTCACTGCACCAACAACTTATGGTGTGTTGTTGATTATAGATGGAAACTGTGTCCTAGTAATCTAGGTTGATAATGTCCCCAAGATGAGCTCATGAAGATTGTCATGTTAAACCCTGCAGGTGGACTTAGTCCGACATGATTATAAAGTTGAGTGGTACTATTCTTGGATGAAGATATTAATTAAATAAGTTGTTAGTAACTCACTTAATTAGTGGACATTTGACATCTTAAACACAGGGAGACTAACACACTCATAATAAGAAGGAGCCCAAAAATATAATTTGGGATTGATGCGGTAGTTCAATAATAGTTCTCTAGTGGAATGAATTATTATTGATAAAATTAAGTTGTGTGTTCGGGGCGAACGCGGGATGCTTAATTTTATCGGGAGACCAAAACCAATTCCTTCTCTCGGTCCCTATCGTAGCCTCTTATTTATAGAGTACTATACCCACCTATACCCACCTTCTATACCCACCTAAAGGGGGCCGGCCAAGCTAGTTTGGGAATCAAGCTAGGGCCGGCCTAAGCATGGTTTATGGGTGGCTGGCCCTAGCTTGAACCCAAGCTAGAGGGGGCCGGCCCTAATGAAATTAAAAAGAATTTTAATTTTTTCTTATGTGGAAGATATATTTTATTGGAGAGAATTAAAGTTAAAATATCTCTCTTAAAAGGATCTACAAAAGATTAAAGAAAGAGATTAGATCTCTTTCCTTATTTGTAGATTGGAAAGATATTTTATTCTTTTTGTAAAATTATTCACATGTTGAAAATTAAAATTATAGAAATTTCTTTTTATCAACCATGAAGGGATTTTTGAAGAGAAATTTTATTTTTAAAAATTTCCGGAAACAAATTAGGAAGTTTTAATTTGTTGATTGAAACTCTCCTAATTTGTCTTTTTGAGGTGGCCGGCCATGATTAATTGATTAAGGAATTTTATTTAATTTTTCTTAATTAATTGTTGTCAAGGAAAGTTAAGGAAATTTTATTATAAATAAATTTCCTTATTTGCCAAAGCCAAAGAATATAAAAGAAGGGGTTGGGGTGTCTTCATGAGACACAACTTCTATTATTCTTCTTCCTCTTTTCTTCCTTGGTGTGGCCGGCCCCTTCAAGCTTTCTTTTCTCCTTATTGTGGACGAACCTCTTCTTCCTTTTGGAGATCAAGTTGTGGCCGGATACAAGCTTGGAGAAGAAGGAGAGAAAGCTTATATCCCTTGGAGCATTGGTGGTGTTTTCTCTTCATCCTTGGAGGTGCACTTGAGTTGGCCGAACCTAGCAAGGAGGAGAAGAAGGTGCTTTGGTGGTTTCTCATCTCGGAAGATCGTTGCCCACACAACGTCCGAGGTTAGAAGAGGAATACGGTAGAAGATCAAGAGGTCTTTCTAAAAGGTATAACTAGTAATTTTTCTTTTCCGCATCATACTAGTTATTTTTGGAAATAATACCAAATATAAGAGGCTTACGATTCTAGTATTTCGAATTTATTTTCGATGTAGTGTTCTTATGTTTTCTTCTTTTCCTTGTGATTTGATTGTTCCTTTCGGTTAACCTAAAGTTATTTTAGGAAATTAAATATTAGCTTTCCTTAAAAGGTTTTGTCTAGTCGGTGGTGGTTGTTCCCATATCCAAGAAGGTCATGTGCCTCGCCACGTCAGTACTGGGAACCAATTATGGAAATTAATATTTAATGGAATTAATAACTTAGGTGATTTGGATCGAACGTGTTAAGTTCCGCAGGAGATCCAAGTCTAAACCTAAAAGAACAAATAGATTAAGTTTTGGATCAAACGTGTTAAGTTCCGCAGGCGATCCAAAATTTAATTTAAAAGAACACATGGTAGCTAGGAAAAGGTTCAGACCTTTGTACAAAATTTTTGTACAGTGGAACCATTAGGTTTTCCGAGTAGCAACCAACAGTTTGCCCATCATATGTCATGACATCATAGTTATTTATTTGTTTTTGCATTCATGTTTTATTATGAAAAATATAAAAATAGTATGTCATATCATACATACATCATGTAGTTATAGGAAATTTTCTTTTGAAAATTATTTATCTTTGATGTATGCCATAACATTTTCATGCATCAGTTTATTTCTTGCAATTAAGGACTAATGGCATTCACTAACAAGTAACATCCTGGGTGGATGCTCATAGTTTCAAAAATGCCTAGGTAGATATGCATGATCCCTAGTTTAGGGCAAAACCAAGATTTTACATCTCATCAAAGAACTATAAGGTAACTTGTATGTGATTTCGTACACATTAAATACAAGTGAGATGTTAGGATGATGAACAAAACTCAAGATGTTGGTTTAGTGCATTCTTTTGAGTTTTAAGTTCATCAAAACACATAGTTATATGTTTTCCAATCATTGGGAAAGCTAATGTACAAGTCATGTGCATTAAGCCCAAGGAACATGGTTGGATATTGGTTTTGAAAATGATTTTAAAATACTTTTGGAAAACCTTGGTGAAGGCTATCTTTTGATAGTAATCATCATTGAATAGTTAGGCACAAACTTGGAAGAAAACACTAAAGTTTTTACAAGTTTTCAAGTCTGTGCCAATCTTTGAAAATATGAAGTATTTTCTTAGAAAACTATTTTTTTTCATAATAATATATGCCCTAAATAATGTCTACAACGATTTTCATGATTTTTAGAATTTTGTAGAATTTTCTAGGGGTTTCTGAAGTTGACTGAAATGAACTTTCAGCAACTTCAGACCTTCAATCGATCTCCTGATCGATTGAAGGGTTTCAATCGATCGGGCGATCGATTGAGGGTGTGTTTCTCACAAGCAGAAGCTTGCTAGATCGATCCACCGATCGATCCGCATGGTTTGAATCGATCCATTGATCGATTGAATCACTGATTTCAGCTGGGAAAGCTTGTTTTCAGTGATTTAAACCATTTGTGGTCTAGGTAACCATTCATAATCCCTTGGAACACATTTGCACTCATTTAGGGGGAGTTTTTATGATGAAAACTAGGATGGATTGGTTGAGGAAGACTAAGTAGAGGTTTAGATTGAGGTTTGGTTTCAATATTGAATTTTTGAATCTCAAAACTTATAAATTTGGGTTTCCTAAAGATTTAGGAGTTCCAAGTCATTGTTGGTGCAATGACAGAAGTTACGGTCATGTCTTTAGGGGGAGTTACTCTTTAAGGACATGAAAATTTATTTTTCATACACCTTGGAAGGTGGTTAACCTTCTTTCGCGGAAATGCTCAAGGTTGTATATTTGAATACAATGGAGAGTGGATATCTTCATTGTTCAAGTGGTATATGCTCAAGGATGAGCATTTGATAAAAATAAAGGGTATGAGACCTTTATTTGAATCGTGTGTGAACATACCAAGTGGTATATGCTCAAGGATGAGCATTAAGAATAATGAAGGGTATGAGACCTTCGTTATTGAGTTGTGAACAACGTTGGGTAACTCTTCAGGGGGAGAGTTTTTTATGTATGTCAATAGGGGGAGAATGTGTGGTTAAGTTAGGCTTTCATTACCTAAAGAGGAAGTTTGTTCCCTCTAGAAAAGGGGAAGAATGAAGGGAACCATCAATGTGTGGTTAAGTTAGGCCTTCATTACCTAAAGAGGAAGTTTGTGCCCTCTAGGAAAGGGAAAGAATGAAAGGAACCCTCATTCATTATATTGGCATGGGATTAGCCTAACTTAAAGGTATTGTTAAACATCAAAAAGGGGGAGATTGTTGGTGCAATATTCCCTAGGTCAAGGTTGACCTGATTGACTAAGCTTGAGTTGACTCAAGCTTGAGTCTTGATGTTTGAGTTTCGATATTTGACAATACATTGAGACAATACATGGAGACTGACAGGTCATGGAGATTGCAGGTGCAATCGTTCGTGTGGGAAGTCCTGGTGAGTGAAGCTAGGCAGATGAAAATCCTAGTGAGTGAAGCTAGGTGAAAGTCCCGTTGAGCGAAGCCGGGCAGTTGAGAAGTCCTAGTGAGTGAAGCTAGGTGAAAGTCCCGATGAGTAAAGTCGGGTAGTTGGGAAAGTCCTGGTGAGTGAAGTCAGGCAAGTGAAAGTCCTGGTGAGTGAAGCCAGGCAGGGGGAAGTTCCAGTGAGTGAAGTCGGGCAATGGAAAGACCTGGTGAGTGAAGCTGGACACGAGGAAATCCAGATGGGTCAAGGGTGATCGGACATCTGGTAGAAGGAAGTCCAAGTGGGTCATGGAGGACCGGACACTTGGCACGAGATGATAAGTCCAAGTGGGTCAAGGTTGACCGAACACTTGGCACAAGGAGAAAGTCTAGATGGGTCAAAAGTTGACCGAACTCTTAGCGGTCGTAAGTCCAATAGGGAGTTGGCATGGAACTAAGAAGTTCGGACGTAGTGAGCTTCCGAAGGCCATAACTTTTGACTCGGATATCGGAATGAGGTGATCTTGGATGTGAAACGAAGCTAATTTCAAGCTCTATCCAGTTTTCTACTTTTCAATCAATTGACCAATCTATTAGGGGGTTCGATCGATTGGTCAATCGATTGGGTGACGTAAATTTGCGCAGAAATGGGCTGAATCGATTGAAACTTCCCCAATCGATCGGTCAATCGATTGGGAGAGTTTTTGAGCGAACAATGAGCTTTTAAATCGATTAGTTGATTTGAAACCTCCAATCGATCGGCCGATCGATTGGAGCGCTGGAAATCGCTCGAAAAGCCTTGAATCGATCGGGTAATCGATTCAGGGCGATTCCAAGAGCACAGAGGCGCTCTGGATCGATCAACCAATCGATCCAAAGTCTCCCCAATCGATTGGGAGAAATCCAATCGATTGGGATTCAACCGTTGGCGCGGATAAAGCCGTTGGCGAGCGTTTTTCTGTGTAGTTCTTCCTTGATTCTTCTCTTGCGACACAGCAGCTCTCCACAGTTTCTTCTCCACTCTACCGCCAGTTCTTGAGGGGTTCTTAGAGCAAGGTTTGCTGGTGATCCAAGATCAAGAGACGGGCTACAACAAGAAGTTAGGGTTAGGGTTTTCAGTGCATATCTTGTAAGCTTTTGCTTGTATTTTGTTTTCCCTTTCCTTACTTCTTGTATTGAAAGTGTTGTAAGGCTTCTCCACTTTCGGTAGTTACCGTAAAGGAGTGTTTTCATAGTGGAGGGTGCGTGAGTGTGTGGATTCTTGGATTAGTCACCTCTTGTTGAGGTGGATACCAAGTAAATCCTAGAGTTAGCGTTGTGTGTTTGTTTCTTTGTATTTTTCGCTGCATATCTTTGAAGAAACAAGCAACGACGAGCACGATATCACGCCGAGCTATTCACCCCCCCCCTCTCTAACTCCATTTTCGGTCCCAACAGAAGGTTTCCGGTTCTCTCTTGCAATAGACAATCGACCTAGGACTGAAATCTATACCTAAATGTGATCAACTAGGGATGAACCTATGTTGTCCTTAGACGGGCTTGCCTATCACGTGTGTTCCTCGGATAATCAACATAAGAATTCATCTCTCATCAAACGCATCTAGGTATAAAGATTAATGC
This sequence comes from Zingiber officinale, assembly GCF_018446385.1. Taxonomy (NCBI): domain Eukaryota; kingdom Viridiplantae; phylum Streptophyta; class Magnoliopsida; order Zingiberales; family Zingiberaceae; genus Zingiber; species Zingiber officinale. The sequence continues at coordinate 109,157,562 of NC_055993.1, read as the reverse complement.
ATAAATCTATCCTACCCCCTTGAATGACCCTATTTCACCTTCAAGATCCTCCCTCAAACGTCCTTACACGGGCATGTTCCTGTCACGAAGATCCCTCAGAAAATCGGATGAGGAATTACCTCTACAAGATCCACAAGATATCAAAATATTCAATCAAGCATGGTAATTGTCCTAATCACAACAATCCACACGAGATCAAATAGATACAAAAAGGACAAAATCATAGAAATAGGAAATTGGTAAATCCACAAGAGTTTGCATACAATCACATTAATTACATTAAACAAGAACAATGCATCAACAAGTCATTGAATAGAATCATGGCAAAAATTTACATAGTTTTACATCATTCATCACATCACAAATACTCCCTACATCCTAGATCTAGAGATCTACTCCATTGCAAAGGAAGAACAGACCCAAAACATAAAGAAAAGCATACTTACAACCTAGATTCAAGAAGAGGGGCCGGGAAGAAGAGATGCTTGCCGATGATTCCGATGTCTTGGGGATGCCTCCTTGCTCCGGAGATGGACGGATCTTCAATGGATGATGGAGAATGAAGCTCTAGGGTTTCCCCCTAAGGGGAGAACCCTTCCCCCAAGGAGAGGGATGAAGTCCCAAATCCAAGATCTCAGATCTCCCTAAAGAATGGGGATCTTGACCCTTTTATACCTCCTCCAAACTGCCCAGGAAAATCAGGAATAAAGGGGTCCGATAAACTGGGGTTTTCACCCATTATACCAGGTTTTCTTGTGATTCACCCTGAACCAAAGTTATAGTTCTTGAAATTATATTCAATCTGATACTTGGATCAAGCCCTGGCTCCAACCAAGCCGAAAGTTATGGCGGTTCAAAGTTTGGTCTGCAGTTTGGGCGGAGATCCAGTTGAACCCGAGGTTGGGAGGCACGGCCGTGCCATTTAGCACGGGCAGACAAATCTCTCTCTCCCTGTTGGACCTGAATCAAAGTTGTAGATCTTGAAGTCAGCTACGTTTAGGCATAAAGATCATCTAAAAACTCCAATTGAGCGTAAAGTTATGGCCGTTTTACGAACGGTCTGCAGTCTGCCCAGAATTCAGCACAGCTCTGTTTTGACGTGGCACGGCTCGTGTTCTTCGTCACACAGCCATGTGGGATCCACACGGCCTCACACGACTTCTTCTCTGGTTGAGTCACATGGTCGTGTGGCTCACACGGCCGTGACCCTTTTCTTCTCTGCCGAGGCCACACAACCGTGTGGATTCACACGGCCGTGACCTTTCTCTCCTCTAGAAACTTGGCACGGCCGTGTGTTGCTCGGCCATGGGAAGCTTAGCACGGCCGTGTGGGACACACGGCCATGGCCTTCTTTACATCTGGTGTTGGAGCACGATCGTGCCATTTGGCACGGCCAAGGCATGATATGGCCACACGGCCGTGTGGCATACACGACCCAAGCATGAATTCTTCCGGAGTTGCTCCTGTGTGCGTTTTAGCTTCATTTTTGCTCCAAATAGCGTCCTATCAATCAAAACAAGCAAAGAGCATATCTCCGAACAAAATATAATGGAAGTATGACATTACAATGAAATAGGGTATAATAAACATAGATTATATCAATGAAATACAAGTAGATGTGCGTCAAAGCATGCATAAAAGTGTATATAATCTATGCACATCATTGGTCGAATTCTCCTTTTATAGCCCACTTCAGGCACCTGGTGTAGGACCGTTGCGGCCGGCTGGAAGGGGGTTTGTTGGATATCCTGCAACAACAAAAATATGACCTAACTTAACTTGTTTGATCACATCAAAACACTTTAGGGTTCCAACACCTGGAACCTCTTCGAGCGCTCCCAAAGGGATGACGTGGTGTACTCTTATTGAAACTCGATCTGCAAAAGTTATCCACCTCCAGGCACCTGGACCACCCTGAGCGCCTAGACCGTGATGTAGGCCCGCCAATCATCATGCTCCAACTCACTGTGAATATTGATTTTTGGCCGTTTGGGTGCCTGGAGCAACTCTGGGTGCCCAGACCACCATTTTCTGCACTTTTATTTTCTACAAAATAAGGTTAGTTCAGGCAAATAAGATTTAAAGAATGATAAGTTTTGACAACCTTCAGACTGTCCGGTTCTAACTTTGAGTTTCATTGAAACTCTAGATCGGACTGACACCAACTATTCCCTCTTTAGGGAACACATTCTCACCTACTTCGCTCAGGAGAAATTACCTTTTGCTATATGGGTCCTCCATATCATCTGAACTTTTGCTCAGAGTCTGAGACTTCAGCACTTCATGTTGAACGTCCGATCCATGACCCATCCAATCTTCCACCTAGTGTCCTCGACCTTTAGGATTTTCACTTAGAGTTCTCGACTCTAGGATTTCTCCCAAAGTTCTTGACCCACCAAGACTTCGCCCAGTCCCCCGGACCAGGACTTCGTTGCTTAACCACAGCTAGGACTTTCCACTTGCCTAATCGCAGCTAGGACTTTCCACCTACCTAATCGCAGCTAGGACTTTCCTTTGCCTAAGATCACTTAGGACTTTCCTACACACTTAGTCACACTTGTTAGATCACAAGATAACTTAACTTTGAATTCCTTTGTCATTATCAAAATACAGGTTAGATCGTCTGGTGCTCCCTGTACCAACATTTTATACTAGTCTTTTGTTATATTTGAGAGGTATCTTACAAGAAATTACCTAAGACATTGTATTATTTATTTAATAAATAAAATTTACTATTTGAGTGTACATTTTATATGTATGTGATTTGGTTTTAAACTCAATTAATAAAGTCTATAATACAATGCATAATATGAGAAAAATTATGATTGAATCATAATTAGTGGGTATCTCATCGTGTATAATTATGTACATATTAAAATCTTTTATAGTCGATGAATTGAGGAGACTGGATATTATTAATTATGTGAGACTAGCACATGTTATACTCTTTGGTTTATCCAAGCAGTCAATCCTCGCTGGCTGAAAACTTTGGAATGTTGAGCGTTAACATGTGGATGCTAGTTATGGTAATTAGTTCATCGGATATGACTTGCTATGAGATTTCCTATGGTTCTTTATATGTTAATGAAATTCTCATTGCAGCTCAAGTCCAAGTTTTCTTAGACTTAAGGTATTCAAGTCATCTTGATCATGAAGGCTTATACTTTGACATCTTAGCAAAATATCTCCTAAAAGGTGTAGGTCTGGGATAATTGGGTATAAGTTATATGTTTGAAAATATTTGAATAACCTACAAATGATTAACCACTCCTTATAATAAGGAGGCGTATACTCTATGATCTCTTATCAGAATTATTACTCATAAATCTTTGACCAAAGTAAATGTTAAGAAAATGGTCTTTTTGGACATATGTTTTGAGTAACTAGAATCCATAGGACAATGAACTATTACTTGGACTAGGTGTAATGTAGTCAATCTAGCGGGGAATAACACATAGACCATGCCTTGAATCAAGTAAGTATAAGATGCGTGAAAGGAACAAACACACTAATAACTATAACTGCTGAAATGTTCAAAATTTATTCTAGGATCAACTATAATTTTTTGGTTAATTGAGGATCATGATGTATTGTTAGATGTCACTCATGATTTGTTCATAATTGATGGTCGAGAATGAATGATCAATATAATCGGAAACATATTAAGTTACACATACTACGAGTATATCCAAAAGATATAAAATAAGTTTAAAAATAAGATTCTTAGATTAAGAGATATTAACTCTAGTAGGATCAAACGAAGGACAAATATGAAAAATATTTGTTAAGCTAGAAGCGTTAGTGGGTCACTGCTCTTGTAGGCGAGTTGGATCCACTATGATTTAGTTATGAATCAAAATTTGTTTGGTTTAATTATGAACCAAATTGATTTGATTTTTGAACCAAGCCTATAGCAAGTAGATTTTTGTTTTTTGATTTGTAGACGCCTTGCATTTACATTGGTTATGATATCTTTATGTTGTGTGGTGTATGATGTCTCCTTGCGTTAGGACTAATCCTAGATTTCAAAAGGTCTAATGTAAAAAAAAAAAAAATTAAGCCCTTTTTATTCATATAAAAAGTAATAAAATTGGTACTATAAAAATAATTTCATTAATATAACACAGAAATTAAATTTATGTTTAGGGATTTTAAGGTTTAGAAAGATAGAAATAAGAAAAGGCTTTAACGAGAAAGAAAATGTTTGCTCGACTACTACGTGCATATTTTTTTGACATTTTTATAAAAAAATTCATAATATTTTAGAATTTATAATTATATATTTTTAATATTTTTCTAACATTATTTTGTGAGCATTTACTTAAAAATATATAAATAATTATTAAAAAATGGGTCCTTCCTTTTTAATTAATTTATTTTTTGGTGAATGAATATATTTTGCTAACATTTACTTTAAAAAATATTTTAAAAAAATGGGCCAGGCCAGAGGTGGGGCCTTGTGCGACAGCAACCACCTTGACCACCCTATGGTCGGCTTTGCTTGATACACTTGTCACTTTCTTTAAATACTCACTCTTGGCTCTTTGTTGATAGAACATCTTCTTTGCCCTTCACAAGGAATGTAACCTTCCTCAAAGACCCATAATCATTTGAAACCCCATTGCCAGCCAAGAGAAATTTTTGTGGTTCTTCTAGTTCTCCTTTCGCCTTTTCCGCTTGCTCTGAAATGTGTTGGTAATAATTCTTATCAAGAGATCTCAATTTGTTTTTCAATCTTGTAGTCTTTACCCTTAGGATATATTGAGCATTCCCATCAACCAATTCTTCCCAAGCGTTAACTACCAAGTCTTGGAACCCTTTGTGTAATGTCCACATATTGAAGAACTTGAAAGGACTATTCAACCCTTTCTCTCTTTCCAAGGTGGAGACTATGCCACATGAATGATCTGAAAGACACCTGGGAGCCATGAATTCCGCATAACTCTCATAATCTGTCAAAAGCCAATTTGAGTTGACAAGAGCTCGATCAAGGTTAGAAGTTACTGTGCCATTGTCCAAGTCAACTTACATCCAATCGATCGAAGATCCACCAAGCTATAAGCGTGTATGAACTGATATAGATCATGTGTCTCATAATGTGACTGGTTGTCCACCCTCCTTGTCTTGCACCGTCAAGATAGTGTTGAAATCGCCCATAACAAGCCAAGATTCAAAAATATTCTGGCCCAATGCCATAAAAGAGCTCCATAACGGTCGTCGTGCCATAATAGAATGAAGTCAATACACAAACGTAACAAGAAAGCTTCGACACATAATACGGCATTGGACACAATTAATGAGCATATTGTTCCTCCATAGCTATCGCATCCAAAGAAACCCACTACAAGTCCCATAGTAGTAAGATACGACAACAGTTAGACAAACTAAAATTATTAGCTTGCCCTATACTTGCAAACCTCCACCTCATGATCGAATCTAGCAAAGAATCTATGAGCTTTGTTTCAAGAAGAGTCATAACTCGAACACCTTTGTGCTTGAGAAGATGAGGACCCCCCACTCCCCCGAGAGAGAGAGAAACCTCTTATGTTCCAAGCTGCAACTTTCATTTGCCACTCATGCGGGATTCTCACACCCATAATTGTCCGTCACTTTGCATTGGCCATCTACCTCCTGTGATGTCCTACTTGTGATTGTATACATAATTTGTAAGTAGTTTCTCCACCTTCGATAAAGTTTCAGAAAGGAGAAAATCTAGTGGATGGGCACCTCCTATACTTAGGCTTTAGACGTATTACCCTGGGGGTTGGAAACAAAGTAAACCATTGGTATAGATTGAGGTTGATTATACACTTAAAGATGAGGGTGTTGGTGCAATCAACCTCTATCAAGGTTGACCAAGCCTGAGTTGACTCGATTTGAGTTTTAATATTTGATCAATATGTTTGTTGACTAGAACGAAGAGTTAAGAAGATCAAAATTGATCAAATACTTGACGATGGAATTGACAAGAGAAAATTCTAAGTGGATCACGATTCACCTGATACTTGGCGTCGAAAGTCTAATAGGGAGTTGACATAAGGCGTGAAGTCCCAGTAAGTCAAGGTTGACCGAATGCTAGGTGATTAGAAGTCCAACAAGTAATTAGCATGAGGCATAAAATCTTGACTGGTCAAGGTTGATCGAATGTTAGGCAACGAGAAGTATCGACAGGTCAAGGTTGACCAGATATCAGACAAATGAAGTCCTAGTAGGTTGAGGTCAATCGAATACTAGACAATGCTATAATTCAACTTAGTTAAGGCTAAATCAAGAGTATCACTCAACTGATGAAGATTCTAGGGGGTTTCAACATTGTGAACAGTGCATCAGTCGATTGTGAATAGCATCAGTCGACTGTAAATATTGACTTTTGTAAATACCTTATGATAGTTTTGATGTAGTCAACCAAGTTAAGTTAGATCCTGTGTATTTGATCCTTGTGTCTAAGTATACATGAGCTTAGGAATACAAGAAGTTGAGCGGAAGACGTAGCTAGCAAGAAGGATTACACAAAAAAGGAGCTAATGGGTTCGGTACATCCGAGGGACAAGATGCTACATAAGAGTACACTGGTGGATAAAAAGGATGTGTATGTCGTTCGAGGGATGAGAAGCCGACGAGAAAACCTGCTCGAGGAGAAGGTCGGAGTTAGGTTTGGTGAGCTCAATTCCGGTTGGCCGGAGCATCACCCACATAAAGAAATCAGCTAAGAAGATGTTTTGCCTTATGGAAGGCGCCTTCCAAGCCATGGAAGGCACCTTCAATGCGAAAGTGCTTTCCAGCTCATAGAAAGCGCATTCCCTAGCCGTTACCCAAGGATAATGTTTTATCCTCAGGGAGATAAAGTTTATCCATTGGAAGGTGCGTTGAACCACTTTGAAGGCGCCTTCAAGCTACGGATAATATTTTTCAGGGGCTATAAAAAGACTCCTAAACCTAGGAAATTAACAACAACTAGAACTACAACTCTTGTAATACTTTCCTAATATTTTCTTGAGCTTTTTCAATGATTGTAAGAGGCTTCTCTGCCTGCAATGAAGAAGATCTTCTAGTGCCTTTCACTTCCTTGAATTAACAACCACCTAGGTTGTAACCAAGTAAAACTCTGACCACTTAATTTCTTTTAAGTTGTTTAGTTTAGTTTTATTATTGTTATTTTAATTGCGCTACTAACCGAATTAAAAGAACAAGAAAGTTTAGTTTTATTTTGTAGGCAATTCATCTCTCTCTTGTCGACTTCGCTACACCAACAAATGGTATCAAAGCCAGAACACCTCAGAAGGACTAACCATCGACTGAAGTACCAAGACGATGGTTGGACCAAGCATCTATCCATTGAAGTTCGAGGGAGAATTCATGACATGGAAGAAACACAAGGAGTTATTTTTTAAAACAGACTTTGAATTACTTTTAATAATTAAATATGGCTTTGTATCTCCCAAGGACCCACAATGAGGTGAAAAAGAGAAATACCAATAGACTAAGAAGGGGCAAATAGATTTCGTAGCAAATGTATGAGCCGAATTCCATCTGCTAAGGGTGCTACTTTTGCAAGAAATCAACAGAATTGATGCTTACGAATCAACAAAGGAACTTTGAGAGAAGTTCCTAGAGCTACACAAATGAACATCCAAAGCCAAGCTCATAAATCGAGATCTGCTTCAGAACCAACTGACCAACCTCCGGTAAAAGAAGGAGTCACTAGCACAACTGTACACCAAGCTAAAGAAGTTAATAACCGAACTTACGAATCTCGGAGAACAGGTAACAAACAAAGATTATTTAAGGTATGCCTTAAATATTTTCCCTAGGACACAAGATTGGACGTCAAATAGACACTTATTATATTTCAAAAGATCTAGAGGTAAGTACTTTAGAACTTCACGAATCTAGATGTACAAAATTGAAAAAGGAGCTCAGTCATAACATTGCCCCTAAGGCAAGAATAGATAATCAAGACTCCTAAGCATCCAACGACGAAGATGAAGTGATGTTATTGGTAAGAAAATTTAATAAGTTTATTAAATCTAATAAATTTAAGTTGCAAACAAAAAAAATATTTTTGGAGCACAAGGAAGGTCCGATGCTACAATTGTAACGAAGAAGGGCATCAAGGATGATTGCCCAAAGTTAAAGACGAAGGAGAAGAAGAAAGAGCCAACCAAATCGAGGCACAACAATTTAAAATATACATGGGACGAGTCATCGTTGAAGTCAAAAATTAAAGAATATGTCGGACTAGCCTTATTGGTGGACTACCAAGGAGAAGATGAAAATAGCTTAGAAATGAGCATCGATGAAGAGGGAAGATCCTTAGAAGAAAGCTACGATGAAGGTGAAGCATCAGAACACGAAATAAGTGAGGTACATGCACTATCTCTCAAGCAATCTTTTGAATTTATGAAAATAGTATCTAAGAATATAGTACAACTAAAAAAAAGATAATGCTAGGTTAAAATTAAACTTAGCAAATTCATGACCATTAGATATATTTAATAATTTAAAAATAAAAAATAAAAATTAAAAGTACAAATATAAAAATTGAAAAATGACCATGCATATTCAAATAATTTAAAAAAATTAAAATTTAGAAATTCTGGTAAAATTAATTGGTACATTAGAAATCATCAGGGACAGATCAAGAAAATTCCTAGGAATTATATACTACCGAGACTTTTAGTAAACTCAATAGGAAGGAACCTATATTAGATTTAAAATCCTTTTTAGATTAATTTTTTTAAAAAAAATTATGTTAAAATAACTTTTTGAGTAATTTTTCTCTAAGGTAATCTTCTTTACTCATAATCTTATCTATACATTAATTTACTTAATTTAGTCATTTTTATAAAATCATTTATTTCATTTATCTTCCCGTCATAATTTTTGCCAAAAATTTTTTTTTCGTAAAAAGTGAAAATATGATCTACTAATAGTTTTTTTTGGAATTTTTTTGACCGTTGATTTATTTTCTATAAAAAATATTAACAAAAATTATATTTTGAAATTTAAAATTATTTCATAAATTTAATTTTTAAAAATTTTATTATTTTGTGATAAAAAATAATATTCTTTGTCAAAGAAAATATTTTTGTAATTTTCTGACCAATAAATCATTTTATATGAATTTATTAACAAAGATAGTATTTTAAAAATTTTAAATAATTTTCATACTTATTGTTGAAATATTTTATTTTTTAGGATAAAACATGATGTCTTATATCAGAACAAATTTTTTTAATATTTTTAAATTTTATCTGAATTATTATGAATTATTTTCTAAAAAGTTAATTTTTAATATTGAAAATTCAGGAAAATATAAATTCAGGAACTTTGATTTTTCTAGTATTAAACAATCTATTTTTCATATATATAAAAGTTTAGAAGAATTTTCAGTTAAAAATTATTTTTAAGATTTATCTTTGAAAATTCAATTGTTCTGATAAAATAAATAAATTTTGTTCGTTAAACTAATTTTTTTTCTGTGAATTTTTTTTACTCATATAAATTATTCTATTCAAATTTGACAAAAAGTTACAAGATTTTTCAAAATAAAAAATAATATTTTAAATTATATATGTTAAACAGAAGATTAATTTGTAAAAATAGAATATTTTTAAAAATTATTTCTAAAAAATATTAGCTTACTAATAATTCCTGTCATGTACCCCTAGAAAAACATTTTAAATTTGTCTAATGGTTTATTTTATTTTACCTATTTTTTTCTGATACGATCAAAAGGGATGAAATAAATACAAGTTAAGGGGGAGAACGAATATTTTTATTTTATTTGCTTAATTCATTGTATTACAATATATTATTCTAAGTGCAACTTCTTTACATATTCATGTAGTTACTTTTTTAACCCTAACTTTAATTTGGGTTGATGCACATCAAAAAAGGGAGAGATTGTAAGTACCCCGTGGTAGTTTTGATGTAATTAACCAAGTTAAGTTAGGTCATGTGTATTTAATCCTTGTGTCTAAGTGTGCAGGAGCTTAGGAACACAAGAAGTCAAGCGAAAGACGTAGCTAGCGAGAAAGATGGCACGGAAAAGGAGTTGACGGGCTCAATGCATCGGAGGGACGAGATGTTGCGGAAGAGTACACCGGTGGATAAGAAGGACATGTGCAGCATTCGAGGGATGAGAAGCCAGGAAGGAATGCTGCTCGAGGAGAAGGTTGGAGTTGGGTTCGGGTGAACTCAACTCTACTTGGCCTGAGCATCACCCATGCAAAGTGATCAGCTAAGAAACTGATCTACCTTATGGAAGGTGCCTTCCAAGCCATGGAATGCACCTTCGATGCGAAGGCGCCTTCCAGCCCATAGAAGGTGCCATCCCTGATGTTACCCGAGGATAATATTTTATCCTCGAAGGGATAAAGTTTATCTGATAGAAGATGCCTTAGACCACTTTAAAGGCGTCTTCAAGATGCGGATAAGATTTTTCAGGGGTTATAAAAAGACCCCTGGACATAGGAAATTAACAACAACTAGAACGACAACTCTTGTAATACTTTCTTAGCATTTTCTTGAGTTTTTTCAATGATTATAAGAGACTTCTCTGCCTGCAACGAAGGAGATCTTCTATTGCCTTTCACTGTTTTGGATTAACAATCACCTAGGTTGTAACCAAGTAAAACTTTGGCTTCTTGATTTCTTTTAAGTTATTTAGTTCAGTTTTATTATTGTTATTTTAATTGTGCTACTAACTAAATCAAAAGAACAAGAAAGGTTATTTTTATTTTGTAGGCAATTCATCCCCCCCCCCCCCCCACCCCCTTGTCGGCCCCGCTGCACCAACAACTTTAACGGTGAACAGTGATTTTGCTATAGTGACAATCAATTAATGTGTTTGATCAGTCGACTGATAATAATATATAGTAGTAATAGAAGATTTTTGAGTCAGCTACGAAACTTGACTGTTTGGGCATCAATCAACTGATGCTCGATAATAGTAGACTATTAATGGTCAAATAGAGTTGTAAGAGACATTTTGCAAGTGTTGATCAATCGACTAACTGATGGTGATGAATAGTCGACTAATAGTTAAAAAAATAGCCCAAAAGTAACCATATAAAAGAGGGCTTCAAGGAGAATTTGAGGAGCCATTTCTTGAGGGTTTGGAGATGAAGTGCTGCTGTATTTCCTTCCATCAAGAGACAATTCTAAGTAACAAGAAAGCATCCAAAGCTAAATTTTCATTATAAAGTTATTTTCACTTTCATTTTTATTTGCATCCTTGTTTCTTGTTATATTGTTGTGAAAATGTTGTGAGAGACCTCTCCGCCTCTAGGAAGTATTTGAGAAGGAGAAAGTTAGTAGTGGTAGTCGTTAGGACTAGACTTTAGACGTAGTCGCCATAGGAGGCAGTGAACCAAGTAAAACTAAATGTGTTAGCGTTATGTTTTGTTTTGTTAGCTTCGCTTCAAGTTTTTTTCTACGTAATATCATCAAAGTGATCAAAGTTATTCACCACCACTCCTCTAGCTTGCACCGATCTCAATAGAGGGAAATCCAAACAAGTTAAAGAGAACTAATGTTTGGTAGTGGTGAATTATTGATAGGTCAAGATTGACAATATGTTAAGACAAGAAGTCTTGATAGGTCAAAGTTGACCTAGGTAATGATGAAGTCTTGTTAAGGTTGATTGAATGTTAGGCAACAAAAACTCTTTGCAAGTCAAGATTGATCGAATGTTGGGTGAAGAAAGTCATGATAGGTTGAGGTCAATCAAATACTAGACAATGTGAGAATTCAACCTTGGTAAAGTTCAAATAGAAATATCAATATAATTGACTGCTAGGGTGTAGCAATCGACTAATGAAATCATAAACCCCAAATTTGGAGTTTGAGAGGGTTTAGAGGGGTTGTTCCATGATCAATCAATTGATGAGGTTGATCAATGGATTAATGGGTACACTAGTCGATTAATAAGTTTAAGCAATTGACTGATGATACTGTAGTAGCAAATGGAATATTTAAAGCTCGACTAAACAACTCAATTGATTGGCGTCAGTCGATTGGTATAGTAACAATTGATTGATGTCATTGTTGCAGCTTTAAGCTTGGTAAATTTCAAATAGAAATATCAATCGACTGTTAGGATGTAGCAATCGACTAATGAAATAATAAACCCTAAATTTGGAGTTTGAGAGGGTTTAGAGGGGTTGTTGCATGATCAATCAATTGATGAGATTGATCAATGATTAATTGGTACACCAGTCGATTGATAAGTTTAAGCAATTGACTGATGACACTGTAGTAGCAAATAGAATATTTGAAGCTCAGCAAAACAACTCAATTGATTGACATCAGTCGATTGATATAGTAACAATCGCTTGATGTCACTGTTGCAGCAGAGGTTTTTGAGTTGGTTGCGACACTCAATTATTTGGGCATTAATTTATTGGTGATGAGTAACAGTTGATTGTTTATGGTCAAACCAAAGTTGGTAAGAGCAGTTATATAGGTGTAGCGGTCGAATTCAGTGGAACAATAAACTAATGGTGATGAACATTCGACTGATCCAACGTGAAGGTTATAAAAGAAAAATTTTGAGGAGATTTTCACAGTCAATTATTGGGTGTTTTAGAGGAAATTGCAATTGTTTTCTAGTCCTTATGAGGCAAACTAAAGCATCCAAAAGAGTTTTAAGTTCCGTTAGGTAAACTTGTTATTTTTGTTACATTCATTTGTATTGTATTGTATCTTTGTTCTATTTCTGTTGTTTTATATAATAATAAGTGTTGTAAGAAGACTTTCCACCATGTAAAGTATCTGGCAAGAAGTGAGCTAGTGATGATTTCACTAGAATGGTAAATTGTGGAGTAGAAATCTAAGTTAAGGAATCCGTTTGTGTTTGTTTCCAGTTTGTATTTGTTTTGTGCATTTAGTTACTCATTAATCCACACGCACAACGCTATTTATCTCCTCTAGCGACGCCATCGATCCCAATAATTCTTACATTAGTATTAAAAAAATATTTACTACTCAATGATGACATAATCCTCGTAATGCCAACACAATTTGTGATGATTTATAAAATTATCACATTTTCCATTGCAATTTTTTTTACAATAATAATTATTTTACAAATTATCTTATCAATCATTCTATTTATCTTCACTATACAGCCTGAATATAGAATTAGCTATTTGAAAGAAGAAAAAAAAAATTATAAACTGATTTATAAACCAACTGCCTATAAAAGATCAAGAGAGTGGGGCTCATTACATTACATGTGTGAACTTATAAATTGCCTCCATTTCCCGTTGACCTTGCGTCTATAACTCATTACAGAAGTAAACCACCACCTGAAGTCAACCCTAAAATGCTCCAACCATGCACTAAAGCCATGTTCGGCGTTGAATTTCAATGCAGAAGCATGTGACGGTAAGCATGCACATAACTGATGACGCATTACTATATTTTAGTTAATCTTTTTTCTAGCTAGACTAGTGGTTTCTTCTCCCTAGTTATAAGATTGAGAATCTACATATCCACACTCGTTATTCTTCCTCGTTGACCTGTAAAAGAACGTGTGTTTCTGTCTACTTTCATCCATCAGTTGACTTCGAGCTTTCCAAGAAACCGAGTGCGGTTTGGTGGTCAAGTTCCTTAAAGTTCAGTTTTTCAGGTTTTACCGTGTTGGCTAAGAAGTCCATGCCATGGTGGCCATCGCATTCGGGCTCCTCCACCATGAAAGTCGATGCACTTTCAAACTGGAAAAGCAAAAAAAACAAAGACTGTACTATAATTCTCAGTTACTTTTTTTTACATATTTCTTTCTTCTTTCTTTTTGTCGGAGACTATGTGAGTGGGAGCGACTCATTACTTAATCAATGCTTAGCTCAAGTGTTATAAGATCTGGTACTTAGTATATTAAAAAAAGGCTTAGCTTAAGTGAATTAGATCGGAAAGATGTCTCGCTAAAGCTACAATAGCATCGTTGTGAAGAGTCATCGCTCTCACACTAGGTGTAATCTCATATCCAATGTGGTATGAGAACACATTGTGATTTAAGTATACAAGCAAAAGTTCAAGATCAACTACACATTTGGGATAGAAATACGAGCTAAGCAGTAAACATTTGACAAAATACATAAATTTGGTGGGAATACAGACCTCTCCTTTTAGTAGATTCACACATGTACTAATTAGAATGCAAAGAAATCTTTTTTTTTTTCTTTCACATCCTCTTTGATAGATATTGTAACTTTTATTAGATATTATATGTTATCAAAATTAGAATACATAAATTTGGTATTTTGTTCACAACTTTTTAGATGCTACCTAATCAAAAGAAAAGATAAAAAAAAGTGGATATTGAGCCAAAAACTCAATTAAAAGTCCAAAAGTACATCATCTTGAAATCTCTTGTGGATATGAAAGGCAAGAACATAAAACTAAATTAAATACCATATTGCAATTTTAATGAATAATAAAAAAAAATTACGTAGCAAAGGAGAGTAGATGATGTCGACAAGAGTAGTTGGGCTACCACACTGTTTTTTCAAAATGAAACCAGGGAAAAAAACTTATTGTGCAAAATTAAACAGATATAAGATCCAGCAGAAGCAATAAAACAGGTTATCAAGGTGGCTAGAAAACATCAAACAGTGCTCAATTGAACAAGGCCATGCAACTTGATTGGTATTTCTAGCAGACCAAGCATGAATCAGTTTACTGCACTATGTTGCAGGATTCATACCTTCATTCTCCATAGATTCAAAGATTTCCTTATTTTTGATCCTCCAAATCATACAAAGCCATTCATGAGACAGTCTTCAAAGAATACAGGCCTTCATTTTCATATGGGTAGGAATGACAGAAAGAAACAACCATCCGAAACAACAAATGGTTCCTAAGTCCTCTTTCCATTCGTCTTCCTTTTGTTAAAATTTTGTTATTGACAATCATCCAAGCAGCAACCTGACACTTAACAAACGCTGGAAAATAATTCTTGGCAAATAACAACTTTACTGTGCAGGGTTTCTAATATCTGCGGAAAAATGAACATTAGATGATGAAAAGTATACAACTAATGAAAGGAGGTTAAGAATGTGTTAGCTTGCAAAATTTTACTGTCATAACACAATCATACAGTGTAAATATTAGCCCTTGCCCAAAGATCGTAGCCGAATGCAATATTACTTATCTATCATATTACATCATCAATGGTTTAACCTGCAGAAGCAAATTACCAAAAGCAAAGCAGCCTAATTAGATTACAAGATGCAAAACCTTGTCAAATTCATAATAAAAGAATCAAAACTCACCTTGTCTTCCTCAAGTTTGTACCTTGGGTGGTACAACTTCCTTATGCTGCATATCAACAGACTGTCATGGACTAAAGTACACTCATGTTGCCACTGAATACTGGATACAATCGCTAAGATAAAGCTGATTTAGGTTGATCTAGCCAAAGATTACATCTAGTATCCAACCAATCTGAATAACACAAAATAAATCTGATTCAAAGCTGTTTATTAGGATATTGCTCAACACCTGGAGACCAAAGAGTAGCTCAAGATGCAATTCTAGATTACAATTTGATACAGTTCTCAAATTAAAAATCTGCAGAGATGATTCAAGTTACAAACCTTAAGATGATAAACTTGCTTGAAGCACCAAGTGGTCCAATAACTCTAGAGGCTTTATAATGCTAACAATTCATGAATAACAAAAGAAATATATATATAAGCCATGGTTTAAATATCTAAGCAACCAAGCTTTGGTCTAAATGTTTGTGTGTTGGTAGATAGCATAAATCTTGCAAGAATTAATACAAGCACTGTCAAATTTATTTCTCACTAAAGAGAATAGGCTTCCAAGTGCAAGATTCTTATTCAAACAAGAATTAAAAGAAATAAAAGTAAAAAAATAATAATTCATTCTGTATTCTGTTTAAGGGTACAAATACTACAAGAAGTTAGATTCACCAGAGCATTTTCAACCACAGGGTAAGAAATGTAATTCTGTCTCTATAAGCATTCAATAAGGGTAAAGAAAATAATACAAATAAAGCCGATTGATGCAGATGCTCCATTAGAATAGAACCTCTAAAAAAATCACCAGTAACCACCACATGAACAAGAACCTTTCTCAAAGTGATGGAAACGACTTGAATCCCTCAGTATGATCTCGTGGTCAACAATCATAGAGATGAAGGTGATGGCAGTGTGGCAATCTCCACAAATTCGCAAGTTTTTTGTAATACGGATGGGAGTTCCAGGGGAGGTGGTGAGGATGCCATATGCAACAGCAAGTTTTTCACTGTGCTCAGATAGAAGGTTACTTCTCTCTTCATCGTCCACGTCATGCAATGCAAAATCCGTCTGCGGCACATAGCCAAGGGCTTTGATTCGTTCAATCAATGAGGCAAGAAGCTCATAGATTTCTTTAGATCGCAGGTGAGATCTATCTCCAACAAAGAATGAGACAGTTCCTTTCTTTTCTTGAATCCAGCTGCACCCTGGCCTCTTTTTGACTCCTTGCTTCTTCATTAGAGATCTGATGCTGGCTACGTCTTTCCACCGCCCTGCATTTGCATAGATGTTGGACAGCAATGTGTATGCGCCATCATTTCCGGGCTCTAACTCTAGCAACTTATGGAGAGCATATTCACCAAGCTCCACATTAGAATGGATTCTACATGCACTAAGCAAGGCGACCCAAACGACAGATGTGGGCTCCATTGGCATGGTTTTTATCATCTCCCATGCTTTCTCTAAGCGACCAGCACGAGCCAACAAATCAATAACACAAGCATAATGTTCAGCTTTAGCAGCAACCCCATATTTCTTGCTCATGCTATCAAAGTATTCTAACCCCTCATCAACCATACCAGAATGGCTACAGGCATAGAGCACAACTAGGAAAGTGATGCCATCAGGAACAAACCCTGCCTTTTGCATCTCCTCAAAGAGATGAAGGGTACCTTTACCATAGCCATGCATCCCATAACAAGTCATTAGGGATGTCCAGGAAACAAAATTTTTATCTAATATCACATTAAACACAGTTTGAGCTGCATCGACATCTCCGCACTTAGAATACATGTCGATGAGGCAATTGGCTACAAATAGCATAGTGCCCTGGATGCTGTTGCGGATCACATAAGCATGTATCTGTTTTCCGAGCCGCAATGCTGAAAGGCGAGCAGAAGCCATAAGAGCACAAGATATGGTGAAAACATTAGGTACTGAGTGACTCTGTAATAACATTTGAGAGAAGAGCCCTAGTGCATCATTGGCATCTCCATGTTGTGTATAACCACCAATCATGACAGTCCAAGTAACAACTGTCCTCTCATTCAAAGGTATAGAGTCAAATAATGAGCGTGCCAATTTGAAATTCTTGCATTTAGAATACAAGTCTATCAGCGCATTTTGCACCATTAGATCCTCCGCATCACAATAACTGTTATCCCACGTAAGGAGGCATTTTCTAAGTGAATAAGCATGAGTCTCCATTCCCTGAGAAATTGCACCAACAGAAGCACATGCAGAGAGAAGTGAAATAATGGTAACAGCATTAGGTTCTGAGCCAGAGAATTGCATCTGCCTAAAAACATCCAGGGCCTCATGCCCATGTCCCCTCTGGGCATACCCAGAAATTACTGCACTCCATGTCACAACATTCAATGCTATGTTCTCCTTAGTCATTTTCTTAAAAAGCTCTAAGGCATGGTCAAAATCGCCATTCTGTGAATATCCAGTGACCATTGCATTCCAAGAAACTACATCTTTAATCTCAATGCTATTGAAAACTTTAAAAGCATCACCCATCATTCCACACTTTGCATAAACATCAATTAATGCATTACCCACAAAGATATCAACAAAAAGACAAGTTCTTATAGCATATCCATGTATTTCTCTTGCCTGAGACAGTGCCCTCAGGGAGGCACAAGCAGGAAGAATATTGACAAGGCTTATGACATCTGACCTCCCTAGACTCTCAATATTACTAGCCTTTTGTGACATCTCAGAGAACAATTCTAATGCGAGCTGTGGGTTACTACTCTTTACATGTGCTGCTATCATTGAATTCCAAGATGTTACATCATCTATTCCCCTTGATAGAATTTCTTCAAACACATGGGAAGCTTCATCCAGAGCACCACAACGGGAGTACATGGCTACCATTGAATTGCAAATAAAAACATTAGACTCAAAGCCATTGCGACAAACAACTGCATGGAGGATAATCCCTCGTCGGTACGAAGGTAGCTCTCCACATGCCTTTAGAGCAAAGGGGAAGGTGTAATGGTCTGGCCTAGTTCCCACACGCTGCATGCAGCGACAGAGTATCAGGGCATGATCAAGGTGGCCTTCCTTCACATATTGCCTTATAAGCAAATTCCACCAAAGCACAGGTGAGGGCGAGAGACGTTCCAACAAGGTGAGAGCATCAGTTAGAGCACCACAAGCAAAGTATGCAGCTACAATGCCAACACCTAATGATGGTGAAGATGACTGTGAAGTAACTGAGAGGCACGAAGGTGAATGGAGGAGACCAAGGCTGATGATCTGTTGATGCAGTTGTCTGGTGGTGAAAACTGTCTTGCAATCCTTCAACCAGGAAGCATACTGAGACAATGTTGAGGGTGTTGAAAGGTTTAATGTTGAGAAGAGTCTGATTCTGCCTCTTGAAGATGTCTTGAGGAAGCCGAGCAGATAACTACAGCTGAAACTCATAGACACCTTAACCACTCAAATAGAAGTCATAGCTCACTGCAGTCCAAATAAAGGCATCAAAAATGAATCAGCAAAAAGCCTTCCTTTCTCCCTGGAAAAGACCATTAAAAAAAATCAAATATGTTGATGCTATGTTATTGACAATGGATATACTATTGCTCAAAGTAGGCAAACTACATAATTAAAAGTTCAAACTTTTGCAAGTTCTCCATGCCATTTCTATTCAAAAAGATAAGTCTTCAACAAGAACAAGAGGAACAGATAAAAAACTAGAAGAACAAAAACTTAATATAAGTTCAAAATATTTCAACAAATAAGCACAATAGCAGTGAAATATACATCAAAAGAAAACAATCTAGCAAATACCATAGGTTCATACTTGCACTTATCTGGAAATTCAAAGCAAAATGATTGAGCATTGAAATGCTCGAAATTTATTGCCATGCCCGCAACATAGCCTGAATACTATTCTGGTAAAACCACTCGACATGCTTTAGCATGCATCAAGCATGTCAAGATGAATTCAACTAATGTTTGTTTCTCTTTTAGTTTGTTTATCCAAAATTCTAGTTTAATTGAATGTCTAAGTGATTAATTAGGATTAAATTGGTTGAGGAAAAATCAGACCTATTAGTTGGGATTTCAAAGCCATGTCACTGCAATTCTGATTCAGCATGGTAGCCAAAGAAAAATGACAATTCCACACCTTCAAGAATCATTAAAAAAAAAATGACTCTATTGTACTATTCCATAACGTTCCACCCACCAAAGACATAAGCACTAAAGTTCCAGCAAAGACACCCGAACTTGACTTGCATATTTGGGAGTGGAGTGGTGGTATGTGCTTGCTCTCCACATAGGCCAAGCTTGAGATGGAGGAACCAAAGAAACAGGCTAAAAGAAAGGGAACCCAATCAACCACATGGACCTAGCTCAAAAGGGGATTGACCAACTAATCACACTAACATACTGGTCATTTAATTAGACCATTGAATAGGTTAAACAATACATTTGGTCGACAGAAGATGTTAAGTAATATAATTGGTTTATAGACCTTGCAACAAAGCTAACTAAATCTACTAGTTCTCTAATGTAATCCTATAAACAGACAAGCAATATGAACTTAAAGGCATCCGAGTCCAATATAATGCACTTCCTCAAAAGTGAGACGGAAGGAGACCTGTTCGGCTGTTCCTTTTGGTGCTGGTCATTCGTCGTCGTCTTCGAGGAATAGTGCAGTAGGGTATGGCGCCGAGAGGTCGGAGTCGTCCACAGGCGGATTATATGACGCCGGGAGTCGGGTGGAAGGAGGCGGAGGGACGGACGGTGGTGATGGCCGAGGAGGCGGCTGGAGGAAAAAATTACTGTGATCGCCGTGCGGGTGGCGAGGCCGCGAGTTGAGGTGAGTGGCGGCGTGAGGCGGTCGCGGCTGGGTGTGTCACCTGGGTGCTCGCTCTTACCAGGGTAATGGGAAGATAGTTTTTCAAAATGCCCCAAAGTTTTACTTATTCTTCATCATACTCTTTAAAATTTTAACATTATTAAAATACCCCCTATACTTTTGATACTGGCCCCATTCTACTTGCAACAGCTTGAATTAATTTTTTAATACTCTCCATTTATTTATTTATTTATTTATTTCTAAATCATTGTCCTTCGTGACCTTTTATGAGTTATTTCCTAAGCCAGCAAATATTGAAATGTGATAACTATTTTTAAAATTAATTTAATTTTGTATTTTTTTCAAATACAATTTCCTAGAGAAATTTTCATCTACATAACAAATTTTAAATTCTAAATATGTGTAAATGTCCTAAATATATTTGACTATAATTTAATTTAGGATTTTATTATATCTATAATTTATATTTTATTTCAATTTTATGAAAAATATAGTTAGTGTAAATATTTAAGTGAGGAATCATTAATTTTTCCATTGATTTATTTTTTTGAAAAAATAATTTACTTTGCAATAAAATGAATAAGAACTTTGTCTGATTGTTCATCGAATTAATATATATACTTTTCATTTGTTTATTGTTCCACGCCGTTTAAAATTTACTTATTATATTATATATATTAACCACACAGAGCATGTTATTCAATTTATTAAATACATTAAGCATTTTTCCTTTTTTGGATAATTAAAAAAATGTATATATCATAAGCACTAGAGTACACAATAATTAAGTGCTAGAAGTGATTCATGTCTTTCGGTCAGACTCTAGCACGACGGATTTCATAGTTTTTACAGAATAAAAATGACTCATGTTGGATGAGGTATCATTTTGTCATGTATACATGTATACATGAATTTATACACTCCTATAAGTCTTTTCATGATCCAATCAAGTACCCGAAGTTATGATAACATGATAAGATATTCAAGTTATCATTCAGGTATTCATGATTTAAACCCCAACTATAATGTATTTATAATTTTTTTTTTTAAATAGAAGATGCAATCAAAAGATGCTAAATTTCTGGATTAGTCATCGTGTACACTTTCCGATTTATTCTGATGGTCAATGAGAAATTTTCATAGGATCGAACCGATCATTTCAAGGATGGAGAAATTAATTAGGATTATCAGTTTTTTTTTTTTTTTTTTTATGATCCAAACAATTCTCACTAAAAAAAGATTAATATTACATGCCCTCCATATAACACCACTTTCGTCAGATTGGGTCGGATAAAAGAAGATAAAGCAAGATATCTAATTTTTGTCAATAGATATCCACCTCTATAATACCATCCATGAACCTGAAACAACATCCATCCATACATGGACATCTCCTATTCCATGTATAATCACTCCTCTATCAATCCATGATAGATGGACATTTATGGATGTTCTTGCGTCTCCATAAATTCTAATAGAATATTAAGCATTTTTTCTCATAGTAATACTATAGCATTTGATGAAACTAAACAATGAATAATAGTATATAATCATTTCTATACCATAAAATTTATGTAGAATGCTGTCAGAAAATAGTTAGTAAAGATAAATAGTTTAGAATATTATCAGTGTTGATAATACGTGAGCTGTCCAGATAGTAAGTTGAGCAATTCCATCAAAAACTAGAAACAAAAAATCAATGTGACAGTGCAAAACCAAGTTGCAAACTTTATTTTATCACTTGCTACAAGATTCATAAACTGCAAAAAAAATAAAAATAAAATATAAAATATAAAAAAAGATGCTTGTGTTATATATGAAGAGAACAACCTCCTCTTCTTTCATAAAGTTTCAACACTTTATTGTCAAATGAAGGTTTAAAAAAACTAATAGCAACTGTTACTCGTGGGCGTACCACACATGGTACAAACTTCGTCCACCTGACTGTTTTTTTTTTTTCTAACTGTTACTCGTGGGCGACTGCAACCAACTGTTTTCCAACATTTCGGCCTTCGAAGAGGCCTACAAGTGCCACAGGTGCATTCTCGAGGCCTTCGACTATATCTTCCACATACTTTATTTTCTCTTCCTTTATCAGTTGCACAACCTTCTCTTCAAACTCTAGATAGCTGCCATAGTGATCGAATACCAAGAACCCTTCCATTCGGATGCGCTTGCCAATAATGAGGAACAAGTTGCGCACGCCTTCGGGTATCTCAAGGTTGTATTGAGAAATCATTCCACATGCAGCAATTCGTCCTTTTAATCTCATGTTGTAAAGAACAGCTTCGAGCATTGAACCACCTACATTCTCAAAATAGATATCGATGCCATCTGGGAAGTACCTGCAGAGGAGAATATAACCAGGATACAAATTAGAGACGCTTTTAACTTCAACAGAACACAAGAATAATTGACATGTATAATTGGAAACTCGGTGTCTTGAACGAGCCAATGTCATACCATAACCAAACCTATTAAACTTGAACCTCGAGATTACTGTGAAAAACTTATGTCTATACTTTTTGTAGCCCATCTCTATTTATGGACACACGATGTAGGAAGGGATGTAGGAATGCAATGCCAAATCTATGAAAGTTCAATGTACCTAATCTTACCCTTGTGAACTGAACCTAGATTGACCATAGTGCAACGGAGGAACCTTATGTAGACCATAGCAAACTCGTTTGAAGATCATGTAGAGAACACTATAGAGTTCATTACTAAATATCATGCTTAAATAACATTCTATTCTAAACACCAATTCATCCATTTTGTATCATATATACAAACATAACAACCATACTCTTTTGAACAAAACACACACCCCATTAGGCTCAGAAGCACCTAGAAACAGAACGCTAGTTGCAGTTTCCATTCTCACATACATTTTAAAGGGGCTAAAGAGTCAGTATTAATTATGACAGATCATGTATTATGCAAAACAGCTAATATACCTAACTTTCAAAAAAAATAAAGCATATTTTGACGAGTGGCCAACCTTTTCAAAGTTTTAGTCAGATCAGGTTCCTTCTTATAATTAAAAGCCTCATCGAAGCCAAACTTAGTCTTCAGAAGATTAACCTAATGAACAATAAGAAGAAGAAAAAAGTAAATGCCAACTTACAAATAAGATGATTAGTCTTTGGAAATTTATTATGCGATAATATGTCAAACCAACATCCTAGTTTTTTCCATTTTGCTAAATGTCAATGTGTCAAATGTTGGATACTAGAGAGAAAGAATTGAAATTCAATAACAGATAATCAAAAAAATACGAGTACATCATATACATAAGCCCCTTATCATTGAATTCAGCTTTTTATTATAAAAAAGTTGTTTGAAATAGCCTTCCTAATCTGAGCTAATGCAATATTTGATCTGAATATTCATCGATAATTCAGCATCAAAATGGGCAAAGCTTGTAGTGAGAGAGAGAGAGAGCTTATGCTTTGAGTAGGTATGCTACAAATTAATTTACTTATGGAAGTAAAAAATAAGTCAAATCTTGTCAAACCTTTTCATCAGACCCAGCACTTCCGACAACATAACAACCCAATTGTTTGGCAAATTGTCCCACAAGTTGACCAACAGCACCAGATGCTGCTGATATGAAAACGCGCTCCCCTTTCTTTGGAGAGCAAATGTCATAAAACCCAGCATAAGCTGTAAGACCTGGCATACCTAGAGATTGCAATACTAGAATTGTTAATACAGCGAGAAAAATGATAGTTCATTTTCAACTCTGAAAATGGTAATTCATATTGAAGTGACATCACTGTTTGCCTTTTAGTAAGCTCATATAAAAAAATCCTAGTAGAATATCAATTGGTTGCTTAAAGTATCTGCCTAAGAATAAAGAAACGACTTTTAGTTTGGCAGCTAGCTAAAACTTTTAGCATAGCACTAGTAGCATGGTCTTTATGGATATGATTAATGTTGCAGAAAAGATAAGGGACGTGATTAATATTAGTAAGGTTGCTTCTTTATGGATGTTGATAAAGAGAACGAACATGATTAAATTTTGTAATGTTGCTACTTTGTGGCAAAGCAAATGTCCTACCAAAAAAAGGGAAAGTAATATTCTTCACTA
Organism: Zingiber officinale; assembly: GCF_018446385.1. NCBI lineage: Eukaryota > Viridiplantae > Streptophyta > Magnoliopsida > Zingiberales > Zingiberaceae > Zingiber > Zingiber officinale. The sequence continues at coordinate 109,133,366 of NC_055993.1, read as the reverse complement.
TATAGCCCAAGTGGCATAAAGTAGGGCACAAGCATGAAAACTGAAAGGAAAAAAAGAAAATATTTTGACTTCAAACTTCATTCAGAGACTAGAATGCACCACTATATAGGCTCTAAAAGATTCCCATGAATTTTCTTTGACGATTGCTCAATTTCACCCACTCGTTTTGTTTTCCAATTTTGACTTCCAGGGCTCATTGATTGAAAACTAAAAGGAAAAAAAGAAAATATTTTGACTTCAAACTTTATTCACAGACTAGAATGCACCACTATATAGGCTCTAAAAGATTTCCATGAATTTTCTTTGATGATTGCTCAATTTCACTCACCTGTTTTGTTTTCCAATTTTGACTTCCAGGGCTCATTGATTGTGTCAGAAAGTGTTCTCTATCATTGAATGTTGTTTTTGTATTCTATGTTTAAGGAAAGATCAATATAAAACAACAGTATATACAATAAAAGAAAACAAAATTTTTAACCAATATTTAGCTGACTAGTATCACTTTGACTGAACTAGAATGTATCAACTAGTTTTTTGTCTTCTCATGATTACTACTAAATTATCATGTTGCAGACAGATTAACATGCAGTTATCACATTAAAAAGGTGGAAGGTATGACATCCATTTAAGTTATGCAGAAACAGCACTTACCAAGAATACCAGTATAGTAAGAAAGTGGAACCTCAGTGTGATGGATTTTAAAAAGTAGTTTTGGATCTGTAATCAAGCTATACTCTTCCCAACCAGTCATGCCCCATGCATAGTCACCAATTTTAAAACCTGGGTGGCTGGAGTCTACAACTTTTCCAACGCCAAAACCAGCTATTGGCTATACAAGAAAAAATACGATGTCAAAATCTAGATATGAAAACTAATCAAAAGGCATATTAGTAATATTACATTTATCATTCAGCTTAATCAATATTAATGCCGAACAATATCTAAATTGCACCACAATTTCATATCTGGGCTCAAAAGGAATTATGTTATAATTGATTGATTTGATTCTCATGGGTCATGATTTACTCATGAGCCTCACTGAGTTAGCAGAGGACAGCCTTTCAAAATTAAAGTTTTATAACTACACTTCAACAAAATGGCTAGTTGTTAAGAAGCTTTCAGAGGTATTAAATGTACTCAATTAAATTGAAGCACTTCTTGTGGTAGAAATGTGAAAAAAGTGGAGGAATCTCTATAGTGTGAGTTAAAAAATACAGTTGGAGAGAGGAAAAATAAAAATTTAAGTAAACAAAATGTGGGGAAGATGGATATTTGTTGACTGGACTATAAAGAATATGAAAACAAGGATGAAAAATTTAGTATTGACAGGATAAGACAAAAATTGATGTAGAAACGATAAAGTAAAGCCTCATATGAAAAAATTAAATAGACTTGTCTAACTAACCGCTGCTCCTGTCACTAATGAACTATTTCTCCTAGTAGAAAATAGATAAATATTGGTCTTTGTATGTAAATGGGTTGTAGTTGGTAGCTCATGCCAACATGCATAACTTCCTTTATGTTATCACCATTGTGTTATTCATTGAAAACTTATAGGATACAGGAAAATTGAATCCAGTGTTTTTTGAAAGGTCCAAACGGTAACAAGCTGATGCTTATGAAATGAAAACACATGATCACCTCCAATTTGTACTGTTCTTTTTTTACTTCACATCTTATCAAGTCCATAAAGCAAGCTATTGCATTAATTTTGAGCAAGCACTATTAAGAGATTATCAACCAGCTGATCCTGAAACCAGAAACACATGTACAAATTTTTTGACCAACTAAATGGAAGCAACAGTTGTTCAGGACATTTAGACAGATTTAATAGCATAATTGTTCCACATAGAGAGTACCTGGAATATTTATCTCATTAATTCATCCATTTTTGTTAGAGTTTCACTTCTATTGTCAAATCATTGGAAATTAAATGCGCAAAGCAAATTTTATATGGATCAAATTCAATCTAACTATCCATCGGTTCATTATTTTTAGGGGACTATGTACCCTCGGGACGGTCTAGTGGCTAGCACATGAGGTGTTGCCACCATAAGGTCTGGGGTTCGAATCTCGGTAAAGCCGAGGTAATACCTCCCTTATGTGCTAATCACTATTCTAAAGGCTAGTAGCCGCCCGTGATTTACCTTTTTCGTGTTGGCCCTAGGACGGGTTGGCGGGGGCGCTGGGGGCGAGCATATTGGTCTTTTGCCACCATTATTTTTAGGGAACTACCATTGACTATGACCGAAGCATACTCTCAATAAACTATGTCTTATAAAGAATAAGTCTGCAATTATTTTAGTAAAAGCATAAAAGGCACAGTCAGTCTGAGACATCAAACAAGCCAACAAAGAGGATAAAATGCATAAAACTCAAAACAAACACTGGTATCTTTATGAGAAAGAATTTTGAAATTCAAGCCCCATGCAGCAGCCAATCGAAACCATCCCTTATTCTCTTTGCAGAATAATATCCGTCTCCATTTTGTAACCATTTCTACCATAGGAGCATCATGGTGTTCAACCACCTACTTTTCAAGATCTAGCAATCCCTCATCCTATTACCGACAATTCAAAATTTCCAAATTTTTCATAGAAAAAATATCACTCTAAGCAAGCTGAGAGCATACACTATTTGCTAAAAATCCAACAGCTTGTTCACAAAACTAGAAAGTCCATTTTTTTTACTCTCCTGAAATTGGTGCAGGCTAAAGCAACATACTAACTCCCTAAGAATCCATAATATCCTCCATGCACATACTCTTTTAAGAATTTCCCCTTAGTTTATTTCCCCTCATGCTAAACTAGCATACCCCTTTCACATGAATCCGAGAGTGCCTGATCCATAAGATCCTGGCACTCTTCCCATAAAATAGTCCCGTAACTTCATATATAAAAAGAAGAAACACTGTGCAAAGATTCTCCAAAAAACACATAAATTATTTTTTTTAAAAAAAAATCTTAAACCGATTCCAATGATTATCAATCATGTAGGGCAGGTGGTGTGGGCCACGTGGTCAGTATACCTCGCCGGGGACGAAGTCATCGACGTAGCTGGCGCCCTCATGCTTGGTCATGCGCGACCGCATGTACGGGTCGCAGGAGAGGTAGAGGTTCTTGAGGATCAGGGCGGTGGAGCCCTCCGGCACGCGCAGCCGGATGGTGCCTGTCGTCACCAGTTCCATATCCGTCTCCTTGGGCGCTCCGGCCGGGATGAAATGCTTCAGCAACACCTTCTTGTTCGCTACCACCACATCCTCCGCCGACCCCATCGCACCTCTCTCTCTCTCTCTCTCTCTCTCTCTCAGAATCGACGCACATATAAAGACGCAACCGCCTGCCGGTAATAAATATAAAATGACTTCTTCCTTCGAATTAAAATCAATTCCTTCTAGAAAAAGGTCAATTTTGTTGGACACAATTTCTTTCTTTTATTAATTTTGTTTCCTCCTTTTGTTCTTTGTGCGAAAGTGACACAATTTTGAATGAGACAATATGGAATCCACTTAATTATTAATTTGGCTAGGCTGTAAACAGGCAAGAACACGAAAGTTAGTTAATAATTTTACCTTTTATGTTCAAATTACCAGAAATTTTTATTTATTATAATATTTATTATGTACTTTATATATTATCGATAACACAGCAAATATTAAAATTTAAATTAATTCAGCTAACAAAGTTAAGCAACAACATCAACAATAATCAAATTTTATCCTATTAGATAATATCAATTATATAGATATTTTACGTTATTGAACTCTATCTCCTACGATATTATCATTTATACTTAAATAAATTTTATCTTTTTTTATTATTTCTTACCCAGCCTTTTTTGATCTACCTCTTACTCATTTTATATGTGTGTGTTGTCATAGTTTCACATCATCTAACTAGAGCATTTATTAGTCATCTAAGTACATGCTCGTACCATCTTAAACATGTCTTTCAAAATTTTTCCTTAATAGATACAGCTCCGGTTTTCTCTCTCTAATGTTCTCATTTCTTATTCTGTTCATCCTCATATGTTCACACATCTACCTTAACATCCTCATCCCTGTAACTCTCATCTTCTGTTTATGTGCTCGAGTCATAACTCAACATTCAGCTCCATATACCATGACAAGTCTAACTACAGTTTTGTAGAACTTTTTTTTAAGTTTTAGAGATACTTTACGGTCACATAAAACACCTGATGCTCTCCTTCATTTCAAATATCTTGCTTGTATTCTATGCAAGACATCTCTCTCAATCCTTCCATTGTTTTACAAAAATGATACTAAATATTTAAAGATTTTGGTTCCGAGCAGCTCATCATCTCCTATCTTAACAATTGTTATTGATCCTGTCCGAGAGTCGAGTCGACGGGCGCTGGGGACGTGGTGCTCTATGCTATCTTCGGATGACCTCCAAGATGATGTGGACCTCCGGTGAACCTGCAGCAAAGCCGAGCCGGGAAGAGGTTCCCGGCGACGATCCTCCGACACTCAAGTCAGGCAACGGCGAGATGAAGTAGAAGCAGAGTAACGAGACTGTAGCTACAGTGAAGAATCGCGCATACCTCCGTTGAAGTCTAGGGGTCCTTATATAGGATCCCGAGGGGGGGCGCGTGCACGCTTGTCGGGGCTTGCACACTACCCAAAGCATACCTCAAAATGGGCGTGTCAGAAAAGTGTGTCTGACGCCATACCGCAACCGTCTGAGCATATTTCCGACATGGCAGTGGAAACTTCCACCGTACAATCTTCTATCCGGTCTGGTCGCCAACCATGCCGTCTGTCGGCGACGCATGTCTCGAGAAGGATATCGCCAGCTGCCCCTTTTTGTTGGTGCAACATCCCTCAGGTCAAGGTTGACCTGGTTGACCAAGCTGAGTCTTGGTTTGAGTTTAGATGTTTGACAATAAGAAATTGATTGAAGAAGAGTCAAGTAGGTCAAGGTTGACCGGATACTTGACTGGGAAGTCCTAACTGGGATGTTAGGTAGAATGGAAGTCCTGGTGAGTGAAGTCAGGCAGAAGGAAAGTCCTAGTGAGTGAAGCTAGGCAGAGTTAAAACCCTAGTGAGTGAAGCTAGGTGAAAGTCCTGGTGAGTGAAGCCAGGTGAAAGCCCTAGTGAGTGAAGCTAGGCAGATGGAAAACCCTAGTGAGTGAAGCTAGGTGAAAGTCCTGGTGAGTGAAGCCAGGCAAGGGAAAATCCAGATGGATCAAGGATGATCGGACATCTGGTGTTGGGAAGTCCAAGTAGGTCAAAGGGATTGACCAGACACTTGGTGGAAAGTCCTAGCAGGTCAAAGGAGTGACCAAATGCTAGGCATGGTGTACCAACAGGTCAAGGTTGACCGGGTGTTGGTTTGGTAGGCTTGAGACTTGGTTTTGGGCAAAAACCAAGTACTGGATCGATCAGTGGATCGATCCAGGAGCTGGATCGATCAGTGGATCGATCCAAGCCTTTCCTAGCGAACAGAGAGCCTCTGGATCGATCCGTGGATCAATCCAGATGTCCCAATCGATCCATGGATCGATTGGGACGCGGCTGCTTCGCGCGATAAGCGCTGGATCGATCCATGGATCGATCCAGGCGTTTTTCCTAGAGCACAGAGGCGCTCTGGATCGATCCGTGGATCGATCCAAAGCCTCCCCGATCGATTGGGAACATTCGAATCGATCGGGATCCGACCGTTGGCGTCGATAAAGGCCGCAGGCGCATGATTCCTTCGGCATCTCTTCTCCGATTCACTCCAGATCTCTCGCCAGCTCCTCCACAGCACTCACAAAGCTCAGATCGCCAGTTCTTGAAGGATCTTGGAAGTTCTCCAAGTCAAGAGGCGGATCAAAGCCAAGAAGAGAAGCTAGGGTTAGGGTTTATACTCATTGTAAGCTTGTAAGCTTGTATTTCTTGTATCCTTTCCCTCTCTTCTTGTATTGAGTCTTGTAGGGCTTCTCCGCCCTTGGTAGTTACCATAAAGGAGAGTTTTATTTAGTGGAGGGTGTGTGTGTTGGTGTGGATCCTTGGATTAGTCACCTCTTGTGAGGTGGATACCAAGTAAACCAACCGTGTTAGCGTTGTGTGATTGTTTCTTTGTATTTCCGCTGCACATCTTTGAAGAAACAAGCAACGAGCGAACGCGACGAGCTATTCACCCCCTCTAGCTCCTTTTGGTCCTAACATATGCTTCACCGGAATCATCGCCGGAAGGGTCAAGCATAACAAGAAAAGCTAGAGGGTGAAGAAGTTGAAGCAAATTCATCAAAAGTCAAAGATTTCAACAAGCTCAACTTCAAGATGCAATTCCAAGATGGACTTGGATTTGACACAAGGGTGGTTCCACCGTATACATCCACAAGCTTCGATTCTTGGAAATCAAGAATCGAAAATTTTCTTATGATGGAGATAGAGCAATGGTTTGCTCTAATGGAAGGCTTCAAGGCTCCAAGAAATTCAAAGGGCAAAGTTCTCAAGAGGAGCAAGTGGAGCCAAGAGCAAGTTCAAAGGTGCGATGCAAATGACAAAGTGACCAAGCTTTTGGTCAATTTATTGCCAAGCACCATCCTTTGCAAAATTGGAGAATTTGAAGATGCAAAGGAATTATGGAGCAAATTGGTCAAGCTTCATGAAGAGATCCCCTCCACTGTACAAGAGCAAGAAGTATCCATAGAGGGTGACTCTTTGGAGCAAGACCAAAAGGAGGACTCCGAGGTTGAGAGATGCTCAACCTCCGAAGAAGAGGAAATCCAAGAAGCTTCATCCTCAAGGGAATGCAACGAAGGGAACAAGGAGGGAGCATACTCCTTGTTTCATATTCAAGAAGATGAAGCCTCCACCTCTAGGATTGAGGGGGAGCAATCCTTGGTGACGCCGGATCAAGAAGAAGGAGAAGCTTCTACATCCGGGTCAAGAGACAAAGAGGAGGAAGAAGATTCTACCTCCACAAGTCAAGAAAAATCAAATGGAGGAGAATCAAGGTCCGATCAAGAGGAAGCTTCTACCTCCGGATCTAAAGAAAATGCCACCCCTACAAGCAAAGGTATAAATATTTCAATTAATAATAAAAATCATATTATATGCTTTGAGTGTAGGGAACATGGGCACTACAAGAGCAAGTGCCCTAAATTGGCCAAGAAGAAGGGCCAAATGGCACAAAGAAGCAAGGTGAAGCCCAAGGAGATCATCCCCAACACAAAGAAGAGCAAGGAGCATATTATATGTTTCTCTTGCAATCAAAAGGGGCATTACCGAAGTCAATGCCCCAAGGGGAAGAAGGTGGTCAAGGCTCAAGGAGGCACTAGTCAAGGGGGAGCCTCCAAGGTAAAGAAGAAGGTATCTTTTATTGAGCCTACCCCTTTACATTATGGTAAAAAGCATGATAGTTCTAATTTTTATCATTTTAATGCGATTTACCATAAGAATAGGAAGCATGAGGGCTTTAAGGAAAAACATGTGGCCCTACATGCCAAAACTACCCAACCTAAGGTTAGGAAGGTAGATGGACACTTGGGCAAGAACACTAAGGATAATAGATACAAGCCCAAAAACAAAAATGCTCATGGGTGTAATGAAAAATCAAAATCTAAGGATTTAATGATAGAAAATCAAGTCTTGAGATCAAGACTTGATAAAATGGAAAAGACCCTAAAAAGGATGGAAAATATCCTAAAAGGGCAAAATGAGCATAACCTAGGTTTGGGATACAAACCCAAGGCTAAAAGGGATGTGCCTAGTTATCATAGGGTTTCATATAGCTATGGAACAAACCCTAAGTCTAGAGGTCAAGTCAAAGATACAAGGGAAGATATCCCTAGAAGTCTCTTTGCAACCAAAGTGACTAAGACTTCTAAGAAGTCTAAGAAAGTCACTAACAAGGTCACAAGGGAGGCTATCCCTAGAGTTGACCTAGAAAATGTGACAAAGGCTTCTAAGAAGCCCAACAAGGTCACTAGGAAGGTATCTAGGGAAGTTATCCCTAGTGAGTACCTAAAGCATCCAAGGAGTACCAATAGGTGTTGGGTTCCTAGGAGCATTTTCTCTACCCCATAGATGGGTTAGAGAGTGTCAACTCCGATTAGAAGGGTAGTTAACCCAACTTTGAGGAAATTGACACTCAAGGAGCATTTTCAAGGTTTTTGTTAACCTTTGAAAATGAAATGGAATTATTATTTACTCCTTGAAAGAGTACAATGTGGCTAATGGTGGAAGAATTGATTTTAATCTTAAATGTCACATATTGGGAAATTCATAAGAACTACCAAGTTGGGATTTTGGTATGTTCTTAGGAAATTTAAGGCAATCCGGGCCTTAATTTAAAAGTGCTACTCTTGTGAAAAATGAAATATGCCAACATTTGAGGATATGCTTAATTTCGACTGGCATAAATTAATCAAGGAAATTAGAAATGCCAATTTAGGCTTTGGCATTTTCTTGAAGCACTTTAGGGCAATCTAGGTTTAAGTTGTAAGTTTAGCTAAGATTTTAAGGATACTTAGATAGTTAATCTAGGTATATTTTATTTATGCTAAATCTTGCCATGATTGTTTGCCCATCATATGCCATGACATCATGTCTATTTTTGCATTCATGTTTTATTATGCAAAATCCAAAAATACCATGTCATGACATTCATACATCATGTAATTATAGGAATCTTTCCTTTGAAAGTTATTTTATTTTGATGTATGCCATAACATTATCATGCATTAGTTTAATTCCTTGTAATTAAGGACAAATGGCATTTTAGCAACACTTATTAACAAGTGACATCCTAGGTGGCTGTCTAATATCTTTAAAATGTCTAGATAGATATGCATGATCCCTAGATTAGGGAAAAACCAAAATCTACATCTCACAAAGACTATAAGGTGACTTGTATGTGGTTTAGTGCACATTAGATACAAGTGAGATGTTAGGATGATGAACAAAGCTCAAGATGTTGATTTAGTGCATTCTTTTGAGTTTTTAGGTTCATCAAAACACATAGTTATGTGTTTTCCCATCATTGGGAAAGCTAATGTACAAGTCATGTGCATTATGCCCAAGGAACATGATGGGATATTGGTTTTGAAAATGTTTTAAAAATACTTTTGGAAAACCATGGTGAAGGCTATCTTTTGATAGTAATCACCATTGAATAGTTAGACACAAACTTGAAGAAAACGCTAAAGTTTTAGCAAGTTTTCAATCTTGTGTCAATCTTTGAAAATATGATGTATTTTCATAGAAAACTATTTTTCCATGATTAAGTATGCCCTAAATAATGTCTACACGAAATTTCATGATTTTTGGATTTTTGTAGAATTTTCTAGGGGTTTCTGAAGTTGACTGAAATGGAATTTCAGCAACTATCAGAGCTCCGATCGATCCATGGATCGATTGGAGTGCCTGAATCGATCCGTGGATCGATTCAGAAGGCAAGTCCCTCGCGAGTAGAAGCTCGCTGGATCGATCAGCCGATCGATCCAGGTAGTCTGAATCGATCAGTGGATCGATCCAGAAAGGTTCAATCGATTGGAACTCAACTCCAATCGATCCAAGTTGCTGATTTTGGCTGGGAAGGCCTGATTTCAGCATCTTTGAACCCCTTTGAGTCTAGGTAACCATTCCAAACCCCCCCAAAATACATTTGTATACATACAAGGGTGTTTTCATGTGAAAACAAGGATGGATTGGTTAAGGAAGGCTTCATTGAAGTTTAGGTTGAGGTTTGTTTCAAATTTTGAGTATTTGAACCTCAAAACTTATAAATTTGGGTTTCCTAAAGGTTTAGGGATTCCAAGTCATTGTTGGTGCAATGACAGAAGTTACCACCATGTCTTTAGGGGGAGGGACTCTTTAAAGACATGAAAAATTATTTTTCAAAAAACCTTGGAAGGTGGTTAACCTTCTTTAAAGAAAATGCTCATGTATGAGCTTTTGAACTTGAAATGGGGAGTGGATATCCTCATTATTTCAAGTGGGAACTCAAGTGGTTAGAAAATGCTCAAGGTTGGGTATTTGTCTACATTGAGGGAGAAGTTAAGGATAAATGAAGGGTATGAGACCTTCATTATAGTGTTGATCACAACAAGTGATGGTGTGAACAACGAGGAGCAACTCTTCAGGGGGAGAGTCGTCAACAAATGGATTTGTTGATGTGTACCCAAAATTGGGGCATGGGTTGATGTGCGCCCAAAGATGGGTTGATGTGTGCCAATAGGGGGAGAATGAAAGGACCTGTGAATGGGTGTAAGTTAGGCTTTCATTACCTAGAGGGAGTGTGCCCTCTTAGGAGGAGAATGAAGAGCTTAATTTATGTGTTCATTACCTAGTGGCATGAAGATTGAGGCTATAGGATTAGCCTAACTTACATGTGGTATTGTAAGTCTTATTGTGGTATTGTCAAACATCAAAAAGGGGGAGATTGTTGGTGCAACATCCCTCATGTCAAGGTTGACCTGGTTGACCAAGCTGAGTCTTGGTTTGAGTTTAGATGTTTGACAATAAGAAATTGATTGAAGAAGAGTCAAGTAGGTCAAGGTTGACCGGATACTTGACTGGGAAGTCCTAACTGGGATGTTAGGTAGAATGGAAGTCCTGGTGAGTGAAGCCAGGCAGAAGGAAAGTCCTAGTGAGTGAAGCTAGGCAGAGTGAAAACCCTAGTGAGTGAAGCTAGGTGAAAGTCCTGGTGAGTGAAGCCAGGTGAAAGCCCTAGTGAGTGAAGCTAGGCAGATGGAAAACCCTAGTGAGTGAAGCTAGGTGAAAGTCCTGGTGAGTGAAGCCAGGCAAGGAAAATCCGGATGGATCGAGGATGATCGGACATCCGGTGTTGGGAATCAAGTAGGTCAAAGGATTGACCGGACACTTGGTGGGAAGTCCTAGCAGTCAAAGGGTGACCAAATGCTAGGCATGGTGTACCAACAGTCAAGGTTGACCGGGTGTTGGTTTAGTAGGCTTGAGACTTGGTTTTGGGCAAAACCAAAGCTTGGATCGATCGGTGGATCGATCCAAGCTTTCCGAGAGCAGAGCCTCGGATCGATCCGTGGATCAATCGGATGTCCCAATCGATCCATGGATCGATTGGGGCCTGCTCGATAAGCGCCGGATCGATCCATGGATCGATCCGGCGCTTATCGCCAGAAGCTCGGATCGATCCGTGGATCGATCCAAAGCCTCCGATCGATTGGAACATTCGAATCGATCGGGATCGGCCGTTAGCGTCGATAAAGGCCGCAGCGTCGATTCCTTCGGCATCTCTTCTCCGATTCACTCCAGATCTCTCGCCAGCTCCTCCACAGCACTCACAAAGCTCAGATCGCCAGTTCTTGAAGGATCTTGGAAGTTCTCCAAGTCAAGAGGCGGATCAAAGCCAAGAAGAGAAGCTAGGGTTAGGGTTTATACTCATTGTAAGCTTGTAAGCTTGTATTTCTTGTATCCTTTCCCTCTCTTCTTGTATTGAGTCTTGTAGAGCTTCTCTGCCCTTGGTAGTTACCATAAAGGAGAGTTTTATTTAGTGGAGGTTGTGTGTGTTGGTGTGGATCCTTGGATTAGTCACCTCTTGTGAGGTGGATACCAAGTAAACCAACCGTGTTAGCGTTGTGTGATTGTTTCTTTGTATTCTGCTGCACATCTTTGAAGAAACAAGCAACGCCGAGCAACGAGCAAACGCGACGAGCTATTCACCCCCCCCCCCCCTCTAGCTACTTTTGGTCCTAACACTTTTGTCCTCTTCTCTCTTATCCGTTACTAGGCCTAGCGGGAGAGCCGCTCAGTCGCATACTCGGACAGGCATGCATCCCTAGTTGTTCGGTAGCTCGGTCGAGCGGACATGCCGCTTGGCGCATCGGCTCTTTTATACAAGAACCCTTGAGCATCGGAAACCCAACCTGTGATCGAGCTGTCTTCGTGCTGGCCTGGGCGCTATTGCGGCCGATCGGCGAGGTGACCTTCCCGCTCGACAAGACCATTGGGTTGACCATCTTGACTTTGACTTCCACGTGTCGTTGACCACTGTACGGTCGAGCCCCCTCCTTCACCACCGGATCACGTACCTTCCCCTCAAGTCTAGTCGAAGGAGGCTGAAAGTCCGATTGACTGGACTATTAGTTTGGTGGTGTAACGACCGCTCGGCCACTGATGTGAGTGCTTCTCCGCTAGGGCACTGTGAGGGTGCCATGCAACCGCTCGGCGGCCCACCTGCGGGGCCTTGGAAAGTTTTGCTTGCCGTCCCGATGGCGATTAATGCTGACGTCTTTAGGATCTTCTCAGAATTTGTGCAAATCCTTGCCATTAAGGTCGAGCACGCGACCACGCCGACGCAATGGAGTTCATTAAATGATGCCCTGTAAACTGGCGCCACGTGGAGTCGTCGACGTCATCGTGCGGCGGGGTGACAGCTCCAATGGGACATGCAGCGGTTTGAATTCAACGGTTGAATGTCGACTTCGATCTCCGCGACCTAGATCGGACGGCTAGGGTTGACCGAGCTCGATCTTTATAAAGCACCGACGCTGACTTCTGTTCCATCGTTGCTGTCTCCGCGTGCTTCATCGCCTTCCTCGGCCTCTAGCATTCCGGCGATCTTCTACCTTCCTCTCCTAGGTCTCCTTTTGTAAGCTCTCTGATCCTCTCTTGTTTTTGCGTTTGCTTCCCTTTGCTTTCCTTGGCATCGCCTCTCTCGCTGCTCTTTCCGTCAATCTTTTCGACGAAACTTCAGTGTTTTCATTTTTCGATCATGGCCAGTTCTTCCGACCTCTCTCCTGGCCTCTGGTACCAAGCCATGGAGAGTCGGTTTGACTCAGGAGATGCCTCTAATCTGATTAATGCTTATGATATCCCTGTCGACCACAAGCTTACCCTGGCCGAGCCGTCTGATCGACCCCATGACCCGTCGGTCGGCACTGTTACTTTCTTTCGTGACCAATTCGTAACTGGCCTTAGGTTTCCCATCCACCCCTTCATCATAGAAGTGTGTAACTACTTTCGCATTTCGCTCGACCATCTTGTACCCAACTCCTTCAAGCTATTGTGCGGCATAGTGGTGCTCTTCCGAGTGCATAACATCCCCCTTAAGCCCCAGATTTTTCATTATTTTTACTATCCCAAACAGTCCGAGATAGACACCTTCTTGTTTCAGTCTCGGATCGGCTTGGTTTTCTTTGATAAGATGCCTACCTCCAACAAGAACTGAAAAGACTATTTTTTCTTTTTGAGTTTTCCTAAGTCGCCACCTTTCCAAACCCAATGGCAAACTACTCTGCCACCTCCCCCCGACCTGAAAACGTATAGGACCGAGCCCGCTTTTCTCCACGCGGCCAACCTGCTGGCCGGGCTGAAGTTAGACATCCACAAGTTGCTGCCCGAGGGGATGCTGTATCTGTTCGGTTTAAGTCCGATCCGAACACAGCTTCCGAACGGCCCTGGTAAGAGATAACTTTCTCTCCTTTTCTTTGGGTCTAACTGATTTCTTTTCTCTTTCTTGCAGCTACCACCATGATGAAATCTGTGGTGCTCGGCATGCTAAAATGCAAGGCTGACGAGATAGAGGCAGCTGCAGCACAGTTGGCAGAGAGACTTGGCATCGCCCTGGTCGGCTCTCATGAAGGTGAGAGCGAAGAGGCGCAGACGACGGGCAATGCGTTTGCCGCTCGGACCGCCACTACCGATGCGACAGGAGAGACCGCTCCACCGGGTACTCAACCGACCATTTAGGCCGAGGAAGCCGGGTCTTCTGGTGACGAACTTCCGTTGGTTGGACGCAAACACCGCCGAACGGGCACCCCCACCCGCTCGACCACCTCATCCGTGCGCGTGTCCGAGCAAACGGACATTCCCCCTCCGTTGGCTCCCTCGACGGTGGAAGCAATATCTTTCGATCGGACTCCCTCTCAAGGCGATTAGCCTTCTGACCCCATTGTCGTCTAACCCCTTAGGACCCTCCCTTCTGCTCAACGTAAAATTAAGCGAAATCTTATCCGATCCAATCTGATCGGCTAGTCCTCTGCCCCTTCAGCCTCTGCTCAGTCTACCCCGGGCGGGCGAATTAAGGATTATCAAGGCTATACTGCATCTCCCGACGAAGGAAACTCTGCGGGCGACCGACCGGCCAGTGGGCCCCGAATACCAAATAACCATCCAGGGACCCCTGGTGAAGGTCTGGGAGGACGCTTGGGCGCGCGTTGCTTTGATGCCTCCGGGGCTACTCGGCGACAACCACATACAACAGGCCACCGGGGTAACTCTCATTATAACCTTCTCCTTTTCGTTTCAATCCGGCACTGACCCTTTCCCTTCCGATCTGGTTGCAGTATTGGGTGGAAAGTATTGCGGTAAACAACCGCCTGGCGCTCCTAGAAGAGGAGTTCAAAAAGCTCAAGGCCTCTGGTGGGGCTCCCCTCAAGGCCCCCCTTACGCCATGTTAAAGGCGGAGCTTGACAAGACCAAGAGACTGCTGGAGGCCGAGCAGCACAAATCCTCTGGCCTGCAGACTATGGTGGATCGGCTCCAGACCAAGGTTAAGACCTATGACAAAAAGATCGAGCAGACCAACACCAGAAAGAATAAGGCCATCACCGACCTGGAGGCAAAGAATGTCGAGGCCCGAGCGCTCGAGCAGAAGGTCAAGGAGTTAACTGATATGCTCACCGCTGAGAAAGTGGGCCGCTCGGCGGAGGTGATCACTCTCCAGGATGACCTGAAGACCCTTCAGGATGCACTTGATGCCTCCCAAGCCACCCTAAAAGAATATCAGGAGGCCGAGCCGAGCCAGTTCGCTGTCATGCAGCAAAACTATATCCATTCGGAGAAGTTCGTAGAGAAAGCCTGCGATCGGCTTGTCCATGCATTCAAGCTGGCCATCACTACCACGACTGACTATCTGAAGACAAAGTGTTAGACCCCATGGTTATTTTGATGTGATCAACTAAGTTGGTTAGGTATTGCTTTGTGTTTGATCCCTGTGTTTGAGTGTGCAGGAGCTTAAGAGCGCAGGAAGTCGAGCGGAAGACGCAGCTAGCGAGAAGGACGGCACGGGAAGGGAGCCGATGGGCTCGGTGCGTCCAAAGGACGAGAGAGCTACGGAAGAGTACACCGGTGGGCGAGAAGAACGTGTGCGGCGTTCGAGGGACGTAAAGCCGGGACGGAAGACTGCTCGAGGAGAAGGCTGGAAATTGGGTTCGGGTGAGCTCTATTTCGGTTGGCCAGAATCACCCAAAAGAACGGAACTTCGGAAGTCGAAGCAAAGAAGTAAGCTAGAAAAGCTGCCAGCTTGGAGGCGCCTCCATCAGGCATTGGAGGCTCCTCCAGCTTGAAGGCGCCTTCAGTCCTTGTTGAAGGCACCTTCAACCAGGTCAAATTGACCGCTTGCATTCGGATAGAGTTTATCCGATCACTCACTTGGAGGCGCCTTGGACCTCTATTGGAGGCGCCTTGGGCCTTCGGGATAGACTTTCTAGGGGCTATAAAAATACCCTTTGAGCTAGGAATTATCAATCAATTGTTCTTTTAACTCTGCAGTCATTCCTAGCAATTTGTTTGAGCTTTCCATTATGTAAAAGGTTTCTCCGCCTTTAGAGAAGGAGATATTTTCAGAGCGCTTTTCTTCTGCCTTGGATTAACAACTGTCTTGGTTGTAACCAAGTAAATTGCTGAGTTCTTTTTCTTTATTTCTGCTAAGTTTAATTTTTAATTATTGCTATCTTTTTGAGTTGAAAGACGAGGAGGGTATACTTTATTTTTTTCAGGAAATTCACCCCCCTCTTGCCGGTCTCCGCTGCACCTACAATTGGTATCACAGTCAGACCGTCTCAGAAGGACTAACCGCCGACTAAAGTATAACGATCAAAACGATGGCCAAAACAA
The DNA here is from genome assembly GCF_018446385.1 of Zingiber officinale. NCBI lineage: Eukaryota > Viridiplantae > Streptophyta > Magnoliopsida > Zingiberales > Zingiberaceae > Zingiber > Zingiber officinale. Next base: position 109,117,537 of record NC_055993.1, on the reverse strand, counting down.
GCATTCATCCCCCAAAGTTCGACAGAGACTTCGCGATGTGGAAACGCTGAATGGAGGTATTTTTTAAAACCGACTTCGATATTTTACTAATTATGAAATATGATTTTAAAGTTCCGAAAGACAAAGAAGAGCATCAGTGGAGCAAAAAGGAGCAAGCCGATTTTGTTGCCAACGGAAAGGCAGAGTTCCACCTGTTTAGCGTGCTGCCACCACAAGAGGTAAGTCGGATCGGAAGCTACGACTCCGCGAAAGACCTCTGGGAAAAATTCCTAGAGCTTCACGAAGGTACATCCGAAGCGAAGCTCGCAAGACGCGATATCCTCCGGACTCAACTTACGAACATCCGGATGAACCAAGGCGAGAAAGTAGCACAACTCCAAGCAAGGATTAAGGAGCTAATAACCCAACTAAGCAACCTTGGAGAAGAAGTAACGAACCGGGACTCGATCCGATACGTACTCAACGCCTTCCCCAGAACTCCAGAATGGGCGTCCTTAGTAGATGCATACTACATCTCTAAGGAATTCGAGGTAAGTACTTTAGAAAATTTGTTTTTACTTTTGAATTTCACGAATCTCGAGTTGCAGAGCCCAATGGAGTAGAGAAGACTAGTCAGAACATTGCCCTAAAGGCAAGAATAAACGGTTCTGACTTTGAAGCCTCGATCGACGAATCCGAAGCTGCATTAATGGTAAGATGATTTAATAAGTTTTTTAAATCTAACAAATTTAGATTGCAGTCGAGTAAACATCATCAAAAGAGAAGGATAGTTCGTTGCTACAATTACAACGAAGAAGGGCACGTCAAGGATGATTGCCCGAAATTGAAGAGCAAGCAGAAAGAGAAGAAAAAGGTAAAGTACAAGAAGCCAGAATCCTCCAGATACAAGACCCTGAAGGCCATGTTCTCAGACTCATCCTTCGAGTCAGACATCGAAGAATTCTCGGGGTTAGCGCTAATAGCTAACCATCAGCTGGAAGAAGAGTCAAGCTCAGAAATGAGCATAGATGAAGGGGGAGGAACATCAGAGGAAGAAAGCAGCAATGAAGGGGGAGCATCACCAAGTTAAGTAAGTAAGGTACGTAATCTAACCCTGACTCAGTCCTTTCAATTTATTAAGTCTCTTTCTAAAGATTTATTCAAATTAGAAAAAGAGAATGCTGACTTAAATAGAATCTTAGATAAATTGAAATCAGAAAATGATAACTTCAAATTAGAAATTGAAAAATTGAAATCTGATGCATGTTTAAAAACAAATGTTTTTCAAAAATCAAAACTTAAAATTTATGAAAAATTAAATTGGTATGTTAAACATCATCAAGGTCAACTTAGGAAAATACCCAAGAATTATATACCCCCTAAGTTTCCGGTTAATTTAGTAGGAAGGAACCTCTATTGGGTTCCAAAAGTTTTAATAGACTAAATTTCTTTTATTAGACTAAATTTCTTTTATTAAAGCTTCCAGCAAGAAAATTAAACGTTAAAAATTTCTCTATGAAACTTTGTCTAAGGAAGTGGTTATTGCTCCAATAACCAAGAAGGCCTAGTCCCTAGCTACGACCTGGAAGCTGAAATATTGAAATAAAATGTTTAATTAACTTTCTGAAAAAACATTAAATAAGAATTAAATAATGCTTTGAAAGTTTTTTAAATATTGTCTTTGAAAATTTTCAAAATTTTTACTTAGAATTTTTTTTAAGGTTATTTTTTTTCTAAAAATTCATTTTAGTTAGAATTTTTTTTTGAAAAATTCTAAAAATTCATTTTGCTCAGAAATTCATACTCTCTTATTATTACCCCATTTTTGCTGTGATCAAAGGGGGAGAGAAAAGGTACAAGTTTAGGGGGAGAGAATTTTTTCAAAACTTTGAGCTTAAAATTTTTTTTCTGAAATATTTTGTTTAACTCTAAATTAAATAGTTGCAATTTTATTGATTGCAAATTTATGCTTAACATGTTAGTTTAAGTAATTTTCTTTAAAATTACTGGTTGTCTATTTTTATCCTAACTTGAACATGGGTTGATGCACATTAAAAAGGGGGAGTTTGTTAGACAACGTGGTTGTTTTGATGTGATCAACCAAGTTGGTTAGGTCATGCTTTATGTTTGATCCTTGTGTCTGAGTGTGCAGGAGCTTAGGAGCGCAGGAAGTCGAGCGGAAGACGCAGCTAGCGAGAAAGATGACACGGGAAGGGAGCCGACGGGCTCGGTGCGTCTGAATGATGAGAGAGCTGCGGAAGAGTACATCGGTGGGCGAGAAGAACGTGTGCGGCGTTCGAGGGACGTAAAGCCGGGACGCAAGACTGCTAGAGGAGAAGGTCGGAAATTGGGTTCGGGTGAGCCCTATTTCGGTTGGCCGGAATCACCCAAAAGAACGGAACTTCGGAAGTCGAAGCAAAGAAGCAAGTTGGAAAAGCTGCCAGCTTGGAGGCGCCTCCATCAGGCATTGGAGGCGCCTCCAACTTGAAGGCGCCTTCAGTCCTTGTTGAAGGCGCCTTCAACCAGGTCAAACTGACCGTTTGCATTCGGATAGAGTTCTATCCGATCACTCACTTGGAGGCGCCTTAGACCTTCGGGATAGACTTTCCAGAGGCTATAAAAAGACCCCTGGATATAGGAATTATCAATCAATTGTTCTTTTAACTCTGTAGTCATTCCTAGCAACTTGTCTGAGCTTTCCATTGTGTAAAAGGCTTCTCCACCTTCAGAGAAGGAGATCCTTTCAGAGCGCTTTTCTTCTGCCTTAGATTAACAACCGTCTTGGTTGTAACTAAGTAAATTACTGAGTTCTTTTTCTTTATTTCTGTTAAGTTTAATTTTTAATTATTGCTATCTTTTTTAGTTGAAAGACGAAGAGGGTATACTTTATTTTTTTCAGGCAATTCACCCCCCTCTTGCCGGCCTCCGCTGCACCTACACAAAGGGCCGCCTTCCTGAGGATTTCACCATTCCTGTCCGTGACCATGCCGAGCTCCTTAACATGATTCCTGGTGAAATTTTTGATTATCTAGAGTAAAGTTGTTGATATGTACTGGCCGTTCGGCCTGTTTCACTGCATGTATTCGTCGTTCGTCCTATTTTGATTAATGCGCTCTTTCGGCCTTCCATTATTTTCCTGTTCAATCGTTGTGTATATCCGAGTGAGTTACCTGTTCCCTCGATCGCTACTGAATTCGTGAGAGCCTCTTCTTTATACCTCCGAGCTGTTGCTCGACAATCGAGTACAAGACCACCTCTTTTTCGTAGGACCTGTCAGGTTGAAGCTATGCCAAGGCTGAGCTTTATAGTCGCCACTCGACTCTGTCGTTTAACGTCGCCGCTCAACTTTGTCATTTAACATCGTCGCTCGACTCTGTCGTTTAATGTCGCCGCTCGACGGTCTTCAAGCCGAGGGGTTTATAGTCGCCGGTTCGACTCTAGAGTTTAACGTCGCCGCTCGACGGTCTTCAGGCCGGGGGGGTTTATAGTCGCCGGTTCGACTCTAGAGTTTAACCTCGCTGATCGACGGTCTTCAGGCCGGGGGATTTATAGTCGCCGGTTCGACTTTAGAGTTTAACGTCGTCGTTTGACGATCTTTAGGCTGGGGGGTTTATAGTCGTCGATTCGACTCTAGAGTTTAACGTCGTCGCTCGACGGTTTTCAGGCCGGGGGGTTTATAGTCGCCGGTTCGACTCTAGAGTTTAACGTCGCCGCTCGACGGTCTTCAAGCCGGGGGGTTTATAGTCGCCGGTTCGACTCTAGAGTTTAACGTCGCCGCTCGACGGTTTGATGGAGCGTCGCCGTTCAGCGCAAATTTGTTATACCCTTGTGTTTCATGATTTCATTCCTGCAGTCAAAGGGTACCGAAGAACGGAAATACACATAATGAATTATATTGGCGCACCTTTCACCTAGCTCGGTATGCCTGGAGATGGTTAGCGCTCCATGGTCGTTCTAGCTGTCGTCCGTCTTCATCTTCAAGGTAATAGGAGCCCGATCGGAGCTTCTTGATGATCTTAAAGGGCCCAGCCTAGGGAGCCTCCAGCTTGCTTACGTCGCCGATCGGCCTCACCTTCTTCCATACTAGGTCGCCGACCTGGAACGCTCTGGGAATTACTTGCCTGTTGTAATTCTACTTCATTCTTTGCCGGTACGCCAATAACCGGATGGCTGCTTTAGCTCGCGCCTCGTCTATCAAGTCCAGCTCCAGCTGCCTCCGCTCGGCGTTATCCGCGTCGTACTGTTGCACCCGATTGGATTTTATTCCAACCTCCACGGGAACTACAGCCTCCCCTCCATACACCAAGTGGAAAGGAGTGACCCCCGTTCCCTCCTTAGGGGTCGTGTGGATCACCCATAATACGCTTGGGAGCTCGTCCACCCAGCTGCCTCTGACATGGTCGAGCCGAACTCGAAGAATCCGAAGGATCTCCCGATTAGCGACTTCGGCTTGTCCGTTGCTTTACGGGTAGGCCACGGAGGTGAAGTACTGCTGAATGTCGTACCCCTCGCACCATTCTTGGAGATGCTGGCCGACAAACTGTCGCCCATTGTTGGACACGAGCCAACGTGGAATGCTGAACCGACATATTATGTGCTGCCAGATGAACTTCTTGACCATCTGCTCGGTTATTTTTTTCCAGTGGCTCGACCTCGACCCATTTGGAGAAATATTCCACCGCCACGAGTAAAATCTTCCGTTGCCCGATCGCCATAGGGAACGATCCCACAATGTCCATGCCCCACTGGTCGAACGGGCAGGATACTGTAGACGCTTTCATTTCCTTCGTTGGTCGATGGGAGAAATTGTGATATTTTTGACAGGACAGGCAGGTAGTGACGGTCCGAGCAGCATCTTCCTGGAGAGTCGGCCAAAAGTATCCGGCCAACAAAATCTTCCTTGCCAGCGAGCGACCGCCCGGATGCCCTACACAGGATCCTCGATGCACTTCCTGTAAAATGTACTCCGTATCTTCCGAGCTGACACATTTTAGCAGCGGTCTGGAAAAAGCCTTTTTGTAAAGCTAATCCCCGATGAGGGTGAACCGACCAGCTCTCTTCCTCAGCAACTGAACTTCTTCCCAATCGGACGGCGTAGCTCCCGATCGCAAAAATTCCACTATGACCGTGTTGGTGTAGTGGAGGCCGGCAAGAGGGGGTGAATTGCTTCTAAAAAAAATAAAGTATACCCTCCTCAGAGTTTTCAACTCAAGATAAAAGCAATAGTAAATAATAACAAATAAATTAACAGAAACAAAAAAGGAACTCAGCTATTTACTTGGTTACAACCCAGGGGTTGTTAATCCAAGGCAGTAAGAAAAAGCGCACTGAAGAATCTCCTTCTCTGAAGGCGGAGAAGTCTTTTACACTTTGGAAGCTTAGAACTATTGCTAGGAAAGACTACACAGTTGATTGCTTGAGTTGTTTTTTATTTCCTAGCTTCAGGGGCCTTTATATAGCTCCTGGAAAGTCTATCCCGAGGATCCAAGGCGCCTCCAACTCGGTGTAGTGATAGAACTCTATCCGCTGCGAATGGTCAAATTTGACCAAGCTGAAGGCGCCTCAAAGCAAGTCTGAGGCGCCTCAGTTCTTGAGGCGCCTAAGCTTGAGGCGCCTTCAACATTGGTTGAAGGCGCCTAAGCTTGAGGCGCCTTCAACATTGGTTGAAGGCGCCTCGAGCAGTCTTCTCAGCTCCGTTTCTTCTTGCTTTGACTTCCAAGGCTCCGTTTGTTTGGGTGATTACGGCCAACCGAAATAGGGCTCACCCGAACCCAATTTCTGGCCTTCTCCTCGAGAAGCCTTCCTCTCCGACTTAACGTCCCTCGAACGCCGTGCACGTTCTTCTCGTCCACCGGTGTACTCTTCCGCAGCTCTCTCGTCCTTCGGACGCACCGAGCCTGTCGGCTCCCTTCCCGTGTCGTCCTTCTCACTAGCTGCATCTTTCGCTCGACTTCCTACGCTCCTAAGCTCATGCACACTCAGACACAGAGATCAAACACAAAGCAGGACCTAACCAACTTGGTTGATCACATCAAACACCACGGGGTCCAACAATCTCCTCCTTTTTGATGTACATCAACTCAAGTTCAAGTTAGGGTAAAATAAACAAGTAGTAATTTGTAAATAAAATCACTAAACTAAGATGTTAAGCATAAGTTTGCAATAAATAAAATTGCAACTACTTAATTAAGAGTTAACCAGAAATTTTCAAAAATATTTTTAATTTAAAAAAAAAATTCTCTCCCCCTAAACTTGTACTTCTCTCTCCCCATTTGATCACAGCAAAAAAATAGGATAATAATAAGAGAATATGATTTTAAAAAAATATTTAGCAAATTATAAGTTAGAAAAAGTTACTGAGCAAGATGAATTTAAAAAAAATCTAAGCAAAAATGATTTTTTTTTTGGAATTTTCAAAAAAAATATTCTATGTAAGCTGATTTTTTAGATTTTTTTTAAAAATAATTTCTAAGTCAAGATTAATATTTTTTTTTGAAATTTAAAAAAAAAAATTCTAAGTAAAACTTTCAAGAAACATTTTTCTAAATAATTAAAAAAAAAATTAAAGAGTTTCTAAGGAAATGTTTAACAACTTTTCAAAGCATTATTTAATTCTAATTTTAATACTTTTATCATAAAGTTAATTAAACATTTTTATTTTGATATTTCGGCTTCCAAGTCGTGGCGATGCACTAGGTCTTCTTGGTTATTGGAGCAACAACCACTTCCTTAGACAAAGCTTCCACAAAGAAACTCAATGTTTAATTTTCTCACTGTAAGATTTTAACTCAAAGAGAAATTTAAACTAGCAAAGATTTTGGAATACAATAAAGGTTCCTTCTTACAGGGTTGGTCAAAAACTTAGGGGGTACATATATATTTCTCACACCAACAAGCAAGGTTTAATTTTAAATGTTAAAGGTATTTTCTTAAATATATATTGAAAAGCATGTGAATGTATATTTATGACTTGTTATAAAATGTTTAAACTTGCTAAGTATTTAGACTCGCTAAATTCATATGGTGCAGGTAATGAGGAGATGGAGGGTCTTGATAGATGAGTAGCTCGTGTCAAATAGTACACGCCCGATGACTTTCTTCAATTTATGTCATTTTCCGTATTAAGATATGTTGATTTTTCTGAGTTGATGATATATTTGATTGTTAGATGTTTTTAGGTTCTTTAATTTGTTGGTTACGCATTCTAATCTTTTGAATATTTATTTACTATAATGATATTTGAATAGGATTTTTATTTGATTTCTAGTTGAACTTGCTCGAAATGCATGACTTCTAAATTGAGTTATTTAATTTTGAAATTTCAGATGTTTTGTACTACATGTTATGAAAGTTATATGTTTAATGTTTAAAAGGGACAAAGTTGTAGGACAAAAACATTAAACCCTACATTTTAAATATAAAAATTGTCTTTTAAATTTTTTTATTATTTACCTAGAGAATTATGATTTCAAGCGATAATTTTTGATGAAAATCTCAATTCCATCAAGAAATATCAATACTCCAACGGAATCATAGATTCCGTTGATGATTACCGACGGAAAATAAGTTTCTATTTGTGATCGCCGATAGAATCATAGATTCCATCGATATTATCCATAACGATTCTCACTGTAAAATTTAAATTCTATCAACAAAAATCTTCTATATACCTTCTGTCATAGATTACTGTCAGAATTTATATTTCATCGGTAATATCCATCACCCAATTTTTTATAATGTCTCATATTTAGTTGTTATTTCGTTGTTAGATTCAAAATTTTGTCAGTAAAATCCATCTGTGACCCAATTTTTTACGATGTTTCATATTCAGTAGTTATTTTGTCATTAGATTCAATTACCGACAAAATATTCCCTTGTTAGCCATAGGTTTTTTTTAAGTGTAAAATTGGGAAGCAGGGTGGCTTTTTGATGATTAAAAAGATATTGTTTATTATCATTGGATTGGATTGATGTGGACAACATATATGATTAAACATTGTTATGCTAGACAACTCATCTTTATATCCCTCAACAACCCTATCAAATGTCTCATTAACTCCGTCCGTTGCATTCGTGGGATGCGACCAGATAGGATTCATCCTTTTAAAAGAATAACAATAGGATGCAATCAGATAAGATCATTCGACCTTTGTTTTTTCTCATTGCTGTTGTTGATGTGAAATTTAAAATAAAAATATAAAATGTTAGAATTTTATATGTTATATATACTTTTAAAAAAAAATTATGCTTCAATGTATTCACTATTTTTTCTTTTCAAGACATAAAGGTAGCATCAAATTCAAACCCTCAAACCACTTAAGAATTTGGAAAGAAATTAAAGTTGTCGGGCCAAATGGATAAATCGCCAATCCAATATGGATTGCACGAGTCCATTAAAAATAATAAAAAAATATTTAAAAAATAATAATTTAAATTGTAAATTAAGCGAGTGAGTCTATTAAATTTTTTATTTTTATTTTAAGTTTTATTTTCCCTCACTAAGCAGAAACTACTCCGGACAAGTTCGAACTCTCTTTTAAAATCTTCGTTTCTAACTTGAAAAATAATTGCTTCAATGACTCTATTTGAGTATTTTTCTTCTATAGAAGCTCTTTTTTAATAATAATAAAAAGAAATTAATACACTTTATTTCTCTTTTTACACTTTAATTTTAAAATATTTTTTTTATCAAAATATTTGAGTTGTTATGTTATAATCATATTCACACCTCCAACAAAATCATATGATGGCATCCAGATATTACCACTATAAAATCAGGGTTAAATTCTGACTAATAATTGGGTGCTTGTCCTCTCACATGTACTGTTTAATTATCTAAGACTATTAGTCACTCATGATTTATCTTTTCTATGTTGATCTAAGGACGGACTGGTAAAGGCACTGGAGGGTGAGTAAATCACATTTTGCTATCATATGGTAGCATGCTTCTATGGATTGACACAGTTAGTACTTGTATGAGTGGTTGTTCTAATAAATCTTGAGGTCAATTTTTAATAAATGTAAAATACTTTACTGGGTATCTGATCTCGTATATGCAAAGGACGGATGCACTAAGATAAATGTCCTGTGTATTTTACCCTCTTCTCTTTACCCCCTTCAAAAGAATGTGAGATTGCTTTAGAGAGATTGCTAAGATGATGACTTTATATTTTTGCTCCCCTGTGGTAGGAAGGCATCAATGATAATGAAGATTATTCTACAAAACTTAAAAATTGAATTCATATTTTTTTTAATAAGTAAATTGTATATATGTCAAGATAAAACCAAAGTGCAATACCCAAAGATTAGTAGTATCTCATGATTGACGTAATATCGGATCAAGGAACACTCCTAAGGTCCGGTAAATATGAATTTGTACATCTCTATAAATCCTCTCGCTGTCTAATTGTCCCTCATCAAAGATATATACAACTATTTCTAACTTTCTATACAACGTATATCAAAGTTGATATTGCAAGATGTCGGACTTTAGTCAAGATTCGACCTCCTATGCAAAAACGTCTGAAAACACGTAATTTCTATCGATAGTATCTCCTGCCCCATATGTAGTCACTCTCTAATCCTCCTCCATAATGTCGCCACAAGAGGACACCCAAAGAATAGTTACTCATTTATCTCTCATCTATAAAATGCACAACGTCAATCCTCCAAGTATTATTTCTTGTTTCTAGTGGGAATTCATCTATGAGCTAGCATCCAAAGTGTAACTGCATGGCTACATTGTATGTAACGCTTCCGTATCATTCACACCCTAGGCTTTGTAGGATTGAGATACCTAAAGAAGTCATATGTCCTCGCTACTCCTCCATCATGCTCAAACCAATACGTTAACCTCTATATATCACCTACCGTCTACCCAGTAGCCACAAGATGAGGTCCCAGATCTATAATACTCGCTTGATCAGTGGGAAATCCAAGTACATTGCCTCCAAAGTCCATATGTTTGCTTATCTCAGATAGGTATGGTGCACTCACTTGATCCAGAGAGCATCCTCTTTGCTTGTATTCGCCAAGTACCTTAGCCAGTAAGGCAAGATTTTAAACTTTCAAGTCATGGAATCTCAGTCCTTCCTCTTTGGGACTAGACATATCTACTCAAGACACTAGAGGATATTTGGATGCCCACATAAAAGATTTATATATACTGTAAATGCAATCAATAATTTCGATAGGAAAATGTAATATAGAGAGCCAAAAGCACTCTACTCTATGTAGCACTGAGATGATGAGTTGAGTCTTTCCTGCATAGAAAAGTGTCTACTTCGGCTAGCAATTAATCTATCAGACTAGTGAGTCAAGAAGCGGGCTATAGTCTGAAATCCTCAAACACTCAGTAGAAAGTGGTATCCCTAGATATCGAAAAGGCATGGTGCCCTCCTAAAAGCCCATGAGAGAGAGTATGCGCATGCGCGCCTTGTCATCCACTCCGGCTAGAAATATATTTGACTTCTGTGATTAATATGAAGACTCGTCATTGACCCAAACTCCTATAGACAAGAAGATAATAATCCAACTGATAACTCATCGCCCTAGCTGAATAATAATAGATCATCGGCATATGCCAAATGTACCAAGATGAGGTGCCCATGATGAGGTGCCCATGCTAAGGATGAAATTTGAAATCTAATCTAATCATACACTATTGTATCTTCCATTCAAGAATCTCCACATAGATACCAAATAGATAAGGAGAGAGTGGATCCCCAACCGTAGTCCTCTAGCCCCACGGAAGAATCTAGACGACCCCCATTAATGGCAATGAGAATGATGTGGTGGTCACACATTCCATTATCCAAGATATAAATCACATAGGAAAATGTAGTCCAATAAGTGCTTTCCATAGAAACTTCCAATATACTGAGTCAAAAGTCTTCTTAAGGTCGATCTTCATAATGCATCTAGGAGAGAAATGCTTCCTAAAATACCTCCAAAATAGCTCTTGTGCAGATGGATGTTATTAGTAATGAGTCATCCTTGCACAAAAGATGTCTGAGATTGATGAACTAGACCTCCTACGATCTCATATAGTCGGGAAGCTAATATCTTTGCGATGACTTTATAGGATATAGTGTAGCAGGAAATTGGCTTATAATTTGTTACCTTACTAGCATGGGTCACTTTTGGAACAAGGGTAATTAAGGTGTGATTCCATCTCCTTAATAATCTCCCGCTGGTGAAAATTTACATGAGCATTGTAGTGAAATCTAATCATGCAGTGTTCCAAGAGCACTTGAAGAACTTAGAATTATATCCATCCGACCCAGGTGCCCTTTGATCTCCAATGTCAAATAATATTTGTTTAATTTCCTCTGTTGTAGGGAGGCATTCCAAAGTGTCATGCTGATCTAAGATAATATACTGACAAAAACTCATACAAGATTGAGGAAGGGGGAGGTTCTCTCTAGAGCTGAACCTAGCTGGCGTTGGAAATGATTAGTGAATGTTTTTACCTCTTCTTCAAATGATTCTAAATATTATTAATGGTCTCTTTTTCCGCTAGCTCGAGCTCATCCTCTCCGGAATACGAGATTGGTTTCCCACCTGGCGAGATCTAAGCACCCTGAGATGTAACACGGATTAGAGCTTGGGTCGGCTTGTCAGCACAACCCCTCCAATGCCTAAGTCAGCCATTGATCAAAGAAGGAAGAAGAAGAAGAAGACAAAAGAAGAAGATGAAGAAGAAAGCTAATGGAAATGAGTCATCTTCTCTTGCGAGAAGAAGAGAACCAACTTGCATGTGTTGGTGCAGCAGGGGCTAACAAGATGTGGGTGAATTACCTGTAAAATAAAGACACCCCTTTCTTGATCTTTCAACTCAGATTAGTAGGCACAATTAAATTAAACATAAAAACTAACTTAACAACTAATAAAATAAAAGTGGTCAAAATTTACATGGCAACAACTTAGGTGGTTGTTAATCCAAGACTTTAAAAGTGCTAGCTCTACTAGAATTCTCCTTCGTTGTAGGCGAGAAGCCTCTTACAGAAATTGACAGCTTAAAAGAAAGACTCGGAAAGTATACAAAACTTATTGTTTAAGTTGTTGGATATTTTCTAACTCCAGGGGTCTTTTTATAGCCTTAGGAAAATATTATTCGCAACTTGAAGGCACCTTCAAGGTGGTTCAAGGCGTCTTCCATCGGATAGATTTTATCCATTGAGGATAAAACTTTATCCTTGGGTAACAGCTAGGGAAGGCGTCTTCTATAGGTTGGAAAGCACCTTCCATGAGGCATTGAAGGCGCCTTCCAGTCCATGGAAGGCACCTTCCACAAGGTATACCAGACTAGTCTTCTTCGCTTCTTCACGTGAGTGATGCTCCGGCTAACCAAAGTTGAGCTCACCTGAACCAAACTCTGACCTTCTCCTCGAGCAACCTTTCTCCCCGGCTCTTGTCCCTCGAACCACCTCGCACATCCTTCTCGTCCGCCGGTGTACTCTTCCGCAACACCTCGGCCTTCAGATGCACAGAGCTTGTTGACTGCCATCCCATGTCATCCTTCTCACTGGCAGCATCTTTCACTCAACTTCTTATGTTCCTAAATTCCTACATAATTAGACACAATGATCAAATATAGACAGAACCTAACTTAACATGGTTGATCACATCAAAAGTAACTTAGGATACTTATAATCTCCATTTTTTTGATGTGCATCAACCCAAGTTAAGTTAGGGTTAAGCCAAAATGAAATAATATAGTAAATTGCAATTATAACTAAAAATATATATAATGCAATGAGCTAAACAAGTTAATAAAATTGCAAAATAGGTACAAGAATAAAAATTTTAAAATTTTTTAACTTCCCTCGTAATCCCTCTTAACTTTTACCTATTCTTCCCCTTTAATCACATAAAAAATTAGAAAAATAAATAGATAGTTATAAAAATTTGAAATAATTTTCTAGAGATACATAACAATAATAAACAAGAGGCTAATATTCTTTTGAAATAATTTTCAAACATATTCTATTTTTAATAATTAATGTTCTATTTTGGCAAAAACAATAATTTACAAATTATTTTTCAGTTTTAAAAAATCTTGAAAAGTTTTGTCGAATTTAAGCAAAATAAGTTAGACCAGTAAAAACATTTCCATGGAAAGATATTATTTAGTCTAATAGAAATAATTTATTTTAGCAAAGCAACTAATTTTTAAAAATAAATCTTAAAAGATAATTTTTTTCAACTCTAAAAATTCTGCTAATTATCTTGGATATGTGAAACACATTGTTTAGCAACAAAAAATAAAAGTTTCCAAATTTCTATTTCTTGACTTTTTAATATTAATAATTTGCTTTTCGTAGAATAATTTATAATAATTCAGATAATATTTGAGAAAATTTTAAAAATTTTGTTAAGATAGAGAATATCATGTTTTATCACAAAAAAAATAAAAAATTTCAAAAATGAGCCTGAAAATTATTTTAATTTTCAAAATACCATTTTTGTTAATAAGTTCGTAGAAAATAACTCAACGGAAAAATCTTGAAAAAAAATCCTTAATAGAAATATTGTTGTTCTATAAGTATAAAAATTTTCAAATAAGAAATTTGAATAGAAAATTTTACTTGAAAAATATTTTTCTAATTAAAACAATTTCTATCCTAATAATTAAAAAATTTTGGAATTTAATCTAGAAAAGATTTTAGAACTCAGTATATGCTCCTACCTACTAATTTACTAAAAAATTTAGAAGTACATAATTTTAGGGATTTTCCTAATTTGTCATTAATGTTTTCTAACATACCAGTTAATTCTTCCATAATTTTTAAATTCTAATTTTTGAAACATATTTTCTTTCAAACATGCATAATCATTTTCTAGTTTTTATATTTGTGCTTTTAATTTTTCTTTTTCTACTTTTAGATTATCATACATTTTTAAGGGACTTAAATTGGCTAAGGTCATTTTTATATTAGCATTTTCTTTTTCTAGTTTTACTATATTCTTAGAAAGCATCTTGATAAATTGAAATGACTTTTCAGGAGGTAAGACACGTAGCTCACTTATCTTATGTTCTGATATTCTCCCTTCATCATAGCTTTCTTCTGAGGATCCTCCCCCTTCATCGATGCTCATCTCTGAACTGCTTTCATCTTCTCCTAAGTGGTCCGTCAATAGGGTTAGTCTGGCGTATTCTTCAACTTCTGACTCCGATGATGACTATTCCTAGATGCCTTTAAGTTTTTATGCTTTGATTTGGCTGACTCTTTCTTCTTCTCCTTCATCTTCAGCTTTGGGAAATCATCCTTGACGTGTCATTCTTCATTGTAGTTGTAGCATTAGACCTTCCTTTTGCTACGAGAATGTTTCTTATCCTGCACTTTATTAAATTTATTAGATTTAATAAATTTACTAAATTGTCTTACCATTAGGGTCACTTCGTCTTCGTCGATTGACGCTTCGAAGTTTAGATTGGCTGTTCTTACATTCAGGGCAATGTTCTAACTAGTCTCCTTTTTTAATTATGCACATCTAGATTCGTGAAATTCTAAAGTGGAAAATAAACTCTCTAAAGTACTTACCTCTAGATCTTTCAAAATATAATAGGAGTCTACTATAAATGTTCATTCTTGTGTCATAGGGAAAACATTTAACGCATACCTTAAAGAATCTCGATTTGTTACCTGTTCTCCAAGATTTATAAGTCTGGTGATTAAATCCTTCAGTTTGGCATGCAGTTGTGCTACTCACTCTCCTTCTTTCAGCCGAAGGTTGGTCAGTTAGTTCCGGAGCATATCTCATTTTACAAGCTTGGTTTCGGGCGTACCTTCATGTAGCTCCATGAACTTCTCCCAAAGTTCCTTTGCTGATTCATTAGGTGTCGATTTTGCTAACTTCCTACGGAGGTAGCACGCTCAACAGATGGAATTAGACACATCTATTTGCTACAAAGTCTATTTGCTCCTTCTTGGTCCAGAAATACTCTCCTTTTTCTTCTCTTTGTTTGTCTTTGGGGGCTGCAAAATCATATTTAATTGTCAACATAATTTCAAAATTAGTTTTAAAAAATACCTTCGAACATTGATGGGTAGATGCTTGGTCGGACCATTTTTTTGTGCTTTGGTCGACGATTAGTCCTCCTGAAATGCCCTTGCTTTGGTACAAATTATTGGTCTCATGCGGCTAACAAGAGGGGGTGAATTGTCTGAAATTATAAATGCACCATTCTCAAAACTTTGGACTTTAATTAGAAACACTTGTTAAAAAAATAAAACTAAATTGCATAAAATGAAACGAGGCTACCGAATTTACTTGGTTTGTAACCAGGGAGGTTGGTAATCAAGACAAATGAAATGCACTAGCAGAACTCTTTCTTTAAGCAAATTCTGAGAGGTGAAGAAGCCTCGTACAGTGATTTATAGCTCAAAACAATGAAAATAGAAAGAAATGATTCGAATACAAGTATTGTTTTAAATCTCGAGCACCAAAGCTCCTTTTATAGGCTCACTGGTCAAAGTGATCGTTTGATGACATGGCACGATTTGGGTGCCCACAACTAGTTGCCTAGTTGTTCATCTCAATCTACTTTTCAATGGTAAATGGATAAGTAGTTATCCACTCCTGGGCATCAGAACTCGCTCCGAACGCTCGAACCCCTGCTAATGTGAACCCGAAGTTGATCCACTATGACGAGGCACCCTTTCAACACCAAAGTGGTACGATGCCTTCTCCAGTCACTAACTTCTTCTCCAATCGCTTGGGTGATCCTCTGTCCTTCTGGAGTTGAGCTCACCCGAACCTAACTCCAGCCTTCTCCTTGATCAGTCTTCTACTCCAGCTTCTCATCCCTCGGAAGCATCGCTCGCGTCCTTCTCGCTCCATCGGTGTACTCTTCCACAGTTTCTCGTCCCTCGGATGCACCGAGCCAATCGACTCGATTCCCATGCCATCCTTCTCGTCCATTACATCTTCCGCTTGACTTCTTATACTCCTAAGTTCCTACACACTTAGACACAATGATCAAAATATCATAGGACCTAACTTAGCCCGATTGATAACATCAAAACTTACACAGGGTACTTATCATTCTTCACACGCTATATGGAAATTGAATGTTCAACTGCACTCAGGGCTCTACAGTGTTCTATAACTCCTTGTAATCCTCAACCATGTGGACATGTGTTAACCCTTCATCTTGCATCTCTTCTAACCATGCCCTCGTAGCCGCTGCTTGTGAAATAATGTGTTGGGAGTTTTCATCATTCAACTTCCTCATATCCCCTTTCAGTGACTTCAAGATATGCACAAGATAATATTTTTTGATATTTCGAATTGCTTGTTGTTTATACTCCATCCATTTTGTCTCTACTAACTGGGAAAGAATTCATATTGAGTCCAAATACTAAAATTTTTAAATGGCATTTGTATTCAAACTCCTACATCTATGATTGATACTAAGCAGAGAGTGATCTAATAAACATTCTAGTGGGGTGAAATTCGTGAAACTCTATAAATTAGTTTTCAACCATTCTCTATTAACCAAGACTCTGTCCATTTTGCTACATATATTGTCATTTGTCCATGTGTACCTACTACCCACATATGTTAGGTCTTTCAGTCCTGCAAATGTCACATAATGGTGAAAATCCAATGTGCAATGAGATGTAACCGGTATCCCTCCACTCTTGTCCTCCACCATAAAATAAGAGTTGAAGTCATCTAAGACCATCCAAGGGGTCTCCATATCAATTAAAAAATTGAACTTACACAATAGATGAATGAGAAGGTGGTCCACAATAAAATTTCTCTAGGTATTAAACTTCACTTACCTACAAGATAAGATATTGATGCAAAGACTATGAAAGAACACGCTTGCCTTATGTTTGCTCTGAATGATGCAATGGAGAAGAAAAAATTAAATGAAAAATAAAATGAAATCCATAAAGAAAGGTGAGGAAAAAGAAAGAGGAAAGAAAAAAAATCTTTCAAAGAAAGAAAGAAGAAAATATAATCCTATGTGAGGTGACGTAGCCACTCAAGACGACTTCGTAGGGCTGCCACATGAGGTCGTGCTAGATGACCTCATGCTAGGCTATCGATCGTGGCCGCCCAAGGCGACCTCAAATGGGGCCACACTATGGTTGTAAATGAATCAAGCGTTTGTGAACAAGTTTGGTGTTTGGTTTGGTAGAAGTTTATTTATGTTAGTCCAATATACACAAGATCAATTACATAAACAAACTTAAACAACTCATTTACCTAGATGAACAAGCTTGAACATGGATGTGTTCCACTTGTTAATGTTCATGAACAACGTTCATGAACAATGTTCGCGAACAACGTTCATGAACAATGTTGTAAACAACGTTCGTAAATAATATTTGTGAATAATGTTTGTAAACCATGTTCATCAATAAAACTCTTATCAACTTACTAAATAAATAAAGAAACTTTCAAAATGAACAAACAATTTATATTGTCAAACTTAATAACTATTGAAACAAGCTTAAAATGTAGAAGTTTTAAACAATCAAACTGATAGTTCTTGTAAAACCTAAGCCGCATGAATTCTAAAAACCATATAAGAATTCATAAATAGGAAAATATAAGAACATATGAGCATAGATCTTCATTTTCATCAAAAATATGGCATAAGAAAATAAATACATAAACATAATGATAAAGAACCTGATTGAAGAACCATGTCTTTATCTTTTAGTGCCGTCTAGAAGATCCTGAGGAAGAAGTGGAAGCAAATGAAGAGGATCTTCCAAGGGGCTTAGGGGATGACAATGCTGAAAAGCTTCTTGTCAATGGGGAACAAAAACGTAGGTCAAGATGATACCCTAAACCCTTGGGGATCTCCCTTTATATAGGCAACCAATCTGTTATCAGCCATAGATGATAACAAATCAGACTATAGGGTTTTACACATTCAACTCACATCCAATAACACCATAAGTTAGATCACTTTAAAGGGTTCAGATCATATTCACATGTGCAACTTACAAATAAGCCCACTAAATAGGGATAATTATATCCAACAATCTCTCACTTAGAATATATGTGAGTTGTATATAAAATACAAGTAAAAATATAGTTGATAGCAAACTTTATTGGTACAAAATACCCATGAAATAATAATCTAGTATATTAACTTTATTAGTATAGGACTAAAGAGGTCATAGCTATTATATATGATTGTAACAAGTCCCAACAGTAATCACAATACCAATATTATTAATGACATAGATCAAGATATGGATGTGTACAGTGTAAATTACATAAAATGTGATCAATACACATTAATTTCCAACTAGTCCAAGGATGATTCAAAAGAGTCTGATCATATTTACAAAATATTTTATGCTATACTGCAATAGTAAATCATGATCAACTTTATGATTCCAAAGGAATCTATATATTATATTTATAAATACCAAATGCTAAACAGTAGTAGTAACTCATAACATATTTTATTCAAAGTGTTAAACAAATAAAATACCCATGAATGTTTTGAACTCTAGGTACGTACATTAATCAAAACAAATATTTTTCTTTATTAATCAACATAGAACAATAAAAAAATACAGACTCTTGCTAGATGAGTTTTTCTTCCAAAAAAAACTCTCATATCCACAACATGCGCATGAAACACCTTAGGCACCAAGCATTTAGTGAGTGGATCGACCAACATAGAATATATGCTGATGTGCTCTACCATAATCTAACAACTCTGAACTCTTTATTTAATCGCTAGAAACTTGATATGATATGCTTGGACTTCGACGAACTACGATTATTTTTGGCATAAAGTTTTGCGACTTTATTATCACAGTAGATCCTCAGTGGCCTATCAAGTCATCAATGATTTGTAATGTTGTGATAAAGTTTTGCAGCCAAATCCCGTGATTGAATGTTTCATAGCATGCTACTAACTCTGCTTTCATAGTAGAAATGGCTACTAGCGTCTACTTGATGCTCTTCCAAGATATAGCCCCTCTAGTAAGTATGAAGATATAGCCCGAAGTGGATCTCCTGTTATCTAAGCATCCAGCAAAATCGAAGTCTGAATATCTAATCATCTCTAGGTGATCTGATCTCTAATACGTGAGCATATGTTCTTTAGTTCTTTTCAAATATCGCATCACTCTCTTTACCGCTTTCCAGTTTAATGGTCCTAGGTTTCTAACATATTTGCCTAACATCCCCACTATAAATGTTATATCTGGTCAAGTACAAACTTGTGCATACATGAGACTTCCCACTGCTGACGTATATGGAAATTGTTTCATCTATTTTATTTCAAGTTCAAGATGTGGACACTGCTGCAGGCTAAACTTGTCACCTTTTGACACAAGTGTGTTACCAGGTGTACAGTTATGCATACTATACCTTATAAGTACCTTTTCAATATAGGTATGTTATGAAATCCCAAGAATGCCTCTTGAACGATCACAATAGATCTGTATGCCTAAAACAAATTATGCTTCATCAAGATCTTTCATTTTAAAATTACTAGATAGAAATGACTTGTTTGATGCAGCAGACCCTTATTATTGCTTGCAAGCAATATATCGTCCACGTACAAAACAAGTATAACAAACTTGCTCCCACTGAACTTGACATATATGCACTAATCAACGGGATTCTCTTTAAAATCATATGAGATAACCACTTGATCAAATTTTTGATACCACTAATGGGATGCTTGTTTTAAACAATAAATGACTTCTTTAATCTACATACTAGGTGCTTTGAGTTTTTAAACTCAAAGTTCTCTGGTTGCACCATATATATAGGCTCCTCTATATCTCCATTGAGGAATGTAGTCTTTATGTCAATTTAATGTAACTCTAAATCATAATGAGCTACAAGTATCATGATTACCCTAAGGGAGTCTTTCATCGACACATGTGAGAAAGTCTCCTTGTAATCAATATCTTTATTCTGAATGAATCCCTTGGCAACAAGACGAGTCTTATACTTTTCGACATTGCCCGTTGAATCCTGCTTGGTTTTAAATATCTATTTACAACCAATGGGATTCTTACCTTTAGGCAATTTGACAAGTTCCCAAATGTCATTGTCTGCCATAGACTTCAACTCTTCTTGCATTGCGTTAATCCACCTTTCAAGGTTAGTTGACTTCTTGGAAAGATGTAGTATCACTTTCCTATGTTAAAATCATGCTCTTAGAGATAAACATAATCACTAGAATTAGTGGTTCTTTGTTCCCTTGTGGATCACCTTAAAGGCACTTATGTTTGAGGTGGTTGTGGTACTTGCTCATTAATATGAGACAATACTTTAATTTGAGTGGTAGACCCCTCCAATTGCATTGGAGATGTCATGGTAATATCTTGTGGTAATATCTTGGTTCACTACTCTCACTAGATGTGGGATACCCATAATATGTGGTATGGTAATCATACCGCTACTGATCGCACTAGCAGTGACCACAAGAGGATTGTCAATGCTTTCCTCGAAAGATACTTCCTTGATTTTATTACTCCCATTGTCTTCAATGAATTTGGCATTTTTCATTTTGAAGAAGGATCTCTTAGAGTGATCATAAAATTTATACCCCTTTGTTTTCTCAAGGTAACTTATAAAATTGCAGCTAACTATTTTTAAATCCAGTTTTCTTTCGTTAGGCCTATAAGACCTTGCTTCAGCTGGACAACCCCAGATATATAAATATCTAATTTTAGGCTTTCTACCTATCAACATCTCGAATGGGGTTTTAGTTACTACCTTACTAAGAACTTTATTGAATAGGTAAACTGTAGTCTTGAGTGATTCACATCATAAAAACTCTAGTAGAGAAGTGAAAGTTATCATACTTTTGGCCATGTCTTTTAAGGTATGATTGCGACTTTCAGCTACACCATTCTAACTGGAGTACCAAGCATGGTATATTGAGGCACAATCTCACACTCAGTAAGGTAATTCACAAAAGGTCCTGGACGTTATTCATTTGATCCATCATATCGACCGTAATATTCACCACCACGGTCGGATCGGATGACTTTAATTTTCTTACCTAGTTGAAGTTCAACTTCGTCTTTGAAAATTTTGAACATGTCCAAAGATTGTGATTTCTCATGAATAAGGTACAAATAACTAAATTTGGAATAGTTGTCTATGAAACTAATAAAATATGTGTATCTATTCCAAGATGCCTTAGGGAATGATCTACAAATGTCTGTATATATTAGCTTCAAAACATCACTACAACAGCTATACCCCTTATTCCTTTTGTTAGTGGTCTTACCCTTAACACATTCTATGCAGATATCAAAATCTAACATGTCAAAAGAATTGAGAATTCCATGTAGCATTAACCTTTCTAGATATTGTTGAATATATGTCCTAAACGCCTATACCATAACATGGAAGAATTCTCGTCAGTCAATTTGTGTTTCATATGTATACTATGCATTATTACATTGTTAACCGTAGAAGTAAAGATATTCAATTTATAAAACTTATCAACCAACGAACCATTACCAATCAAAACTGAATTAACGAAAATACTAAACATTCCATTTCTAAATGAACAAGAATAACCTGATTTGTCCAAACAAGAAATTGAAATTAAGTTTCGTTTGAAAGATGGTACAATAAAAATATTTTCTAAATCTAAATAGAGATCGGTTCCTAAATAAAACAAAAAAAAAACACCAATAGACTCTACTGTAGCCTTCTTTCCATTTCTCGTATAGATATATCTTTCACCATCAAGCGAAAATTGACTCCTGAGATAACCTTGCATAGTGACACTTATATGAGTAGTAGCGCTAGTATCTATCCACCAAGTGTCAATATGTACAATAGTTAAATTGACTTCTGAACTAACAAAGTTGAAAAGTTTACCTTTCTTTACACGTCAATTGACATACTTGAGACAATCTTTCTTCATATAACCTTTCTTCTTGCAAAAGAAATAAGTGGATTCCTTATCCTGCTTCTTGTGCTCCTTATGGTCATTGCCTCCATAATCTACAGTTTGTTTTCCTTTTTCTTTATTATTGATCCTCTTTCACTTCTTGCTCACACTTTGAGAATCAGATGCTAAGTGAGCACTTTTAGATGTCTCAATCTTTAATCTCCCCTCATCTTGCACGCATTGAGCAATAAGTTTATTCAATGTCCACTTTTCCTTTTGAGTATTATACGATATCTTAAAAGGAGTGAACCATGTAGGCAGAGATATCAAGACGAAATGTACTAACATACCCTCAGACATATCGAGTTTTAGCGGTTTCAAACTTGTCACTATATTGGACATCTCCATAATGTACTCCTTATGTTTTCTATTCCATTGTACCGTATGATTACCAACTTCGTAAAAAGTGTAGTAGTCTTAACCTTTTCATTTGAGGTGAATCGGTCTGCTAATTGGTCCAAGAAACTTCTAGCATCTCCTCCCTTTGTTATTGAGCCCTTTATTGGTGCCAGTATGGAAAGTCTTATGATACTTAGACACACGCGATTTAATTTCTCTCACAGCTGAAATTCAGCTCTCATTCCTTAATGCATAATCTAAGTTCATGCAATCTAAGACTATGATCATGTATTCTTTTCATTTAGCAAAATTTAAACCAGTTAGTGTTGAGATATTATTAATGTTGGCAGTTACAAATTGCATTGAAATTAAAGAGAGAAATTTATGTAACTCACAATTTAACTAAAGCCAAGAACATATAAGCAATATAAAATTATGTAAATAAAATAAAATTTTAAATGCATATAAATAGGCTATTTATGAGAGTACAATATAATATATCTTCTTTTGGGCCAACACATTATTTGTTAGCGATACTCTCTGATATAACTCAAACTTTAATTGACGACATAATGTGTTTTCCTTTGGGTTGGCCTATTGTGCGCATAATATGACCTTTATATAAGTTATATGTTAGTCCATAACTTACAATAACTTTAATCTGCCACGTAATATGTCTTCCTTTAAGCTACATATTTTGTGCATGATTTGACATAGTTGTAAGCTATCTTGAGCATATATCAAGTATAAATGTAATCTTCCTTTCTTTTGGACCGATTACTCTTAGCATAAATATAATTCTACCAATACAAAATACACTAAATCTACCTAACGTGTCTTCCTTTGGGTCGACACAACAGTTCAACTTAGTAGCACGTTGTGTAGATAGACCCAAGAAAATACTAGGAACTTTAACCGAATAGATTATTTAATTAGTCATGATAACTCTAAATTATATTTATCAATCGATTGATACCATATGACAGTCGATTGATTTTATCTAATCAATTATTACAATTGATTTGAAAGTCTACTGTATGCGATTATATGATCCTATATAAGACTTTCTTTTTAAAAATTAAAATTTTCTTTAGTTCTATAATTAAATAGTATTATTTAATATTATTTAATCCTTTAATTATTCATGTATTAAAAAAAGTATTTAGTGTATTTTTTTTCGTTTACTGTGTTTCATGTTGAAACGGTTAATATTTTTTCCCTTTTACTATTTCAACGTAAAAACAAAAAAGTTCAAACGGTGTTTTTTTAATATGAAAGATTCTTTCACTTAAAGATCGATTAAGGAAAAAAACAGAAAGTTAATCGAAAAAAAATAAAATAATTTCATTTAAAAATAAATCTAATTGATTGGTAATTAACGTCAGTTTAAAAATCGATTGAATTTTAATTATTATATTTTTAAATTTTACACTCAACATTATTTATCAAGGTAATTGATTGAATCATCATAATTTTATTTAAAATTAGATTAAACAACGACATATTTTTTTTAGAAATATGAAAAATTCGAAAGAAAATCTATTCTAATTTTCTCTTATATAATTTTTGACGATAAAAAAATTTATATTAAGTAGGAAAAATTTATCTAATATATAAATAACAAATCGACGAAAATTTTAAACTTTATTACTAATGAAAATAACGAAACAGAACATATGACTTTGATACCAATTGATAATTCTTGTAAAACCTAAGTCGCATGAATTCTAAGAATCGTATAAGAATTCGTATATAGGAAATACAAAAACATATAAGCATGGATCTTCGTTTTCACCAAAAACATAGTATAAGAAAATAAATACATAAACATAATGACAAAGAACGAGTCATGTCTTTATCCTTTAGCGTCATGTAGAAGATTCCAAGGAAGAAGAAGTGGAAGCAAATGAGGAAAATCTTCCAAGGGACTTAGGAGATGACGACGTTGAAAAACTTCTAGGGAATAAGAAACTAGGTTAAGATAGTACCCTAAACACTTAAGGACCTCCCCTTACATAGATAATCAATCTGTTATCAAATCCATAGATAATAACAGATCAAACTAAAAGATTCTACACATTTAACCCACATCTAATAATAAAAAAATCACTAAATATAAATTAGATCACTTTAAAAGATTCAGATTATATTCACATATATAATTTATAGATAAATCTATCAAATAGAGATAATTATATCGAACGTAAATAAATTTAAATTGAGAACTCAATAATATCTAAACGAGTCAAGTTTAATTAAGTCAAGCTCAAGCTTAAATTAAATTAAATTTAAATAATTATTTTAATAATTTGATTTATTTCAGATTTGACTCATCTTAATTCGACTAACTTATTAAATAATTTCGAATATCATAAAACTCAACATAACTTTAACTTAACTCAGGTTGACTTATTTACAACCTACCTCTGTCCTCCGATCGCTCAGGGCCGCCATTCGATTACGTGAGAAATTCGATTGTATAGCGGGAAGTAATTAACTGGAAGGAAATTACTTTCCATCCACACGGATGGATTAGCAAATCCATTTGTATATTAGATAAAACAATAACCTCTAAGTAAATACGTGGCAGTAGTGTCTTTTTTTTTCACTGGATCCCCTTCCCTTGAATTCACAATCAAAAATATTTACACACTAAAGTATACCAGATGCAAAGCCATCAAGGGAATTTCAGCTATTAATTAATTAATTAATTAATATCCCAATGTAAATAAAATTTATAGGCTGTCGATTTAGACTCCATCATAATTCCATCTATAATTATAATCTCTATCAATTTATAAATATTTCTTACTAGTTTTTGTCTTTTCATTATCGTCAGAGCTCTCGTATTGATCTTCATCATCTTACTCATTACTTTATAATTACAACCAATACCATCTAGTATATCTAATGAGATCAAGTTCTTTCTTAACTCTGGTATATATCTGACATCACATGGGGTTCTGATCACACCATCAAACATCTTGATTCTAACGTTCCCTATGTCGATAACTCTACATGACACATCATTTCCTATCAACACTGAACCAGAATCCACTGTCCTATAGGTGTCAAACCAATGAGTCATGTGATATGAACATGCAGAGTCTAAAATCCATGTATTCGTCAATTGCTCAGAACTTGACATAACTGATATTATATCTCAATCACCGTTCTCTGAATTTTTCTCTTCAACTATATTTACAGATTTTGTCGAACTACCTTTTCTTTATCTTTGTACAATCTCTCTTGATCACTTTCTTTCTTCTCGACTTAGAACGAGCCTTGTAAGATCCATATCGAGATTTGCTCCTATCACACTCTTAGTTGATATTTGCCACAAGTCATTCTTCTTGAAAAACTTCATCGCTTGTTTTCTTCCTTTGGTGAAGGAAGGAGATGAAGATAGAGAATTCAACAACATCAACGCCTTATCTTCGTCTTCGATCTTGCTTCATATCGCTTACAATCTGAGTCTGATTATATTGTTGTCACTACCTTCGCCTGAAATTCTTCCTAATCTAATACCAATTGTTATGCAAAAGGATGTTCACATATCTCCATAAGGACATAATATTATTTACTTCGGGTCTAAATTCTTATGATTTTTTTTTTGAGCTATCCTCACAAGATTTTATGTCAATAAAGATCTTCTATATCCTTTTAAATATATAATTTTTACTAGATCTTTTTAATGGGAATTTTATTCAACCAACCCCTATTTAATCTCTTAATTATCCATGTATTAAAAAAATTTATTTAATGTATTTTTTTCGTTCAGTGTGTTTCATGTTGAAACAGATAATATGGTTTTTTCTTATACTATTTCAACGTGAAAACAAAAAGTTGAAACGATGTTTTTTTTTCTTAATATGAAAGATTGTTTCACGTTGAAACAGAAATGTTTCATCATACGTGAAGATCGATTAAAAAAAACCAATTTCAATCAATTAAAAATAAATATAATTGATTGATAATTAAGCACTACAAGAAAAACGTCATTCAACAACACTCAAACGACAACGGTTTTATACCAAACCGTTGTCTTTTTGCCTTTTAACAACGGTTTTAATAAAAACTGTTGTCTTTTAGTAATTTTTTTGGCCTATGACAACGGTTTTTAAAAACCTTTGTCTATTTATGTTTTTTTGGGGATACGACAACGGTTTTTAAAGGATACGACAACAGTTTTTTAAAACCGTTATCTATGTGCGCTTTTTTGGGATTACGACAACGGTTTTTAAAAACCGTTGTCTATTAAGTGTTGTTGAATGCGATTATTTTTTCTTTTGCCACTTTTTCTCCTTCGTCATTTTTCTGTCTATTAAGTGTTGTTTACGCCTTGTTTTTTTCTGTCTCTTTCCCAAAACCCTACTCTTCGCCGCCTCCTCCTCACCGCCCTTTTCGTCGCCTCCCTCCTCACCACCCTCTTCGCCGCCTCCCTCCTCACCACCCTCTTCACCGCCTTCTTCGCCGCCTCCCTCCTCGCCGCCCTCTTCGCCGCCTCCCTCTTCGCCGCCTCCCTCCTCACCACCCTCTTCGCTGCCTCCTTCCTTGCCGCCCTCTTCATCGCCTCAACTTTCGGCCTCGCCACCTCCTCCTCGCGGCCTCTACTTTCAGCCATCTTCACCGCCTCCTCCTCGTCGCCTCGACTTTCAGCCATCTTTGTTGCCTCCTTCTCACTAGCGCCTCCTCCTCGCCACCTCGACTTTCATCCATCTTCGCTGCCTCCTCACTAGTGTCGCCTCGACTTTCTCTGCTAGTGTTTCTTTAATGCCTCCTCTTCACCATTTACTAAAGAAGACGCCTTCACTGATGCGGTAATTCTTTCTTTTTCTTTGTCAGTAGGTCTGAGTTAAGTTATGAAATGAATGTCTAATGGGCAGCTTAGACAACTATTAGTGCAAAACTTCTTAATGATTTGTTGACTCAAATGTGCGGATTTTTTTTTCTTCCGTCATTAAACATAAGATTGTTTCCATCTCACATGTTAATAACTTAATTTCTATTTGATCTTTTTTTCTTTGGTTTTGACCCTTTTTGCAGGGTTTTAGTGATGTTCAAATTTCCACATTGAAGTAAAATGAAGCATTGACAAGAGAGAGGGAAAGGGAGATTATACAGGTAACATATTTTGAAACATTTGGATTGCCTGGGTCAGTAAATCCATCTTATTCATTTGTGGGTTGGTGTTATGAGGTTCAATGGCTATGCGTATTAGTATCATCTAAATGTTTCAGGACTTTATGGATAATTTTTGTTAAAGGTTGTAGAATCAGTGAAGGAACTTGTTCAAATCATAATAGATCTCTCAGTCCTTGTCATAGATCAAGTAAGTTTTTCTTTTGATACTTAGTGACCTGGAGTTTATGTGGATACCATGCATCATGTTATGATACATGTGATATTAACAGGGAACCATGTTTGATGGATTGATTACAATGTACATAATGTTGCAAGTTCAGTGGAAGATGACTTTAAACAGTTAGAGAAGGTTCTCTCTATTATTGTTTTTTTTTTTTTTTGGTCTTATGCTTTGTCTTTTGTCATTCTTTAATTGCCTAGATATCTAAAAGATGTGAGTTGGTTATGTTAGTCATAGAAAATATTTAAAAATGACCTCTTTTTTGCTGGTTATTTGCGATTATGAAGTAAATTTTGGTTGATGCCATAAAAGGAATTTGTTTGATGCCCATGAGCCAAATGGAGATGAATAGATAGTGACCCTTTCACTTAAAAAGGTTATGGAACATATACCTTGGTTGGTTCATGCTCTATGCTTTTTATCATGAGCAAATATTTGCTCGTGCATCTCTTTTTATTGTTCTACTCATTTTCACATTCTTGAATCTTGCCTTTATATTACACGTTTATAAGTTTTATCAGTTGCCTAACTCTTATGAATTGCCATTTTATTAGTGTTCTTTTTCTCCAAACAATGATGTCTTTTTGGAAGTAATGACATTATTGTGCATCAGTATTATCTTAGACTAGAGAAAACAATTTTTTGATATCACCAGTCAGAACAAAAACAAAGATTTCAGTGTATTGTTTGCTTTACTCACCAGCCTATTAGAAAATCGAGTGCTCTATTAACTGCTGCTATATCATCTGGTAATCTTGTAGCTGGCTCAAACCAGATCCCTAGTAAGGTAATTCCAATATATCCCCCTTGATTTGGCTTTTGCACAAGAACACCACTCTATTTTAGATAACACCCTGAATAACATTTAGATCATTCAATTAAAAGAGAAACTAATGCTGAAACCTGATATTTCTTTCTGTATAGGGAGACTGCTGATGCATGGGAAAGCAAAAGTTTATGACCAGCTACATATGGTTCAACAGATGAATTCCCTTTGCTGCAATTGAGGCCAAGGGAAGAGGCCAAGGAGGAAGAGTAGTGATTTGGTGGAAATATTCCCAGATCATGGCCAAGGATGGGTTCAATGTTTGGCTCATTGACAGTGATCCAATATTTCACTCTATCCCCAAACTCTCTAAAGCACACATCAGCATAAGTAGTGAAGTCCTCTTTGCATCACAATGGACACTATCTTAGACATTATTCGAGGAGATGCAAATGAAAGGGTTGTAGTAGAAATGTACACAATCTTTGGGCTCAAGAGTCCAGAATATCCATCTTCCAAAGATTGGGGGAGGTCAAAGTGAAGAAGAGTGACATGAGGTTCAATTCCTCCCGGCCAAACACAGTTTGGTAAAATTGTGACTGAAAATTGTTAAGGTATGACCACTATTCTAATTGTACCATATTTCTTGAGTTCATTGATCAAGTTATTATAATACTGCACCCCTTCTGGATTAACTAGCCCCCAACCATCTGCAAAATGGCACCAATTAGAATCATGTAATGCTTAAACTATTTGGTCAGGAAAATAAATTAGTGCAAGGTGAATGCCGACTAGGAATGACTCTGCTCCAGGAGATAGAGAATCTGTAGGCATCCAGGCCCATGTCATGCATCAACTTCACATCTTCCTGTCAAATAATGTTTGCATGATTTATAATAGAAGCTTTGTATGCAGTGACATAGAATGAAAATTCTGCTTAATAAGAAATTTAAGAGCCACCATATTGTTTCAAGAGGTTACCATTTATATTACGTAGATAACGCTTTTTGCACTTCTATTAGATGACTATATCAAATGGTTTTTATGGTTATGTAACATTTATGCAGTGCAATTAGAATCACACGTACAGTTTAGTTGCTAATTTGTAATATATATCTTTATTCGAATAGGTGTCCTCAAGAGTATTGGGAAGAATGCCGACAAGCTAAAAAAATGAAGAGACTTTAACAAATTAAGGAGCACTAGGAGCTGCAATCCCTCCTCTTCACCGACATCTAAGTAGAAAATCTTGTGTTATATTGTTCTACCTTTGTTTTAATAGTGTTATCATTTTGTTGGTTGCTTATGAAATTTCTTCAGAATGTTATAGATATTATTTTTGAATGTTAGAAAATTATATATTAAATTTTATTTTGAAATTTAGTATTTTGAATGATTTATAATATTGGAAAATTGTGTATTAATTTTTTTATTTTTTTTTCTAAAAAAGACAACGATTTTTCACCGTTGTCATAGATAGTTTAAAACTGTTGTTGAAGACCCTGTTATTAAAGGTAGACGTTCAAAGACAACGGTGAAAAACTATTGTCTTTGAAGGAAAAGACAACAGTTTTTCACTGTTGTAAAAATGTTGTCTTTGCCTTCAAAGACAACGGTTAAAAACTGTTGTCTTTGGGCAACCATTTTAACAACACGGCCTTTAACAACAGTTCAAAATGGGCTACGACAACGGTGAAAAACCGTTGTTGTTAGGCTTTTTTCTTGTAGTGAAGGTAGTTATGAGTTTAAAGTGGTTAATCGATTTAATTTCAATTATTTTCTATTTAAAATTTTAGATTAAAATAATCGGTTGAATAATCATAATTTTATCTATAATTAGATTAAACAACGACGGTTTTCGATGCTCCTTGTATTCTTGGCAGAAACACGAGAAATTCGAGAAATAAGTCTATCTTAATTTTCTCTTATATGATTTCCGACCATCAAAAAATTTATATTAACTAGGAAAAACTTATCCAGAATATAAACAATAAATCGATGAAAAACTTAAATTTTATTGCCAATGAAAACAACGAAATAGAACATGTGGCTTCTAAGAATCGTATAAGAATTCATATATTGAAAATACAAGAACATATGAGCATGGATCTTCACTTTCATCGAAAATATGACATAAAAAAATAAATACATAAACATAATGACAAAGAACCTGATTGAATAGTCATGTCTTTGTCCTTTAGCGCCGTCTAGAAAATTCAAAGGAAGAAGTGGAAACAAATGAGGAGGATCTTTCAAGGGACTCAGGGGATAACGGCGCCGAAAAGGTTCGGGAGAATAAGAAACTAGATCAAGATGATACCCTAAACCCTTAGGCACCTCCCCTTATATAGCAACAAATCTGTTATCAGCCCATAGATGATATATAATAGATCGGACTAAAGGGTTCTACACATTCAACCCACATCCAATAACTCGAAACCCACTAAACATAAGTTAGATCACTTTAAAAGGTTCGGATCGTATTCACATATACAACTTACAGATAAGTCCGTCGAATAAGGATAATTATATCCAACACAAATAAATTTGAATTAAGAGATTGATAACATCTGAACGAGTCAAGCTTAAGTCAAGCTCAAATCAAACTCAAGCTCATTTAAAAAAAATTAAATTAAGCTTGAACAATCATTTTAATAGTTTGGTTCATTTTAAATTTGATTTGACTTATTCAGTTAACTTATCATGATTCAATTAACTTATCAAATGATCTTGAAGATTAAGTAACTTGACGATCAGCTTGATTTATTTATAACCCTAAGCGAGACAAGGTGACTTTGAGTGATCCAATCGCTTTAGGCCACCATCCGTGGTCGCTTGGCACCGTCGTCCTATCGCTCAAGGCCGGCATCTGATTGCGTGAGAAATTCGATTGTATAGCTGGAAGTAATTAAGTGGTGAAGGAAATTACTTTCCGTATCCACTAGGATGGATTGGTAAATCCATTGGTATATTGCTAAAACACTAACCTCTAAGTAAATGATGGATTGGTAAATCCATTTGTACATTAGATAAAACAGTAACCTCTAAGTAAATATGTGGCAGTGGTGACTTCTTTTTTTTTTTCACTCGATCCCCTTCCCTTGAATTCACAATCAAAAGTATTTACACACTAAAGTATATCAGATGCAAAGCCATCAAGGGAATTTCAGCTATTAATTAATTAATTAATATCCCAATGTAAATAAAATTTATAGAGAAGAGAATGAATAATACGGATGCTACTCTATCACTATGGCGTGACTGTTGGTCTGTTGCTAAATCTGAAAGGGATGGCTGCGGATATGTGAATTGGATCATTTCGCCAGGGGAGAAGAACCTTAAATCACTTGCTGTTCCACGAGCCAAAACAAGTAAACAACCTGCACCAATCCAATGACCCACCGCCACCACCACCATCCAAGCTTAAGTGCTCCAAAAACTGGAATCCACCGTACGGATTTCCGCCCATAGATTTGGATTCACAACACGCATGCATTAATTCTTGATCAAAAAATCAAAAAAACACCTCAAATTATACAAATTGTTAAAAAAATATTTCTTTTTTTTTTTAAAAAAAATATACCATCAGATATTTTATCTAAAAAAATACTTTTATTTTCAATATTTTCAATAACTGCTGCAACAATATTATTCCTTACTTTCCTTATTATTATTATAATAATAGGTAATAGCTAATTGTGTGACAATTTTTTAATATCTTTTATAACTGTGCTGTGGTTATAATAATTTTTAAAATGATTTAATGAAATTTAAATAATTTTGATTAAAAAAATATTTTGATATAATAGTTTTTAAGATTTAGAATTTAAGGTTTATAATCAAGCTAGCTACAAATTTTTAATTAATAGTATTATGTGTATAGTAATTTTTATTAAACAGTTAACTCCATCAACAACACTTAAAATAAAGGCTATTTGGATATAAAATATCTCATGCGTATTTTAAACCATTTGTACAATTTAATTGTGTAGCTAGAAGTTACTGTTTTAAAATAATTCTTGACCGTCTTAAGTAATTTTAATAAAGTTTAAACAATTTAATAAGTTGATAAAAAATATTTTATATATAATAATTTAAATTAAATATATAATTTTTTTATATCATAACAACGCTGAAATAAGAGATATTTTGAATATAAAATAACTTATGGGTCTTTTTGTCTTTCTATTTTTTTAATGTCCTTTTATAGATTTATATTATTGAAGACGCCCTTTTTGATTTTTGGTCTTAATTTTCTTAAGACTCTCAGCCTTCTCATGATCACACAATAAAAGCAGCACCACCGTCTGTCTTCCTCGAAGCATCATCTCCCTCCCTCCTTCCCCTTCCCACAACTTTTGCCAAGGCCCATCTCTCTAAATTTGCTCTCCTTTTCCTGTTGTTCTCTGGAACAGAGGGAGGAGTCAGATGACAAGCAACAAATTAAGCAGAATGAGGAGCAGATTGGCAAGCAGTTCGACAAGTGCGCCGTATCCATCCGCCGCCTGCTTCAGCGTGGAGTCCTTTCTGATACTGTTCTTCTTCACTGCGTCGCTGTTGATACTCCCGCTGGTGCTGCCTCCCCTTCCTCCTCCTCCTTCCATGCTGCTTCTGCTTCCTTTAGGCCTTCTCCTCGTGCTTTTGGTCCTCGCTTTTATGCCCTCGGACACAAAAGACATTGCGTCCTCCTACCTGCAGTAAATATATGTATGCTAACTGCGAGTTCAGTAAACCTTTCCTCGATTCATTCATGCTCTGTTCAAAGAGCAAAACCCAACGCCTTGTTCATCAAAAGGGAAATTAAAGGGATCGGAGCTTTTGAAAGGCGACAAAATTTCTTGTATCTCAGTTACAGCTTCACTTCCAGCTCTGTAATTTCCTCGGGGAGATTTAATTATTTAATTATTTTTTTATTTTTTTATTTTATTTTCTGAATGGATTGTCTGAATCTGCAGATGCCTATGGAACAGGGCCTAATGTATTACTATATAATGCTAGCTACTCTTTGATCTTTCTTCTTTTGTTTTTTTCTATCTCTTTGGTTTAACTTATCGATTTTAGATTCAAAGCATTGAGGAAGATTTTCTACAATGAAATTATAATTTACAGGCTAAAACAAGTATTTACGAAAAATAAATAAAAAAGCCTCAGGCTGATAGTAGAATTGGGCTCTGAGTAAATATGCTCACGGAATTTCTCTGCAATAATCTTTCCTCAGCAACCAAGGCCAAAGTAATCTCCAGGCTCCAGCCAAGGTCCAAGCCCCGGGCATGGAATTAAAATGATCTCGGTACGCTTGTACATGGCTCTGCCGTTGGCCGCGAGATTTGTCACAAAATAAGTCATCGAAAAAAGGATTGCAATGGCAAAGAATCCTTGCAAATTTTAGGGTTTAAACGAACCATCACAAATTGAATTCCTAATCTGACTTTGGGTGTTTAAAAGGAGCACGAATTCTGTGGACCACAAAAGTATGATTCAAAAGATAGATCAACTTATTTATAGATGAGGTTCTATGGACCCCATCTATTATACAGATGGGATCCAAAAAATCCCACCTATAAACCACCCCTGATCCAAGAATGGACCAGGGATTATGATCCTGATCCAGAGGATGGACCAGCTCACTTATAGGTGGGGTTCTATGGACCTCACCTATTATACAAGTGGGATCCATTGAATTCCACCTATGAACCATCTCTGTTCCAAGAATGAATCAGGGATTGCAGTCCTAGTCTAGAGGATGGACCAGCTCACTTATAGATGGGGTTATATGAGCCTCACTTGCTATATAGGTAGGATCTATATAATCCCACCTATAAACCATCCTTGGTCCAGAAACAGATCAAGGATTACATTCTCTAACCAACTCATTTATAGATGAGGCTCTATGGACCCTACCTATGAACCACCCCTAGTCCAAGAACGGATCAAGGATTGTGGTCATGATCTAGAGGATGGACCAGCTCACTTATAGGTGGGGTTGTATGGACCTTACCTATTGTACAAGTGGGATCCATAGAATTCTATCTATGAACCACCCCTGGTCTAAGAATGAATCAGGGATTGTGGTCCTGGTCCAGAGGATGGACCAGCTCACTTATAGGTCGGATTATATGGATCCCACCTATTATACAGATGGGATCTATAAAATTTCACCTATAAATTATCTTTGATCTAAAATAGATCAAGGATTATAATCCAGTGGAATTAGACTGATTCAAAAGGCATCCTCTCCTAGATGAGTCTCCAAAATACTTAGTGAATGAGTTATAGAAAACAAGAAAAATGAGGTTTGAGTTGACTTTGGATCTTAATAGAGCAGTGGTAATGGCAAGTATAAGGGATAAATAAACACTCTACTTGTAACAATATTAGTTATCTTATCGTAACCATGAAATAAAAATACTCAAAATTGAAATGAATAATAGATTGAGTACTCTGAAATAAATTGACTAAAATAATTAGACTCATGCTTACTAGAGTGGAAATTCGGGTTCGGGTATCCCAAAACCTGACTCGACCTGATCAAGTCAGATAATTGTTTTACAAAGTTAGTTTCGGGTATTGGATTCGGGTAATACCTAAATCTGAATTTGATGTTGTCAGGTTAGACTCGGATAAGCTTTTCCTATCCGAACTCTGATTGGGTACTTACCACCCATTATTATATTCAAATTAAACATAATTTATTAACCAACGCTGCTTTTCTTATTTCACAAGAAATTCATCAATAACAGTATGAATATGATTTTATCTCTTTCTATTTGTTTTATCCTTCAAAAATATTTTTTCATTTAGCTTTCATTAGGGGTGTAAAGTTCTTCTTATTTATTTCATTAATATTTTATTTTTTAAAAAACAATATTTGTTGGGTACCCGATATTACTCGAATATCTATTTATGGGTATCCGATCTAGGGATGACAATTTTCTCCGTAGATTCAGGATCCCACGAGAAAAACCCAAAATAAAGATGAGGATCCCCGATTTTTCGAGGATGGGACGGGTATGGGACGGGTATGAAAATACTATCCTCATCCCCGAACCCGCCCCAAATATTGTTATTATTAATATTAATAAATAATAATAATAATATTTTTTAAAAAGTATTAATAATAATAATAATATTAATATTGATATTAATATTATCATTAATAATAATGATAAAATAATAATAATTAAATATGAGGATGGGACGAGGATGAAAGCGGGGATGGAGATTTGATCCCCGTGGATTCGGATTTGGAGAATCTCAGAACTCGAAAAGATGAGAACGGGGTGAAAATGGGGATGACAAACCTACCCCGTTCCGCTCCATTGTCATCCCTAATCTGACCACATCGAATAGTCAAGAACAAATCCAGAAATTAAGCTTAGATGGGTTTAACTTAATGTAATAAAAATAATATTCTTTTGTTGAACTTATTTATTGAAGGTGAATACTCCAACAGATGACATTTTGAAATATTTTTTTAAGCCCCCAATTTCGACTTCTGAATATTGTACCCATGTATTCCAATATATCTAGTTGATAAGGTTTCATTTTTAAATATAAACATCTTATCTCATCTCATATATTAGTATTATATTCACATATCTATTTTTGTTTACATGGATCTCGTTCAATATAAGTAGAGGATGAGTGATACTTATAGCTAGGAGAGAAAATTGAAGGAATTTGGACACTGAGAATTAGAAAACTTCCACTAGATTGAATGTTGATTTGTATAGACAGTAGGAACTAAAGTGTTTTTATTAGTTTGATGATTTCTTTTCTTACAGAAAAAGATATGCCTTTCCTTTTTTACATCAAATTAATATTTTATTTTTAAATAGTTCAAATTATATATCTAAATAAATAAATAATCAAGTAATAGTCAATCAATTTGACTCAACTACACGGATGAAAAAAAGAACAAAAGTCTTGCCCTCTTTTTTGACGGTCTCAGTTAGCTTCGACGATATGAAAAGGCAAAACAAGTGCTATTTTTGTTGGAGAGGAAGAAGAATTAGGATTGTTGTGTTGGATAGAGTCACACATGAGAGGGGGTGAATTACGTGGTTTTCAAAATTCTTGTTTTATCGTTTTAAAAGAAACAAATACACGTAGTGAAAAAAGGAATAAGAAAACAGAAAGTCACAAAGAGAACACAAGCGGTTACTTGATTCGGAGCCTTCGACGACTCCTACTCCAAGACACAGGTCCTGCGAACCTATCGATAAATAATCCACTAAAAGCCTCATCCGGTACCTCTGGAAGAGGAAATCGAGTACAGAGAGGAGATCGGAGAAGTGTAATAGACTACACTTTCCGTTTGTAGAATTTAAGTGCAATTAACAAACGTTACAAAACTATGTCTGAAGTCGGTCGATTCACGCTCGGTGTTTGGTCGACTTCTCGACGACAATCGGGTGTAGCAGAGTTGTAGCAGGGCAGCAGCAGAAGCTCGGAGCAGTCGAAAAGTCGTTTGGATGCGTAGAAGCTTGTATGAGTGTTGTGTATGAAGCTTTTGGCGAGCATCCTTATAAAGAGCTTGGAAGGCGCATTCCATAGCCATTGAAGGCACCTTCAACCCGAGAAGTCTGATCCCGATCGTCCTGGCTCTTATCCGTGATGATGTCCAAAGTTCACCCTGTGGAAGATGTCTTTCAAAGCCTTTGAAGACACCTTTCATGAATAGTACGAAAGTGCCTTCTATCAGCCTTGAAGGCACCTTCGGGTACTGTTCATCTGAAGGCTTTTTGCTCTTTTGTCTTGCAAAAATATGTTAGTCCAAAACTAAAACATCTACCCTGTAAAACAAAGTTAACATAGTTATAATAATGAGTAGTAATTAGTTTATGTCCTCCCAAGATCCGGAACTAGTCAAGGTCTCAGATTAGGGATCCGAAATGGACCTAACCTGGACCGATGCCTACTATCCCCTCAACTAGAACGCGCCCTCACTTAATCACGTTTCTCCAGTGACTTACCTTTACTTACCAATTTGCCAGTTGTCTAGTCTGCAACCCCAACTGGACTTCCTGTCAGATATCCGGTCGGCCCGTCTACTTATCTGGACTTCTTGTCAGATATTCGGTTGGCCCATCAACCTATCTGGACTTCTTGTCAGATATTCGGTCGGTCCGTTGACCTATCTGGACTTCTTGTCAGATATCCAATCGGCCCGTTGACCTATCTGGTTAACTCCTGCATACTCGGTAAAGTGGTTAGATCACAACAATACCTAACTTAGTTTACTTTGTCATTCATCAAAATCTTAGTTAGACCGTTAGTGTAATCTGCACCAACAATCTCTCCCTTTTTGATGCAATGGCAACCTGGGTTAAATTAGGAAAAAATATACAAAGCAAGCACAAGAAATGATTAAGAGAAACAAGAATTGAAACAATTGGTTTTGTTCTCTTGATCATTTTTAGGGTTAAGTTGTTTTTAATTCTTCTTTATTTTCTAACTTAAATTCTAACTCTCCCCCTTTGACATTCATTAAAAAACATAAATAAATAGCCTCTAAGTAAAAAGATAATGAATATTTGGCAACAAAGAAATTTCAGGATTATCGGGGGAGTTTAAAGAATATTATAATATTAATTGTTCAAAATACTTTAGGTAGGAATTTGAACTTAGAAAATATTTTTAAGATGCTTTAAA
The DNA here is from genome assembly GCF_018446385.1 of Zingiber officinale. Lineage (NCBI taxonomy): Eukaryota > Viridiplantae > Streptophyta > Magnoliopsida > Zingiberales > Zingiberaceae > Zingiber > Zingiber officinale. Next base: position 109,079,518 of record NC_055993.1, on the reverse strand, counting down.
CATGAAAAGTTTTAAGAAAAATTGAAAATAAGTTTTGCAAGAATGAAACCTTTCCAAGGTGGTCAAAAACATCTTTCAAAGTTGGTTTAAAGCAGCTTTCAAAAATTGAAATATTTTTCAAATTAATTTTCAACACATATAATCTAAGAAAGTATCAGAAAAAAATGATTCTCAAAATGAATATTTAATGAAATATTTTACAAAACAACTTTAACATTAAACATACTTTTAAAAATTTAGAAATAGTCTATTTTCAAGAAGTTTCCAATTTAGAATCATTTTCTCCCCCTGAACATGATATTTAAAAATAATCTAATCATCTAGAAAATGTTCTTACATGTCTAACCAGTAGTTACTAACTAATTATCAGAAGATAGCAGTGTTCACTGGGTTAGTCAAGTTAAATATATTTGTCCAGTTAGTTTTTAACTAAGATGGATTACTTAACATGATTACTGTTCTGTTTGGTATTTTATGTTGATGCCCTGATATAAGCATCTTAAATCCAGGCAAAGGGCCTACGCATGTCACACCATTCTAAGTTTTGGAAAACACAATCAATGGAGTTCTAGTGTGTTTGTGAGATGCTCAAGTCCTAGGTCTATAGAAACATGCTTTCTATGGATCTAATCTAGACTAAGGCTGAAATCAATTTCAAAAGTCTAAGGAAATGGGAATTTTAAGAAAAAGATTTTTCCTTAGAATTTCAAATTATTTTTTAAAAAAATAAAAAAAATAGCAGTCCTATTCTATGAAACACATTCCTAGTTATCGTCGTAAGTAGCTAAATTCATTTTTAGGGAGTGACTTGGTGAAGATGTCAGCTAAGTTGGACTTAGACTCAATATAATTGAGCTCAATATCTCCTCTGGCGACATGTTTCCTGATAAAGTGGTATTTAAGTTCAATGTGTTTAGTTCTTAAATGATGCACTGGATTTTTTTGTTAAGTTAATTGAACTCATATTATCAATTAACACTTTTGTGTGTTTAAAATTTAGATTGTAATCTTTTAAGGTGTGTATCATCCATAATAGTCGTGCAACACATTCGCCTATTACAATATACTCTGCATCAGTAGTAGATAATGCAACACAGTGTTGTTTTCTACTAAACCAACTGACAAGTGATGACAACCACCTCTTCTACTTTTGTGATTGAGTTTACAATCGACATAATCAGAGTCAGAGTATCCTAACAGTTCAAAATTGCCTACTCGAGGGTACCACATTCCTACATTAGATGTACCTTTTAAGTATCTAAAAATTCTTTTAACACTAGCAAAGTGTGATTCCTTAGCATAAGTCTGGTACCTAGCACACATACTGACTGCAAATAAGATATTTGGTCGACTTGCAGTTAGGTACTGTAGACTTCCTATGACACTTCTATAATATTTGAGGTCTATAGGTTTTCCACTTGGGTCACTATCTAGGGTTGTATTTGTAGCCATTGGAGTTTTAATGTCTTTAGTGTCTTCCATTCCAAATTTCATAAGTAATTCAAGTGTATACTTGTATTGATAAACATAGTTACCTTCATTTGTTTGTTTGATTTGTAGACCTAGGAAAAATGTTAGTTGTCCTACCAGACTCATTTCAAACTCCTGTTTCATTAGAGTTATGAATTCTTGTAACAATTTTAAGTTAGTTGATCCAAATATTTTATCATCCACATATACTTAAGCTATAAATTGATCTTGATTAATTACTTTTACAAAAAGGGTTGGGTATATTTGACCTTGTTTGAAGCTTTTTGAGATTAAGTATGTGGTTAGCCTTTCATACCAAGCTATGGGGGCATGTTTTAGGTCATACAAGGCTTTCTTTAATTTGAACACATGATTAGGGTTTTCTAAGTCTTCAAACCCGAGGGGTTGACCTACATACACCTCTTCTTTAATTAGTTCATTTAGGAAGGCTGACTTATCATCCATTTAATATAATTTGAATCTCTTATGGGTTGCATAACTTAGTAGCATTCTAATTGATTCGAGTTTAGCAACTGGTGCATAGGTTTCATCGTAGTCAAGTCCCTCGACTTGGCCGAATCCTTTTGCAACTAATTTGACCTTGTTTCTAATAACTTCTGCTTTTTCATTTAGTTTGTTTCTAAAGACCCACTTGGTTTTGATTATCCTTTTATTTTTTGGTAATGGAACTAAATCTCAGACTTCATTTCTTTCAAATTGTACTAGTTCCTCTTGCATGGCCAAAATCCAATTTGGATCACTTAATGATTCTTCTACTGTTTTGGGTTCAATGTTAGAAATTAATGCTATTTGACTTAAGTTTCTAAAGCCTGATCTAGTTTGAACTCTTAGGTCTGGATCACCAATATATTACTTGGTCAAATATAATGGATGGTTCTAGTTTGTTGTTCTTGAGGTTGATTGTCTTCTTCGTCACTTGTTCCCCCTAGATTAGTGTTTCCTCTAACAAAGTCAATTGGTTGAATATGAGTTTGTTCTAGATTGGATTATTTAAATTTTACATTTGTGGTCTCTTCGATTCTTAGTGTACTCTTGTTATATACTCTGTACCCTCTATTGTTTAGTGAGTAGCCTACAAAAATTCCATTTTCTACCTTTGAGATAAATTTTCCTAAGTGTTCTCTTATATTTAATATATAAGCTGGGTACACAAATACTTTAAAATATTTAATATTAGATTATTTATTAAAATAAAATTCAAATGAGGTCTTATTATAAGTTTTATTTATTGTGGTTCTATTTTGTACATAGCAAGTTGTGCTAATAGTTTCTGCCCAAAAATATTTTGGAAGTTTGTAGTCATTTAGCATTGTCCTGGAGGCTTCAAGTAGAGTTCTATACTTTCTTTTTACTATTCAATTTTGCTGGAGGATTTTAGGGTACGAAAATTCGTGATGATAACCATTTTCAAGGCAAAATAGGTTAAAGTTATGATTCTTAAATTCACCTCCGTTATCACTTCTAATTCTTTTGATTTTCTGATCTTTTTTATTTTCGGTTTGTTTACAAAATTTACTAAACACTTCAAATGTTTCATCTTTATGTTTTAGGAATTTTACCCAGGTAAATCTTAAGTAATCATCTATTATTACTAGGCAATAGAGACTCCTATTTATGGATTTGATTCCATGAGAATCAAATAGGTCCAAGTGCAATAACTCTAGTATTGAATTGGTTTGAGTTTGATTAGTTGATTTATGGGTTGATTTGGTTTCCTTCCCTTATTGACAAGCATTACAGATTGTTGAATCTAAGTTGGGTAATTTTGGTAAGCCTCTAACTAAGCCATTTAGTTTTGTTAAGTTTCTAAAGTTTGTGTGGGACATTCTTCTATGCCATAAACAGATTTCTTCTTTTTGTGTCAGGTGACACTTGAGTGAGAAAATGGTTAGGTTAATTATATAGATGTTATCTTTCCTAAACCCTTTTAGGTTTATGTTAGGGTTATCTATGTGCTTAATTAGACATTCAGAAAATAGGAACCTAACCTTATATCCAGAATCACACAACTGACTAATGCTAAGTAGATTATATTTGAAATTATCAACAAGTAATACCTTTTTAATAATAAAATCAATTTTGAATTTGATATTACCTAACCTAATTACCTTGAGTTTGTTGTTGTTACCAAAGGCAACTATTCATAAGCTTTTGTATATTAGTTGAGTGAATTAGGTATGATCTCTAATCATATGTCTGGAACAATTACTGTTCAATATCCACTTGGTTTCCTACAATAAGTAGGAGTCACTTATTAAATGAATCAAGGATTAAGTTTGTTGTAATTTGAATTTGAATTTGAGTTTAATTTGATTCTATTTAATTTAATTTAAATTTGATTTAATTTGATTTGAATTAATTTAATTTAATTTAATTTAATTTAATTTGATTGAATTTAATTTAATTTAAATTTAATTTAATTTAAATTTAATTTAATTTAAATTTAATTTAATTTAATTTAAATTAAATTTGATTTAATTTTAGTTAAATTTGATTTAATTTAAGTTTATTTAATTTAATTTATGATCCTTAGTCATCTCACATGATCTATGCTTTCAATTAGGGTATCCTATAATTTTGTGAAATGAGTTTATGTTGAATTTTAGGATTGAGTTTAACATTGTGTTAGATTCAAGTTTAGCTTTAGGTTCAACAAATAGGCATTCTTCGAATAAACTTCTGGGCTATAGTGAGTCACCTGGACATCATTAGAGTAACCATGCTTTCGAGGTTTTCTAAATAGTCCTATCAACTAAACTTAATAGCAAAACTCTGGTCTAACTGGTTAGGATTCGTAACGGGTAGCTTCAGTTAGCTCCACTAAGTCAAATGCACTAGACCGAAGCCATACCTTCCTAGACATACATAGACAGAGTTTCCCTAACCTACTATCATCTAAAACTTCACCAGCATCGTTGATCAAGTTAAACTTTTATCCCTTTTGACTAATCCTAATTACCTAGTCAGGTAAACTGTTATTTTGGAGGTGCCAGCTAATTTGGAACCTCCCCTTGAATTATTTGGGTAATTTTTAAGTTTTAGATTTATGTCGATTACTTTTATAATTATAGTGAACTTGATGGTAATTTAAGTTATTTGATTGGAATTTATTATTTTTGTTTAAGTTTGATTTTATTTTACCTTTTAGATTTAGGTTTGATTTATTTAAATTTATTTTGGAATTTAGCTTTTTTTTTTTGTTTGGTTTTGAATTAATTTTTAGGTTCAGTTTTGAATTTTTAGTTGGATTTGGTTTTAGATAGTGGATTTCATTTTTAGGTACATAAAATTGATTGAGTCCTATTTGCGTGGTTAGACACGCTTTCATAACTCAAGATTTAATTTGATTTTGGTTAACTAAAGATATAAAGGTTTTGTTGGTTGAGCTGGACTTGTATCCGAGTTCGGACTTGTTGTACACAGCTCTTTGTGATCCAAGTATCATGTCAAGGTACTTGGATCTAGTTGTAAATTTATCTAGTAATTCTTTTAGTTTGACTATTTCATTTTTCAATCTGAAATTGTCCTCCTCAAGTTTTGCAACTTGAGTTGGGATTTCAGGTTGAATTGGCTTAACTGTTGAATTTAATTTTAATTGTTCATTAAGTGTTTTATTTTCTTTTGTTAGTTCATTTATTTTATTTTTAGAGTTAGTTAGTTTCTTATTTAAACATGCAATAATTTTTTTAAAAAAATTTGCTTAAACCAACATGTACCTCATCGGAACCTTTGGAAACTAGTGCGGACTCGTGGCTTGAGTCGGGTTTGAACCCGTCCTTCAATTCGCTCTCCGATTCTAGTCTGTACGCCATCAGTGTGAGATAGTTGGTGTGCTTTGGTTCTTCGTCGTCTAATTCCTCTGCAAATGATTCATCCCGAGTCACCTTGAGGGCTTGCTTCTTCTTTAGACTCAGGCAGTCGTTCTTATAGTGTCCCTTCTTGTTTCATCCAAAGCATGTCACATTCTTGTTGTTAGAGTTGGAGGTAGAGTTGATCTTCTGTAGGTTATTGTTGGTGAAGTTCTTCTTTCTCCTAGTGAATATTTTTCTTACCAAGTTCACAAGGTATTCTTCATCATCTGAGTCCGGGTTAGACTCGACTTCAGGTTCCGGCTTAGTTCTAGATTTCCCCTTCGACGTTCCTGCAACAAGAGCAATACCTTTCTTGGTTTTGGCGTTAGTCTCTGTTCGTGTAGCTCTAATTCATAGAAAAATTCGTCTAGTTTTAATTTAGATAAATTCCTCAAAACTTTATAGGCATCCACGATGGACGCCCACGCTGCATTTCAAGGAAAGGCATTTAGGGCATACCTGATCAAGTCTTGGTTTTCCATCTGATGGTCGATCGTGTGAAGTCTGTTGAGGATATCTTTTATCCTCGCATGCAATTGACTAGCAGTCTCACCTTCTTGCATTTTTATATTAAATAGTTTATTTAAATATAAATCTCTTTTCGTTACATTTGCGTCATTGGTTCCCTCGTGTAGTTCTATTAGTTTGTCCCATAGTTCTTTGGCGTTTTCGTGTGAGCCGATGCGGTTCAGTTCCTCCTGGTTAACTTGCACTGGATTGTATTGAGGGCCTTAAAGTCAATCTGGGTTCAGGTCCATTGGACATCCGGCGTTGTTAGTTGGTGCCTTGTACCCTTTAGTGACGATGAACCATTGGTTAAAGTCAGTCTTCAGTTACACCTCCATCCACTTCTTCCAGTATGGGAAATCATCCCGATTGAAGAGTGGGGGGCGAACGGTGTTGTACCCTTCGTTTTGGGCCATTTGAGTACTGAAAAGACAAGACTAAAGCGGGTACCAAGACTTGTCTTCAATTAGCAGAGTTTGAGAAATAAAATATCGAAGAGCTCGAGTAGTGTTGCACCAACTTCGAGTTAAAATCGAATGAGAAAATATTGTCTGAATAGGTAAAGTTTTACCAATTAAAAAAGTCCGAAAACAATTCCCCCGGCTTGATTGGTGATTGCACCAATTTAGAGCAAAACCTCGCTCTAATATCATTTGTTGGATCGAGTCACACGTGAGAGGGGGGGCTTGAATCACATGGCTTTCAAAAATCTGGTTTTATCATTTTAAAAGAAACAAGTACGCGCAGCGGAAAACGGAAAGTCACAAAGAGAACACAAGTGGTTTACTTGGTTCAGAATCAGAACCTTCGACGACTCCTACTCCAAGACCCAGGTCCTGCAGACCTATCAATGGATAATCCAATAAAAGGCTCTTCCGATACCTCCGGAAGAGGAAATCGAGTACAGAGAGGAGATCGGAGAAGTGTAACAGACTACACTTTCCGTTTACATAATTTAAGTGCAATTAACAAACGTTACCAAACTATGTCTGAAGTCAGTTGATTCACACTCGGTGTTTGGTCAACTTCTCCGTGATAATCGGGTGTAGCAGAGTTGTAACAGGGTAGCAACAGAAGCCCAAAGCAATCGGAAGGCCGTTTGGATGCGTAGAAGCTCGTATGAGTGTTGTGTATGAAGCTTTGGGTGAGCATCCTTATAAAAGGCTTAGAAGGTGTCTTCCATAGCCATTGAAGGCGCCTTCAACCTGAGAAGTCCGATCTCGATCATCCCGGCTCTTATCCATGACAACGTCTAAAGTTTATCTTGCAGAAGGCGCCTTCCATAAATAGTGCGAAGGCGCCTTCCATCAGCTTTGAAGGTGCCTTCGGGTACTGTTCATTCGAAGGTTTTTTGCTCTTTTGTCCTGCAAAAAGATGTTAGTCCAAAACTAAAACATCTATCCTATAAAATAAAGTTAGCATAGTTATAATAATGAGTAGTAATTAGTTCCTGTCCTCCCAGGACCCAGAACTAGTAAATGTCTCAAATTAGGGATCCGAAATGGATCTAACATGGACCGACGTCTACTATCTCCTCAATCGAGACGCGTCCTCACTTAGTCACTCTCCTCCAGTGACTTACAATTACTTATCAATTTGCTAATTGTCTAGTCTAAAGACCCAATTGGACTTCCTGTCAGATATTCAGTCGGCACGTCGACCTCTCTGGACTTCTTGCCAGATATCTGGTCGGCCCGTCGATCTATTTGGACTTCTTGCCATATATCTGGTTGACCCGTCGACCTATCTGGACTTCTTTCCAGATATCCGATCGGCCCGTTGACCTATCTGGTTAACTCCTGCACACTTGGTAAATTGGTTAGATCACAATAATACCTAACTTAACTTACTTTGTCATTCATCAAAACCTTAGTTAGACCGTTAGTGCAAACTGTACTGACATATTGTTGGTCTACTAGAAAATAACAAAAGGTAAGGATGAAAGAAGGATGCTGCCCTTGAGAAGAGTAAGAAAAGAGAGTTGTTATTATAAAAGGAGAAGAGAAAAATAATTAAGCTACAGTTGAGAAGAAAAAAAATAAAGAGAACGAAGGAGAAGAAGTCCACACATGGAGGCTCCGTACGTGTAAGAAAATAAAATAAAAATATAGGAGAGAACATGTGTTTTTAGAAATTTCCTAACTTGTTTTAAATAGTTCAAACTAGTTTAACCCAATTAAATTTAGTTTGGACATAACTTGGTCAAATCAAATTTAAATCAATCACCTTATATAACATGGTCAAAGTTATGTTGGACAAAGAAGGAAGGTGGTCTGGACTTGAAAGACTTGGAGGCATGAAACCTCTCACTCCTGGCAAAGGTTCTATGGTGTATACAGGATAAGCAAGACTCATTGTGGATAAGGTAGGTGCACCACTCATACTTACAGTTTGTGGGGGGATGGGAGTAGCAAGTCAAGCACACAGACTCCCCACTCATTAAGAGCGTGTAGTACATCAAAGACAATATCCTAGCAATTGCAAGTAGTCTAGAGGTTACAGGGCAAACTCTAATAGCATGGTTCAACCAGAGAAAGGGGGTGTCCAAAGGACTTATGACTACTACAGAAATGTGAGACCTAAGAAGCCATGGGTAAACACAGTTTGGTAGGAGTATATGTAGCCAAGTCATAATTTTACCTTATGGCTGCTAACACATAGACGATTTCCTACATGTGCCCAACAGGAGTATTTGGAGGACAAGTGGTGCACTTTCTACCAACAAGAGGAGACATTAGATCATGTGTTCTTCAGATGCAGCCCTGTCTGCCAGCTTTGGAGGAGGGTCAAAGCTTGGATACAGATGCATCTAGAGATGGCCACATACCAATATTGTAGGAATTATATATTAATTGCACAAAATAATTAAACAGTTACAGCGATCTCCCACAGATCTGCAATCAGTGACGGCAAGACTTGCTGTCAAAAGAATGATCACAAAATCAGAAAGCTCTCCGCAATTCCATGAACCAAATCCCACTGCCTCGGATCCCAGCCCTCTCTATTCTCAATACACTTTATTGTGTTTCCTCTTCCCGTGAATGATCCTTGGACGCACCTCTTATAAATGGAAATAATCCAGGGGTATAAGCGACAATTTGCCCCTAAGAAGTGGGCAACGTGAATTTTCCCCACGTTCCCATTTCCTACATCTCCCACTCGTCCAAAGTAAGTCACTAAGACCAATTCATTCAAGTTAATCACTAAGACCAATTAGTCACAAAGACTAAATAAGTCACATAAACTATTTAAGAATTTAGTCACAAAGACCATATTAGAACATCCAATTCATACTTAGAGAAAATGGTTCGTGTGACAGCAAGCACACTGAGCGATAGTTACTAAGAAGATTGTTACACCTTACATAGTCACTCTCTGAGCGATCAATGCTAACATAGTTGTTACATTTTACTTAGCCGCTCTTCCAAATAAATTAGAGATACACTTTTCATGGCACATAGCCTCTCTCTCCTAGTGACAGATAGCCTTTATCCAGGATTCATCCAATCTCCTAGTGGCACATAGTCATTATCTTGGAGATATCCATGTCTTGTTATTTACCCAGATTAAATAATCTTCATTTATATCAATATAAACATCTCTAATCCCTTATAATAACTATTATATCAAGAGCATGTTCCATATTCAAATATTCACTATCATTTCTATACATAACAGAAATGGGTCGACCAGTGAATAACATCAAAAGATGTAAATATATTTAATCTTCCTTTTAGCTAGAATTTATTCATTTCAATCAGTCGCTTTCCTAGTTATGCACCATAGACTGAATCATACATAGTCATAGGATACATACTAAAGTAGTAGACATTGATTAAAGCATCAAATGAATATCTAAATAGTCACTAAGGGTAAAAACTGAGATTAACTTATAATCTCAAAGGTCTCTCATAATAGAGAAACAAGGATTCATTCTCCTACTACCTTTATTATCGCAATAGCACATGTGGTATGAATCACATGCTACGATGTTATTCTCTTTACTAAAAAGAGTGTATGTTTTCTTCAAATTTAACATCGTACAAATTTTGATCTAGAATACCTAATGTATAATCCTAAATTCAATATATGAATTCTAATCTGTCTTTCAACCTGTTCAATAAATGATAGGTGCATTTACTTCAATCATTATTAACACATAAATGATCTCAACTTGACAAATTATCAAGGCGACCTTAACTTATGGTCTGTCTCTTTTCACAGCTACGCAAGTTGTCTCATAAGTAACGGTCTTACCTCTATTTGTACTTAATAAATAGAGATGATTGTCCATATGAGTGGACTAATTTCTTCCTATCACATGCTCACTGAGATCTTATATGAATGTAACAAAAATAACATATACACTGAATAAATTATGGCAAATCACACAATCAAATCATAAATTTTGATTATTATTTCAATATTGTTACATTCTATGAAGTCCCAAAGACTTTACATGTTCTTTAAATGATCCTTTAGTCATTGACTTAGTAAAAGGATCTACAAGCATAGCACGTGTAGGGGCATACTCAAGAATTACTTTTCTTTTAGCCACAATATTCCTGACAAAGTTATATTTAATTTCTATATGCTTGTCTTTGCTGTAATATTTGGGATCCTTGGTAAAAGATATTACAGCTTGACTGTCACAGTAGACAGTTACTAAACTCCCACTGTCCTCAACAATCTTCAAATGTTTCATGAACCTTCTCAACTAGACTGCTTCTTGCACACCTGCTAAACATGCCACATATTTAGCTTCCATAGTCGACAAAGCTACACAAGTTTGTTTCTTGTTGTTCTAAGAGATAGCGGCACCATTCAACAAGAATGCATAGCCTGATGTGGATTTTCTATCAGCTAGGTCCCCAGCCCAATCTACATCTGAATAACCTTTCAGACTTATATCTGATCCTTGAAAATAGAGACAATAATCTGTTGTCACCTTCAGATATCTAAATATCCTTTTTACTATCTTCTAGTGTCTTGATCCTGGGTTTAACTGGAAGCGACTGACTAAGACAACAACATAGCTAATACTGGGACATGTACACAACATAATGTACATCAAATTACCAGTAGCACTGGCATATGATTTTTTCTTTTACAATAGGTGTATGTCCTATGTTGCAATTAGACATGCCGAAATAATATAACATCTTATTTATATAAGACTCTTGTGACGAACTCAAAAGTCTTTTAGAGTGATCTCTAATGATCTTCACCCCTAAGATGTACTCAACTTCTTTTATATCTGTTGCATCAAATTGTGATGACAGTCACTTCTTAACTTCATTCACATACGCAATATCATTACCAGCTATCAACATATAATGATAAAATGGCATACTTTCTTTTTTCTCTTTTCAAGAAAACGCAATGATCCTCATTGATGATCTCAAAGTCATAAGATAAAAGGATTTCATTAAATCTTATGTTTCATTGTCTTGACGCTTGCTTTAGCCCATATATAGACTTTCTAAGTCTACATACTTTCTCTTGTTGGCCTTCAACAATGAACCTTCTGGCTGAACCATATAGATTTCCTCATCAAGCTCACCATTAAGGAAAGCGGTTTTTACATCCATTTGATGTAATTCCAAGTCATAATGTGCCACAAAGGTCAAAATAACTAGTATTGATATAAATTTCACTATGGGAGAAAATGTCTCTTCAAAGTCAATACCCTCCATTTGGATATATTCTTTTGCAACTAAACGAGCATTGTATCTATTAATTGATCCATTAGCTTTCCTCTTTATTTTGAGAATCCACTTATTCCCAATAGCCTTTTGGCCAAGAGAAAGATCAACTAAGTCTCAAACATGCTTCTAAATCATTGATTCCATCTCTTCATTCATTGCAGCTTTCCACTTTTCTCTAACTCTACATCCCAATACTTCCTCAATGGATTGAAGTTCGTCATTGTCAACTGGAAGTGTTATCAATGTCTCATTCTCAATATCAAACCTCTTCTTAGGTTTGATTTTACGAACACTTCTTCATAAGTTAGGTTATTGAGAAGTCAACTCATGACTTGGCATATCACTCCCACTCGTTTGACTAGACTCCAGCATCCCTTTTGATATCTCTCTTGTTGATAATATCTCATCCTCCTCAAATAGAGGAACTGTTTTATCAATATCATCTCTGGTTGAGAACTCTGTTTCGAGAAAAGTCGCATCTCTCGAATCTATTTCAGAGATGGTTGTATCTAGTTTTCACCTATGAAAACATAACCTTTGGAGGTCTCATGATATCTAATAAAGATACATGTCTTAACCCTAGGTCCCAGTTTTCCATACTTGTGAGAACTCTCATGAACAAAAGCAGCTAACCCCCAGAATCTCAGATTACTTAAATCTGGTTTTCTGCCTGTCCAACATTCATATGAGGTAGATGGAACTAACTTTGAAGGCATTTTGTTAAGTATATAGGACGCAGTTAATAATGCATCTCTCTAATAGGAGATAGGTAAATTAGCCTGTGTCATCATAGACCTAACCATTTCAAGAAGAGTCTTATTTCTTCTTTTAGCTATCCCATTTTACTATAGAGTTTCAGGGATTCTTAGCTGTCTAATAATCCCTTTATTATTATATATTATCTTGAACATATCAGACAAATATTCTCCTCCATGGTCAGCGCATAAAGTCTTAACTTTACATTCTGTTTGATTCTTAATTTCATTCATATAACGAATGAAACAATCCAATGCTTTAGATTTATGAGAAATCAAATACACATGACCGAACCGAGAGAAATCATCAATAAATGTAATGAAATAGGAAGCTCCATGTCTATCCTTCACATTCATTGGACCACAAATATCCAAATGAATTAACTGCAATGGTGATTCAGCTCTAATAGCCTTACCAAATGGTTTCCTAGTTGCTTTCCTGCAAGACAATGCTCACATATAAACAAATGAATCTCAGTCTGAGTGTCCAATAGATCCTCTCTAGCCAACTGATTCATATGTTCTTGTCTTATGTCTCCTAATCTAGCATGGTAAACCTCATCAGTTATACATGCATCACTAGTTAGAGCAATGTTTGAAAAACAACCTTCAATTACACAATTGACATTTGGTTCTACAACAAGAACTATAAAACCATTTGTTAAAAAATCATATCTGATCGACACTGAGTTAATCTTAAGTTCAACACATCGATTGTAAAAATTAATACAATACCCTAAATCAAGAAGACATGTAACGAAAATAAGATTCCATCAAATTCCAGGAGCATACAGAACATCATGTAGAAACAAAACATTACCACCACGGAGGTTGAGTTTGCAAGTGTCGACTCCTTTGACTTCAACTCTTGCATTATTTCCTACATAGATCCATTTGTTGTCAGCTGGTACTCGACGATACTCTACAAATGTAACTCGCTTCCCAGCTATATAGTTAGTTACTCCCGAATTTATAACCCACAAAGGATAAGAATCATACAATAATACTAAGCTAGCAACAAAATGCTCAGGAAAAGAAGACACATTTGGATTTACCTTTTTCGACTCGGTGCACTCCTGATCGAAGTGACCCTTCTTGTCATAATTAAAGTAAGTCAACTTGCTTTTAAGTTTCTTTCCAGTCTTCTTTCCTATCTTTTTGATTGGGCCCTGACCCACAATAATAGCTTCTTCCTTCTTTCCCTTTCCTTTGTTGAACTATTTCTTTTTCATGGATCCAGATGATCCAACAGAACCGACAACCACATAGGCTAGTCTAGAAATCCTTACGGATTCAACTCTCTTCGCCTCCAATTCTACATGGCGTAAGACATCAATGAAAGTCTTGATACTTTCACTGTGAGTTAGGGTCTGCTTCATGGTCTCCCAAGAATCTGGAAGAGAACGAATAACTGCTTGAACCTGTTGTTCATCGGTCAACTCATGACCATCAAATTTAAGCTACCGAATCATATTCGACATCTTCCTGAGGTGTTGAACCATTGAAACATTCAGATGCTTCTTATAGCTGTCAAACTTGATCATCAACTGTCGAAGCTTGCTCAAACTTACTCCACTGTATTTCTCCTTAAGGCTGCCCAGACTGCATGGGCCAAAAGATACGACTCATACTTAAAAGCTAGGTCGTCTACCATTAAACTAATCAATATGCCCTTTGCAGTGGAGTCATTTTTCTTCCATACCTTATAGGCATTAAGATCTCGTCTGTGTTGTGTAGTGGGACCATCTACATGTTCTATTATAACCTGATTTACAGCCTCCAGAACTTTTTGTTCCTCAAGTACATACTGTATCCTGAGGTGTCAGATATTATAGTTATCCTCATTAAGTTTTTCACTCTTGTTGAGTTTAGCTATAATATTTTTGATTGTCATAATCTATCATAAATAAACACATTATTTTGTATTTACTGTAATTCATATGTATGCAATTTTATGATTAACTCAATATTAATTTAAGTTGGTTTACAAAATCAATTGATAACTATGTTTTCACTCATCATTCGTAGGACCAATTAAATCAATATTGATCAATACTATTACACACATCCCAACTAATGAAATAATTGTTGGGATCTAGTGCGCTAAACACGCGGAAGCGCAGCAGAAATTAACTAGATCCTCCATCCAGCAGATCCATGCGAAGGGAAGAAACATTGCATACAAACAATCTATACTAAGTTAGATGATAGAATTATACCCTTGATGTGTGCACACGATCTCCCGACAACTTGGATCTCAGCACGATCACACGTCCGCGCCTCTATGGTATCTACACGAACAAGCCTTGTCTTTGATTGTCTCACAAACAAAGCAAGATGGAGAAAAAACACACATGGTTGTGCTAGCAACCTCAAAGTGTGTTTCGACCAAGAGAGGGGAGGAGGAAGAAGAAGAAGAAGATAAGAGACTTTTCACCTTCTCAAGTTTTCAACCTTATGAAAAATATCATCCAAAATGATATTTATACTCATCACATGAATACCAAGAGCCTTGCCCTTTCATCTTCCAATCCAATGGCTCAAAATTAATTATTCAATCCAATGGTTCAATTTTGACCATTAAACTTCCTTAGTGAACTCGAGTTCACCCAATGAGTCCAACCCATTGATTCTCAAGCAACTCGACTCAATCCAACAATTGGATCCCTTTGAGTCTAACTCAATGAGTCAAATTTGGATTACACTTAATCCAATGATTCATCACATGAACCCATCTTCATATCAACTTATTCTTTGTGTGTGACCCTATAGGTTCTCATAACGTTGGTAATGTATCCAAATCACCATTTAGATACATAAGCAATGAGTGACATCTAGCAAGGCATCATTGCTACCCAATTGACGAGAAAGTCGAGATCCGACCTAACCTGTCTGTGGCTATTATCTTGTATGACTTGGTCCCTCTATCCTTGATATCTAGATTGATCAATGAGGCATAGATCGTGTCATCCTTGTATCAATCTTTGTGTTTCTTGATCTCCAAGTAGACACGCTCAAATAAATGAGCTCAATATCTCATATTGACTCATTTACGCATGGTCATGCTTTCTTGTGTCCTACTAATCAAGGGGCCTACAGATATCACTTTCGTCATATGGAAGGGATAGATCCCATCTACATCACTCACATCCCTCCGCATAATTCATTATATACCCAGTGATCGACTTTATAGTCCACCCTGTTACGGGTGACATTTGACGATACCAAAGTATACAACTCCTTATGTAGGAACCGTAGTGACTTTAGGTCTAAGGACTATTCATATCAATAGTCATATGAGAATGTTTATGATACTCATACGACGATCCATGAAATATTCTCATGGCGGGTCATTCAGTATATATTCTCTAATATATACTCATGTGTCAACCTGATATCTCATATCCATGACTTGTGAGATTAAGTCATCCGTTGACTTACATGCTAGTCTCAACGCATTAATATTGTCCTTCCATAGTAATGCTCGACTAGGAACAGTTAAGAGTAATGTTCTCTACAATATCTCACCATCAATTCAACCAATTGATATATTGTAGATAAGAACCTACTACCCAAGGACATTATTATACTTATTCAATTGGCACTAAACTGAAATAAATATAATAACCAACTTTGCCTTTTATTAGTAATGATATATAATACAAAATGAGTCATTTACAATCATCTCATAATTGACAATAGGGCTAATACTAACACTAATAATTATTTATTATACTCTAATCAAAGAGTATCATGCATCATGTAGAGTAAACAGCATAAATAAACATATGAATGAACATATCATTAACATAAATATGATGCATATTGTTAACATATAACAAACTAATATGAACGAAATAGACTAATATTGTTCATACATAACGACAATAACAATAACAAAACTCTAATAAACTAGATAGGTTACCACCACTCCCACTATGACAGACATTAGTGTAGTAGCCAATATAATCCCTTTCAACCTAAACTCATTTGGGGTAATCTCAGGTGGGACAGCTTCAAGATTCTCCATTAGATCCACAATTGGATCCATCTCTGGATTCTCCACATAGTCTTTTGGATCCTCCTCTGATTCTTCGGGATCTTCTTCTTAATCCTCCTCGGATTCGTCGAGATCCTCCTCTGGATCCGCTTCTGATTCTTCAGGACCCCAAGCGAAATGAATTGTTTGAACATTTCTGAATATGAGATGTTCCCATCAGAATCATCCTAAAGTTGGAGTGTTATTTGCCTAAGATTTTCTGGTAGTGAATAGACCAGAGTCTATCTTCTATGTGTGACTTGGACTAGAAACTCTTCTCGCTCGAGTTTCCAGAATAACCAATTGAGTTAACCAATAAGCCATCCGACTCCATAAATCAGGTCATAATCAAGCTCCTTAATCTCCTCCCAAAGAAAATATTGTTGTACAACGCAACTAGCCATCTGAAAAATTAAAATTAAACTAGTCAGTACAAAGCTGACTAACCAGTACAAAACTGGCTTAATTCAATTTATACAGGCTTAGAACCAACATAATAAATCAAGAAAAATAAATTTTCTCGATTTTCAGGAGCCTAAGTCGACTGACCCATTTGACCAATCTATCGGGAATCCATATCCTTAGCTTGGTCCATTATCCTCAATTAGAATTAATCTAATTGGACAGGGATATGCTGTACATATGTTTTGTTATTATTTAATCTAAATTTATTTTATCCCATTTCAAACTTATTGATCAAACTCAGGTCCGTTTAATCAAACCAATGTCCATTGATTTAAGTTTGACCCATTAGAACAAATCTAATCATTTGATCAAATTAGACTCAATAGAAAAATCTGGTCATTTGATCATATATGGTTTAAGCCTAATTAAATCAACCCAAATCGATTCCGATTTGAATCAAACTAGTTTAGTTAAACCAACTAATGGTTTAATCTTGACCAAGATTTAATGATCTACTTAGACCATCTGATTCAAACCCATACGATTTGAACCAGACCAGTGAAGGAAAATTATTTTTTTCTCACTATTCATTTATGTGAAGCCTATGCTCACGTTGTTTTTTTTAATAAAACTTATCCATGCAATCGAAAGCGAGAAAAAACGTTAAAAAAAATGCTCATGAAGCATTGTGCTTCTTCATCACTTTGTCTATTTTCTTCGCCGCACATCACCCACGCTACTTCAACCGCGCAACCACAGCAGACGCGGTCGCCGGCCATGCTAGCCTCTTGCCAACATATTGGGAAGGTCGCTGGTTCTTTTCGACACCAGACTCCTATTGCTCTCGGCCCAACGAGGTCACCGGCGATTGTTCTGCCTACCCCGGCCACCAGCACATCGCCGGCCAGCTGGGACGCCATCTCCGGCCACGGAATTCCATCGCCGGCATATCCCCGTAGCCCAAGCCCAGCTCGGATGCAAACCGCAACCCTATCGTGATTTTGGCCCAGTGCACTGCCAAGCAATGATGCAAACACCGGCGATGACTCGATCGCTTACCTGCGACCCTGTCGCTGGTCTCCTACTGTCGTGATGCAATTGTCGGCTCTCCTTTGTAGTGACTAAATCGTCGGCCACAGGGAGATTTCTGGGAAAACCTCATTCCAAATATTTCTAGCCAAACAGTCACCTTCATGACTCGTTGTGGTGTGTTCAGAGACAAGAAAACACAAAGTGATATAGTATAATTCTTAATGCTCTCATACCAATGTAGGAATTATATATTAATTGCATAAAATAATTAAAAACTTACAGAGATCTCCCGTGGATCTATAATCGGTGACGGCAAGACTTGTTGTAGAAAGAACGATCACAAAATCGAAAAACTCTCCACAATTCCACGAACCAAATCCCGCCGCCTCGGATGTTCTCCTAGTCCTCTCTATTCTCAACACACTTCGTTGTGTTTCCTCTTTTCATGAATGATCCTTGGACGTAGCCCTTATAAAAATGGAAATAACCCAAGAGTATAAGGGATAATTTGCCCCCTAAGAAGTGGGCAACGTGGGTTTCCCCCACATTCCCATTTCCTACAAATGTATGCTATGATTTATCATATTCCAGTACTGGAGGACCTCCACCCTGACTAGGGCATGCCACGTCACCATGTCAGCACTGATACATCATGTTTGGAGGGTGAGAAACCATAGCATGTTTAAGGGTATGCAATTTGATGGGAAGCTACTATTCAAGAAGACACAAATACATGCTTATTGGACGCTCGATGTCTACTCAGATCAAGTACTCGCACATGGATGATATACTTTTTTGGGCATGTAGTATTTTGGTTATTACCCTATTACATATACACACATGCATTTTGCTACACATATAGGTTAGGTAGGGTTGTGAGAGTATGCATTTTTGGTTGTGTCGTGTGTGAGATTGTACACTTTTAGTGGTACCATAGCCAGAGAGCATGCATTTTTAGTTGATAGAGAGCATGCATATAGATAGGCTCTGGCAAAACCCATTGACAATTTTGGAGGTTTACATCTTACACATGCACAGAGTTTTTGGAGTGTCTTAGTGATCTACTGACCTTGGTAATCTACTCAACTGAATCATTTGGATTAGCAAGAGTAGTCAACCAAAGTAACAGTAGTATAGTAGATATTAGAAATACAATTAAAGTTCTACATTAGAAAGACATGGAAAAGATTATTAATTTACAACTTAAAAAGATGAAGATAGCTCCATTGGCATGTGATCTTTTAGGTAGAGCTAAAAAATTAAAACGATTAGGTCAGATAATATCATATCATTGTGGAGATATGTGAATTCTTTTAGTCCTAACAAATGGTATCATAGTCATGGTCTAAAACAGATGTCATATGGGGTAGACCCAACCCCGGGCCGGGTCTAAGCTGGACCCGACCTGGCAGGGTTATGGTTCCAGCCACCCAACCCCGGGTCGAGTCTAAGCTGGACTTGACCTGGCAGGGTTATGGTTCCAGCCCAGATTAACCACCAATTTAATTTCTGTTTGTGTTTTTGATTTTTAAATTTCTATATATTTCTTAAAAATTAATTTGTTAGTGCAGAGATTGACACTAAGGTATTCTAGATTAGAAATAAACATCCTAACCAACTACACTACTGCTATTAATGTTTTAACATGTTGATTAATTGTTAATAACTAGTTTCTTTTGTTATATTTTCTTTTAATAACTAATATATATATATAAAGTAATTTATAATAATTTATTATATATTAATTAATTAATTAATAACTAATTAATATTTTTTTATTATATAATTATTCTTAATAAGTCTAATGGTGTCAAATAATTTTATAAATTTACAATTTTATTAAAAAATAATATAATAGTCTTGAACTATGGTGAATTGTGACGAACCGTGCATAAACCATGAACCTGGGATTCCGAATCAAGAACCGGTCATTCCGAACCATGAATCAATAATTCTGAACCATGAACCAGTAGTTCCAAACCGTGAACCGTAATCATCTTAGATGGTAAAGGTTAAGGGTTGACCCCTAAGGAACTGTCGAATCGATAGTTCTGAACCGTCAAACCGTTAGTTTCGAACCATGGGCAGGTTTAATGTGGCGTGGTCTTGAACGAAGTTGAGAAGAGTCCTGGAGTAGGTCAAGAGTGACTGGATGCTTACGGAGAGCCCCGGAACAGGTCAAGAGTGACCGAATACTTGAGGGGAGGCCCGGAACAGGTCGAGAGTGATCGGATGCTTGTGGGAAGGCCCAACGAGGTCACTGGCGGTTGTTCTGCCTGTCCCGACCACCAGTGCATCGCCGGCCAGCCAGGACGCCATCTCGGGCCACGAAATGCTGTCACTGGCATATCCTCACGGCCCAAGCCCAACTCGAATGAAACAGAAACCCTGTCACAATTTTGGCCCAGTGCGCTGCCAAGCAGCGATATTAACGTCGGTGGTGACTCGATCGCTGACCTGCAACCCTATCGCTGGTCTCCTACTACCGTGATGCAGTCGTCGGAGCTCCTTTGCAGTGACCAAACCTTTGGCCACAGGGAGATTTTTGAGAAAAACTCATTCCAAAGATTTCTAGCCAAACAGTCACCTTCATGACTCGTTGCGGCGTGTTCAAAGACGAGAAAACACAAAGCGATATAGTATAATTCCTAATGCTCTGATACCAATGTAGGAATTATATATTAATTGCACAAAACAATTAAATACTTATAGTAATCTCCCATGAATCTGCAATCGGCGACGGCAAGACTTGCTGTCAGAAGAATGATCACAAAATCAGAAAACTCTCCGCAATTCCACGAACCAAATCCCACCTCCTCAGATGTTCTCCAGCCCTCTCTATTCTCAACACACTTCATTGTGTTTCCTCTTCCGATGAATGCTCCTTGGATGCACCTCTTATAAATGAAAATAATCCAAGGGTATAAGGGACAATTTACCCCTAAGAAGTGGGCAACGTGGGTTTCCCCCACGCTCCCATTTCCTACAAATGTATGCTACGGTTTTTCATATTCTAGTACCAGAGGACCTCCACCCTGACTAGGGCATGACACATCACCATGTCGGCACTGATACATCATGTTTGGAGGGTGTGAAACTGTAGCATGTTTAAGGGGATGCAATTTGATGGGAAGCTGGTATTCAAGAAGACGCAAATACATGCTTATTGGACGCTCGATGTCTACTCCGATCAAGTACTCGCACATGGATGATATACTTTTTTGGGCATGTAGTATTTTAGTTACCCTATTACATATACACACATGCATTTTTCTACACATACAGGTTAGGTAGGGTTGTGAGGGAATGCATTTTTGGTTGTGTCGTGTGTGAGATTGTACACTTTTAGTGGTAGCATAGCTAGAGCATGCATTTTTAGTTGATAGAGAACATGCATATAGATAGGCTCTAGCAGAACCCATTGACAATTTTGGAGGCTTACATCTTACACATGCATACAGTTTTTGGAGTGTCTTAGTGATCTACTGACCTTGGTAATCTACTCAGCTGAATCATTTGAATTAGTAAGAGTAGTCAACCTAAGTAGTAGTAGTAGTAGATATTAAAAATACAATCAAAGTTCCACATTAGAAAGATAAGGAAAAGATTATCAATTTAAAACTTAAAAGGACGAAGATAGCTCCATTGGCATGTAACCTTTTAGGTAGAGCTTAAAAATTAAAATGATTAGGTCGGATAATATCATACCATTGTGGAGATATGTGAATTCTGTTAGTCCTAACAAATGATATCATAGTCATGGTCTAAAATAGATGTCATGTGAGGTAGATCCAACCACAAGCCGTGTTAAGCTGGACTCGACCTGGCAGGGTTATGGTTCCAGCCACCCAACCCCGGGTCGGGTCTAAGCTGGACCCGACCTGACGGGATTATGGTTCCAGCCCAGATTAATCGCCAATTTAATTTCTATTTGTGTTTTTTGTTTTTTAAATTTCTATATATTTCTTAAAAATTAATTTGTTAGTGTCAAGATTCAAACTAAGGTATTCTAGATTAGAAATAAACATCCTAACCAACTACACTACTGCTATTAATGTTTTAACATGTTGATTAATTGTTAATAACTAGTTTCTTTTGTTATATTTTCTTTTAATAATTAAAATAAATAAATAAATAAATATTAATTAAAGTAATTTATAATAATTTATTATATATTAATTAATTAAGTAATAACTAATTAATAGTTTTTATTATATAATTATTCTTAATAAGTCTAATGGTATCAAATAATTTTATTAAAAAATAATATAATAATCTTGAACTATGGTGAACTGTGATGAACCATGCACGAACCATGAACCTACGGATCTGAACCATGAACTGGTCATTCCGAACAGTGAACTGGTAATTTTGAACCATGAACCGGCAGTTCCAAACTGTGAACCGTAATCATCTTAGATGGTAAAGGTTAAGGGTTGACCCCTCAGGAATTGTCGAATCGACAGTTCTGAATCGTCGAACTGTCAGTTTCGAACCATGGTCAGGTTTAATGTGGAGTGGTCTTGAACGAAGTTAAGAAGAGCTCTGGAGTAGGTCAAGAGTGACTGGATACTTGCGGGGAGCCCCAGAGTAGGTCAAGAGTGACCGAATGCTTGAGGAGAGGCCCGGAGCAGGTCGTGAGTGATCAGATGCTTGTGGGAAGGCCCAACGAGGTCGCCAGCGGTTGTTCTGCCTATCCCGACCACCAACGCATCGTCGGCCAGCCAGGACGCCATCTCCAGCCACGGAATGCCATCGTCGGCATATCCTCACGGCCCAAGCCCGGCTCAGATGGAAATCGAAATCCTGTCGTGATTTTGGCCTAGTGCACTGTCAAGCAGCGATACTAACGTCGATGGCGACTCGATCGCTGACCTGTGACCCTGTCGTTGGTCTCCTACTGTCGTGATGCAGTCGTCGAAGCTCCTTTGCAGTGACCAAACCGTCAGCCATAGGGAGATTTACGGGAAAAACTCATTCCAAAGATTTCTGGCCAAACAGTCACCTTTCTGACTCGTTGCGGTGTGTTCAGAGACGAGAAAATGTAAAGTGATATAGTATAATTCCTAATGCTCTGATACCAATGTAGGAATTATATATTAATTTCACAAAACAATCAAGCACTTACAGTAATCTCCTACGGATTTGCAATCGGCGACGACAAGACTTATTGTTAGAAGAACGATCACAAAATTAGAAACATCTCCGTAATTCCACGAACCAAATCCCACTGCCTCGGATGTTCTCTCAGTCCTCTCTATTCTCAACACACTTCGTTGTGTTTCCTCTTCCGATGAATGATCCTTGGATGCACCTCTTATAAATGAAAATAACCCAAGGGTATAAGGGACAATTTACCCCTAAGAAGTGGGCAACGTGGGTTTCCCCCACGTTCCCATTTCCTACAAATGTATGCTGCGGTTTTTCATATTCTAGTACCAGAGGACCTCCACGCTCTGACTAGGGCATGCCACATCACCATGTCAGCACTGATACATCATGTTTGGAGGGTGTGAAACTGTAGCATGTTTAAGGGGATGCAATTTGATGGGAAGCTACTATTCAAGAAGACACAAATACATGCTTATTGGACGCTCGATGTCTACTCAGATCAAGTACTCGCACATGGATGATATACTTTTTTGGGCATGTAGTATTTTGGTTACCCTATTACATATACACACATGCATTTTGCTACACATATAGGTTAGGTAGGGTTGTGAGAGAATGCATTTTTGGTTGTGCCGTGTGTGAGATTGTACACTTTTAGCGGTAGCATAGCCAGAGAGCATGCATTTTTAGTTGATAGAGAGCATGCATATAGATAGGATCTGGCAGAACCCATTGACAATTTTGGAGGCTTACATCTTACACATGCATAGAGTTTTTGGAGTATCTTAGTGATCTACTGACCTTGGTAATCTACTTAGCTGAATCATTTGAATTAGTAAGAGTAGTCAACCTAAGTAGTAGTAGTAGATATTAGAAATACAATCAAAGTTCCACATTAGAAAGATAAGGAAAAGATTATCAATTTAAAACTTAAAAGGACGAAGATAGCTCAGTGGCATGTGACCTTTTAGGTAAAGCTAACAAATTAAAACGATTAGGTTGGACAATATCATACCATTGTGGAGATATGTGAATTCTGTTAGTCCTAACAAATGGTATCATAGTCATTGTCTAAAACAGATGTCATATGAGGTAGACCCAATCCCGGGCTGGGTCTAAACTGGACCCGACCTGGCAAGGTTATGGTTCCAACCCAGATTAACCGCTAATTTAATTTCTATTTGTATTTTTGTTTTTTAAATTTCTATATATTTCTTAAAAATTAATTTGTTGGTCAGAGATTCAAACTAAGCTATTCTAGATTAGAAATAAACATTCTAACCAACTACTTTAATGTTTTAACATGTTGATTAATTGTTTAATAATCCGTTTCTTTTGTTATATTTTCTTTTAATAATTAAAATAAATATATATATATATATATATTTATTTATTTATTAATTAAGTAATTTATAATCATTTATTATATATTAATTAATTAATTAATAACTAATTAATATTTTTTATTATATAATTATTCTAAGTCTAACGGTATCAAATGATTTTATAAATTTATAATTTTCTTTAAAAAATAATATAATAATCTTGAACTGTGATGAACTATGACGAACCATGCACGAACCATGAACCAGTGGTTTCGAATCATGAACCGAAAGTTTCGAACCGTGAACCGGTAATTCCGAACCATGAACCGTAATCATCTTAGATGGTTAAGGTTAAGGGTTGATCCCTTAGAAATTGTCGAACCGGTAGTTTCGAACCATCGAACCGTCAGTTTCGAACCATAGTCAGGTTTAATGTGGGGGTGGTCTTGAACGAAGTTGAGAAGAGCCCCGGAGTAGGTCAAGAGTGATCAGATGTTTGAAGGGAGCCCCGGAGCAAGTTAAGAGTGATCGAATGCTTGAGAGGAGGTCTGGAGTAGGTCGAGAGTGATCGGATGCTTGTGGGAAGGTCAGAACTATGAGAGTAATAGTGGTTCTTTGTTTAAAGGGAAGATTGTTGAGAATAGAATCAAATTTTCATGTTAGAAAGATATAAAAAAAGATCATGAGTTTAAAAAGATGAAGGTATATCCATTGATATGAGGTCTTTTGAATAGTGCTCAAAAATAAAATCATAAAAACTTTTAGGCTCAAAGTAGACAATATTATATCATTATGGAGATATATGAATTCTTTTGATCCCAACAATAAAGTCTACATCATACATTTTGGTACGTAGTCATATATAGGTATGCCAAACACCTATCTTCACTTTACAGGATATTTAGAACTAGGGACAGTACTTCCAACTGACACAATCTCAAGTATATGCCCTAGTAAAAAAAAATACATAGTATCTTATCTGGAGACATCAGTTACATGGGACATCACATGGGGGATTCCTACATACTATTAAACTTTTACAAAGATGGGTCTCGACATTGTTGGCAAGGTATACCCCCTACTCAAATACAATCCGACTCAAACTCTTCAGATGCATGGAGACCGCTCCTGAGACAGTAGAGATGGACACTAGAGACTAGAGTGGGTGTCTAGATGGACATATGGAGTGGAGTATTGGCTTGGAGAGCATATTTCGGGGAGTATCTCGCCAGCCCATATGGAGTGTTAATAGATATCTACTCTATGAGAGGGTGTATGTGAGTGATGAGGAGTGAGACCACATGAAGGGGAGAGTGTGTAGTGTAAGTGGTGAGACGTGAGGCCACATAAGGAGTACACTATATGGAGTGTGAGTCATGATGAGAGAGAGTCCTAATGATGAGGATGTATAGGTGAATAGCTCCATCTTGAAATGATATATCTAGTCTGTAGCAAATGGTTCACGGTAAAGACATTTTAAATTTATTTATGGCTAAGGTTTTGTCAAAAAATCTAAAAGGCTAAATAGATGCACCAAAAATGTCTATCTAGTACACATCAAATGGCTCGCGGTAAAAACATATCGATCAAATATATTAATAGATGATCACTTATTAATAGTGAGTAGAGGATGGTTGGGCAGTACAACTAGAGATACCATATGCTGAGGACATTGGGCTCATAGCACGATCATACACATATGCGTCCTCAACTTATCAGAGGACTCATATCACTCCTAGTGTCCTTAACTTACCGGAGGACTCAGACCACCTCTAGAGGATGGAGGACAAATATTGAGGATGTTTGATGGAGGGGTAGACATTAAGGATGCTTCGGTACATATAGCATTGAGACACACCGATATCTGTTTTAACATTGATGACAAAGATTGCTCGATGCTTAACCCCTATGGTCATACGGTGGATGAGTAACCGACCAAAGTAGTTTTGATATGAGTTACATATAGAGTGAAAGTAATGGTGCACATGTCACTTGTACAATATAACTCAAACATCTCTTTAGATCTAACACTTCGTTAGATATGACATGAGAAGGTGTTCATTGATTTTGTATGTTTGTACTTTTTCTTTGATAATATATATTTACTCTTTTTATTAAAAAAATATATAAATTTAATTTCCACGATGGAAAATTATAGATTGTAAGATAACTAAATTAAGTCTTCGGGGGCTATATCTTCAAGTTCAATTCATTTGAGGAAGACTATTTTGTTTTTACATATTTGTTAATTAGACAACCATTTCTTAAAATTTAATAGGACATATTCTTTCATTAATTGTCTTTTTATTTTATATCAATAGGTAATGAGTTCTTGTCCGTCTTACTCTTGAATGCTTCGAACACATTGCTAATAAATTTTAGCGAATCCACTAAGTGTGAATTTGATAAATCTTAAGTTGGACAGAATAATTTTTAATATTTTTTAATATCCTCTAAGCAATTGTAAGGGCACCTATCCTAACTCTTACTTCATAAAAATGATAAAATTCTTCTTTAAATATATATAGTTAGCTAGGATGATATATATGATTGTGATTTTATATAATATGTCATTCTTAAATTTATATGATATTGTAATGGTTATATATTGTTCTTAAATTTTCTGTTCATATATATATATATGAGATAATTTTTAAAATATAATTCTCCTATATATTATTTATTTATTTCATTATTATTATTTTTCAAGAACGAATTGGATGTGTTAAGCATGTAACAAGGCTCACTTTCAAATCTTCTAATCATGCCAACAAGATAGGGTTTGGCCGCTCAAAAATATTGTGTCGTGAAAACATTTTATTATCCATTAATCTTATGATTTATCTCCCTTTATATAATATGATTGATGTTGAGAGACATCTTGAATTAGTATAATCATCTTTTGTTACAATTGAAATACCGTCCATTGTCCTTGAATGTTAATTTTTTTAAAATATATATATATATATATATATATATATATATATATATATATATATATATATATATATAAAATATGATTGAATTACTGATAAAATAGAGTGTCATATAAAGAGTTATGCTTTCAAAATTAATTTAATGAGTGTAATATGAGTCCGGACCATCTATCCTAAGATTAATCAAGCAATAACATATGAATATCAATTAAGTATAAAAAAAAATTGAAACACATCTCATTTTTCCATGGTTATGGTGTGATGGTAAATGATGGAATGGACTCCTTAGGTAACGAAGTTTTGAATCTCATCGAAAAATACATTATCTATGGAGAGTTCAAATTATACTTGCAACACTGGACCATACGCTAAGACTCATCTACATTTCCCGGCTGATAATAGAAAACTGAACAAGTCCATCATATCTAGAATTAATCGAATTTTAAAAAATAAATACTATCGTCATGATCATCCATACATCTTGCTAACTTATGGGTTCGAATGTCACCGAACACATTATACTCTATAAATTTGAGCTACTTATGTCATTAAGTCATCCGTCAAAACTCATGCGATTTATTCTGGTGATAAAAAATTTTATACGGCTAGATCAATCGTTTCATATTACTCAGATACGTCCGTCAAAACTCATGCGATTTATTCTGGTGATAAAAAATTTTATACGGCTAGATCAATCGTTTCATATTACTCAGATACGCAGCCCATCAAAATTATGTTGACAGCTGTGGGATTTGAACCCACGCCCTTTCGGACCAGAGCCTAAATCTGGCGCCTTAGACCACTCGGCCAAACTGTCCATATGTTAAAAGGTGTCCATATTTAATTATTTATATTTTGATATTTGGTCTTTCTTACCTCTGCAATAGGAGTACGTTTCAATGTGATTAAACATTTTACTTTGTTTACCCTAAAGCATGAATGGGTGAAAAAGGGTATTACCACATTAAGATCTTGAGATTAAAATTTGACATGTCCCAATATGTCTCTCTTTATGCTTTGCCACTTGTACTAATAATGGCTAGTAGTTAATCATAATTTACTTTTTCCGTGTTGACCTAGAGACGAGTTGGTGGGTGCACTAAGTGTGAACAAATCACCTTTTGTCATTTGATTTGGTGAAAAGGGAAAAAACATACTACAAATTAATAATTCAATTTAGTTTTTTGTTAGTCTGTTTTTATTCTTATGCATTAGTCATTATTCTAAGGTCTAATAGTCATCCATGATTTATATTTTTTGGGTTGGCCCTAAAATGAATTGACGGAGACATTGGAAACAAGTACAATCGCCTTTTGCCAATTTATTTGTCTGTTTTTATTTCTTTAATTTTATAAACAATTCTTGCATTCATTTTGAGGACTTTAATTTGCAAATAAGGCTAACGGTAAAGTAGAGAAAAATCCCTAATCGCAATCACAACTTTGTATGCAGTCCACAATCATAAAAAACTTTGTTTCCACTCCCTGCATGCAAAGTATTACTTGTTTCAACTTCCTCATGCAAATATTGTTACCTAAATTGCCCCTCAGATTTTTTAGTATAAAAAGTCTAAAAACGAGTATATTTCCGATTAAATTCAGCACTTTACACTAGAATCCAGTACTTTATGCTAGAATCGAGTATATTTTCTATCAAAATTAACCCTCATATTTTTTTGGTACAAATAGTCTAAAAATGAGTATAATTCCTATTAAATTCAGCATATTAAACTAGAATTGAATATATTTTCTATTAAATTGAGCACGACTTTTTTCCTACTTAATATAATTCCTTATAAATTCAGTATTATTTATTATTTAAAGAAAATCTAGTATATTTTTTATCCAATTGAGTATCATCAAAAGAAAATCTAGTATATTTTTCATCTAATTGAGGTGAGTACTCAATTTGATAGAAAATATACTAGATTCTAATTTAATGTACTGAATTTAAGAGAAATTATACTGATTTTTGGACTTTTTATACCTAAAAGTATCATGGACAATTAGGTAAATATGTTTGACTAGAGATGAAAATCAAGTATATTTTTCATTCAATTGAGTACCATTTAAAAAAAAATCTAGTATATTTTTCATCCAATTGAGATGAAAAAAGAATCGTACTTAATTTGATAGAAAATATATTAGGTTCTAATTTAATGTACTGAATTTAAAAAGAATTATACTAATTTTTAGATTTTTTATACCTAAAAGTATCATGAGAAAATAAAGATTTTTATGGATGGGGATTGCATGTAAAAATTTTTATAATAAATAAAAATTTCTGGTAATTTGAACATAAAAGGTAAAATTATTAACTAACTTAGAGTGTTCTTGCCTGTTTACAGCCTAGCCAAATTAATAATGAAGTGGATTCCATATTGTCTCATTCAAATTGTGTCACTTTCGCACAAAGAACAAAAGAGTAAGCAAAATTAATAAAAGAAAGAAATTGTGTCCAACAAAATTGACCTTTTTCTAGAAGGAATTGATTTTAATTCGAAGGAAGAAGTCATTTTATATTTATTACCGGCAGGCGGTTGCGTCTTTATATGTGCGTCGATTCTGAGAGAGAGAGAGAGAGAGAGAGGCGCGATGGGGTCGGCGGAGGATGTGGTGGTAGCGAACAAGAAGGTGTTGCTGAAGCATTTCATCGCGGGCGGAGCGCCCAAGGAGACGGATATGGAACTGGTGACGACAGGCACCATCCGGCTGCGCGTGCCGGAGGGCTCCACCGCCCTGATCCTCAAGAACCTCTACCTCTCCTGCGACCCGTACATGCGGTTGCGCATGACCAAGCATGAGGAGGCCAGCTACGTCGATGACTTCGTCCCCGGCAAGGTATACTGACCACGTGGCCCGCACCACCTGCCCTAGATGATTGATAATCATTGGAATCGGTTTAAGATTTTTTTTTAAAAATAATTTATGTGTTTCTTCGGAGAATCTTTGCACAGTGTTTCTTCGTTTTTATATATGAAGTTACGGGACTATTTTATGGGAAGAGTGCCAGGATCTTATGGATCAGGCACTCTCGGATTCATGTGAAAGGGGTATGCTAGTTTAGCATGAGGGGAAATAAACTAAGGGGAAATTCTTAAAAGAGTATGTGCATGGAGGATATTATGGATTCTTAGGGAGTTAGTATGTTGCTTTAGCCTGCACCAATTTCAGGAGAGTAAAAAAAATGGACTTTCTAGTTTTGTGAACAAGCTGTTGGATTTTTAGCAAATAGTGTATGCTCTCAGCTCGCTTAGAGTGATATTTTTTCTATGAAAAATTTGGAAATTTTGAATTGTCGGTAATAGGATGAGGGATTGCTAGATCTTGAAAAGTAGGTGGTTGAACACCATGATGCTCCTATGGTAGAAATGGTTACAAAATGGAGACGGATATTATTCTGCAAAGAGAATAAGGGATGGTTTCGATTGGCTGCTGCATGGGGCTTGAATTTCAAAATTCTTTCTCATAAAGATACCAGTGTTTGTTTTGAGTTTTATGCATTTTATCCTCTCTGTTGGCTTGTTTGATATCTCAGACTGACTGTGCCTTTTATGCTTTTACTAAAATAATTGCAGACTTATTCTTTATAAGACATAGTTTATTGAGAGTATGCTTCGGTCATAGTCGATGGTAGTCCCCTAAAAATAATGGTGGCAAAAGACCAATATGCTCGCCTCCAGCGCCCCCGCCAACCCGTCCCAGGGCCAACACGAAGAAGGTAAATCACGGGCGGCTACTAGCCTTTGAAATAGTGACTAGCACATAAGGGAGATATTTATCTCGGCTATACCGAGATTCGAACCCCAGACTTCATGGTGGCAACACCTCATGTGCTAGCCACTAGACCGTCCCGAGGGGGCATAGTCCCCTAAAAATAATGAACCGATGGATAATTAGATTGAATTTGATCCATGTAAAATTTGCTTTGCACACTTAATTTCCAATGATTTGACAATAGAAGTGAAACTCTAACAAAAATGGATGAATTAATGAGATAAATATTCCAGGTACTCTCTATGTGGAACAATTATGCTTATTAAATCTGTCTAAATGTCCTGAACAACTGTTGTTTCCATTTAGTTGGTCAAA
Source organism: Zingiber officinale (assembly GCF_018446385.1). Lineage (NCBI taxonomy): Eukaryota > Viridiplantae > Streptophyta > Magnoliopsida > Zingiberales > Zingiberaceae > Zingiber > Zingiber officinale. Next base: position 109,048,266 of record NC_055993.1, on the reverse strand, counting down.
AAATTTGTACATGTGCTTCTGGTTTCAGGATCAGCTGGTTGATAATCTCTTAATAGTGCTTGCTCAAAATTAATGCAATTGCTTGCTTTATGGACTTGATAAGATGTGAAGTAAAAAAAGAACAGTACAAATTGGAGGTGATCATGTGTTTTCATTTCATAAGCATCAGCTTGTTACCGTTTGGACCTTTCAAAAAACACTGGATTCAATTTTCCTGTATCCTATAAGTTTCCAATGAATAACACAATGGTGATAACATAAAAGAAGTTATGCATGTTGGCATGAGCTACCAACTACAACCCATTTACATACAAAGACCAATATTTATCTATTTTCTACTAGGAGAAATAGTTCATTAGTGACAGGAGCAGCGGTTAGTTAGACAAGTCTATTTAATTTTTTCATATGAGGCTTTACTTTATCGTTTCTACATCAATTTTTGTCTTATCCTGTCAATACTAAATTTTTCATCCTTGTTTTCATATTCTTTATAGTCCAGTCAACAAATATCCATCTTCCCCACATTTTGTTTACTTAAATTTTTATTTTTCCTCTCTCCAACTGTATTTTTTAACTCACACTATAGAGATTCCTCCACTTTTTTCACATTTCTACCACAAGAAGTGCTTCAGTTTAATTGAGTACATTTAATACCTCTGAAAGCTTCTTAACAACTAGCCATTTTGTTGAAGTGTAGTTATAAAACTTTAATTTTGAAAGGCTGTCCTCTGCTAACTCAGTGAGGCTCATGAGTAAATCATGACCCATGAGAATCAAATCAATCAATTATAACATAATTCCTTTTGAGCCCAGGTATGAAATTGTGGTGCAATTTAGATATTGTTCTGCATTAATATTGATTAAGCTGAATGATAAATGTAATATTACTAATATGCCTTTTGATTAGTTTTCATATCTAGATTTTGACATCGTATTTTTTCTTGTATAGCCAATAGCTGGTTTTGGCGTTGGAAAAGTTGTAGACTCCAGCCACCCAGATTTTAAAATTGGTGACTATGCGTGGGGCATGACTGGTTGGGAAGAGTATAGCTTGATTACAGATCCAAAACTACTTTTTAAAATCCATCACACTGAAGTTCCACTTTCTTACTATACTGGTATTCTTGGTAAGTGCTGTTTCTGCATAACTTAAATGGATGCCATACCTTCCACCTTTTTAATGTGATAACTGCATGTTAATCAGTCTGCAACATGATAATTTAGTAGTAATCATGAGAAGACAAAAAACTAGTTGATACATTCTAGTTCAGTCAAAGTGATACTAGTCAGCTAAATATTGGTTAAAATTTTGTTTTCTTTTATTGTATATACTGGTGTTTTAGATTGATCTTTCCTTAAACATAGAATACAAAAACAACATTCAATGATAGAGAACACTTTCTGACACAATCAATGAGCCCTGGAAGTCAAAATTGGAAAACAAAACAGGTGGGTGAAATTGAGCAATCGTCAAAGAAAATTCATGGGAATCTTTTAGAGTCTATATAGTGGTGCATTCTAGTCTGTGAATAAAGTTTGAAGTCAAAATATTTTCTTTTTTTCCTTTTAGTTTTCAATCAATGAGCTCTGGAAGTCAAAATTGGAAAACAAAACGAGTGGGTGAAATTGAGCAATCGTCAAAGAAAATTCATGGGAATCTTTTAGAGCCTATATAGTGGTGCATTCTAGTCTCTGAATGAAGTTTGAAGTCAAAATATTTTCTTTTTTTCCTCTCAGTTTTCATGCTCGTGCCCTACTTTATGTCACTTGGGCTATAGTGAAGAATATTACTTTCCCTTTTTTTGGTAGGACATTTGCTTTGCCACAAAGTAGCAACATTACAAAATTTAATCATGTTCGTTCTCTTTATCAACATCCATAAAGAAGCAACCTTACTAATATTAATCACGTCCCTTATCTTTTCTGCAACATTAATCATATCCATAAAGACCATACTACTAGTCCTATGCTAAAAGTTTTAGCTAGCTGCCAAACTAAAAGTCGTTTCTTTATTCTTAGGCAGATACTTTAAGCAACAAATTGATATTCTACTAGGAATTTTTTATATGAGCTTACTAAAAGACAAACAGTGATGTCACTTCAAGATGAACTACCATTTTCAGAGTTGAAAATGAACTATCATTTTTCTCGCTCTATTAACAATTCTAGTATTGCAATCTCTAGGTATGCCAGGTCTTACAGCTTATGCTGGGTTTTATGACATTTGCTCTCCAAAGAAAGGGGAGCGCATTTTCATATCAGCAGCATCTGGTGCTGTTGGCCAACTTGTGGGACAATTTGCCAAACAATTGGGTTGTTATGTTGTCGGAAGTGCTGGGTCTGATGAAAAGGTTTGACAAGATTTGACTTATTTTTTACTTCCATAAGTAAATTAATTTGTAGCATACCTACTCAAAGCATAAGCTCTCTCTCTCACTACAAGCTTTGCCCATTTTGATTCTGAATTATCGATGAATATTCAGATCAGAATATTGCATTAGCTCAGATTAGGAAGGCTATTTCAAACAACTTTTTTATAATAAAAAGTTGAATTCAATGATAAGGGGCTTATGTATATGGTGTACTCGTATTTTTTTGATTATCTGTTATTGAATTTCAATTCTTTCTCTCTAGTATCCAACATTTGACACATTGACATTTAGCAAAATGGAAAAAACTAGGATGTTGGTTTGACATATTATCGCATAATAAATTTCCAAAGACTAATCATCTTATTTGTAAGTTGGCATTTACTTTTTTCTTCTTCTTATTGTTCATTAGGTTAATCTTCTGAAGACTAAGTTTGGCTTCGATGAGGCTTTTAATTATAAGAAGGAACCTGATATGACTAAAACTTTGAAAAGGTTGGCCACTCGTCAAAATATGGTTTATTTTTTTTTTGAAAGTTAGGTATATTAGCTATTTTGCATAGTACATGATCTGTCATAATTAATACTGACTCTTTAGCCCCTTTAAAATGTATGTGAGAATGGAAACTGCAACTAGCGTTCTGTTTCTAGGTGCTTCTGAGCCTAATGGGGTGTTTATTATGAAAAGTAGAACTATAAAAGAATGCTAACTAGGATTATCTCTAAAAATTGATGATTTTTAGACCAAGTGTTTTGTTCAAAAGATTATGGTTGTTATGTTTGTATATATCATACAAAATGGATGAATTGGTGTTTAGAATAGAATGTTATTTAAGCATGATATTTAGTAATAAACTCTATAGTGTTCTCTACATGATCTTCAAACGAGTTTGCTATGGTCTACATAAGGTTCCTCCATTGCACTATGGGCAATCTAGGTTCAGTTCACAAGGGTAAGATTAGGTACATTGAACTTTCATAGATTTGGCATTGCATTCCTACATCCCTTCCTACATCGTGTGTCCATAAATAGAGATGGGCTACAAAAAGTATAGACATAAGTTTTTCACAGTAATCTCGAGGTTCAAGTTTAATAGGTTTGGTTATGGTATGACATTGGCTCGTTCCATACACCGAGTTTCCAATTATACATGTCAATTATTCTTTTGTTCTGTTGAAGTTAAAAGCGTCTTTAATTTGTATCCTGGTTATATTCTCCTCTGCAGGTACTTCCCAGATGGCATCGATATCTATTTTGAGAATGTAGGTGGTTCAATGCTCGAAGCTGTTCTTTACAACATGAGATTAAAAGGACGAATTGCTGCATGTGGAATGATTTCTCAATACAACCTTGAGATACCCGAAGGCGTGCGCAACTTGTTCCTCATTATTGGCAAGCGCATCCGAATGGAAGGGTTCTTGGTATTCGATCACTATGGCAGTTATCTAGAGTTTGAAGAGAAGGTTGTGCAACTGATAAAGGAAGAGAAAATAAAGTATGTGGAAGATATAGTCGAAGGCCTCGAGAATGCACCTGTGGCACTTGTAGGCCTCTTCGAAGGCCGAAATGTTGGAAAACAGTTGGTTGCAGTCACCCACGAGTAACAGTTAAAAAAAAGAAAAACAGTTAGGTGCACAAAGTTCCTACCATGTGCGGTACGCCCACGAGTAACAGTTGCTATTAGTTTTTTTAAACCTTCATTTGACAATAAAGTGTTGAAACTTTGAAAGAAGAGGAGGTTGTTCTCTTCATATATAACACAAGCATCTTTTTTATATTTTATATTTTATTTTTATTTTTTTTTGCAGTTTATGAATCTTGTAGCAAGTGATAAAATAAAGTTTGCAACTTGGTTTTGCACTGTCACATTGATTTTTTTTTCTAGTTTTTGATGGAATTGCTCAGCTTACTATCTGGACAGCTCACGTATTATAAATACTGATAATATTCTAAACTATTTATCTTTACTAACTATTTTCTGACAGCATTCTACATAAACTTTATGGTATAGAAATGATTATAAACTATTATTCATTGTTTAGTTTCATCAAATGCTATAGTATTACTATGGGAAAAAAAATGCTTAATATTCTATTAGAATTTATGGAGACTGCAAGAACATCCATAAATGTCCATCTATCATGGATTGATAGAGGAGGATCAGCGATTGATTATACATGGAATAGGAGATGCCCATTAATAAATGTTTCAGGTTCATGGATGATATTATAGAGGTGGAGTGAGAATTGATTGGATCATTAAAAAAATAATGATCATCTTAGTTAATCTCACTATCCCTGAAATGATCGGTTTGATCTATGAAAGTTTTTTATTGATCATCAGAATAAATCGGGAAGTGTACACGATGGTCAGTCCAGAAACCTAGCATCTTTTGATTGCACCTTTTATTTAGAAAAAAAATTTCTATAAATACATCATAGTTGAGGTTCAAATCATGAGTGCCTAAGTGATAATTTGAATATTTTATTATCGTACCATAACTCGGGGTACTTGATTGGATCTTGAAAAAATTTATAGGAGTGTATAAATTCATGTATACATGAAAAAGTGATATCTTGGATCACTTTTATTATGTAAAAACTATGAAATCCGTCGTGCTAGAGGCTCCGACCGAAAGACATGAATCACTTCTAGCACTTAATTATTGTGTACTCTTGTGCTTATGATATATACATTTTTTAATTATCCAAAAAAGGAAAAATGCTTAATGTATTTAATAAATTGAATAACATGCTCTGTGTGGTTAATATATATAATATAATAAGTAAATTTTAAACGGCGTGGAACAATAAACAAACGAAAAGTATATATATTAATTCGATGAACAATCAGACAAAGTTCTTATTCATTTTATTGCAAAGTAAATTATTTTTTAAAAAAAATAAATCAATGGAAAAATTAATGATTCCTCACTTAAATGTTTACACTAACTATATTTTTCCTAAAATTGAAATAAAATATAAATTATAGATATAATAAAATCCTAAATTAAATTATAGTCAAATATATTTAGGACATTTACACATATTTAGAATTTAAAATTTTTTATGTAGATGAAAATTTCTCTAGGAAATTATATTTGAAAAAAATACAAAATTAAATTAATTTTAAAAATAGTTATCACATTTCAATATTTGCTGGCTTAGGAAATAATTCATAAAAGGTCACGAAGGACAATGATTTAGAAATAAATAAATGGAGAGTATTAAAAAATTAATTCAAGCTGTTGCAAGTAGAATGGGGCCAGTATCAAAAGTATAGGGGTTATTTTAATAATGTTAAAATTTTAAAGAGTATGCTGAAAAATAAGTAAAACTTTGGGCCATTTTGAAAAACTATCTTCCCATTACCCTGGTAAGAGCGAGCACCCAGGTGACACACCCAGCCGTGGCCGCCTCACGCCGCCACTCACCTCAACTCGCGGCCTCGCCGCCCGCACGGCGATCACAGTAATTTTTTTCCTCCAGCCGCCTCCTCGGCCATCTCCACCGTCCGTCCCTCCGCCTCCTTCCACCCGACTCCGGGCGTCATATAATCCGCCTGTGGACGACTCCGACCTCTCGGCGCCATACCCTACTGCACTATTCATCGAAGACGACGACGAATGACCAGCACCAGAAGGAACAGCCGAACAGGTCTCCTTCCGTCTCACTTTTGAGGAAGTGCATTATATTGGACTCGGATGCCTTTAGGTTCATATTGCTTGTCTGTTTATAGGATTACATTAGAGAACTAGTAGATTTAGTTAGCTTTGTTGCAAGGTCTATAAACCAATTATATTACTTAACATCTTCTGTCGACCAAATGTATTGTTTAACCTATTCAATGGTCTAATTAAATGACCAGTATGTTACTGTGATTAGTTGGTTAATCCCCTTTTGAGCTAGGTTCATGTGGTTGATTGGGTTCCCTTTCTTTTAGCCTGTTTCTTTGGTTCCTCCATCTCAAGCTTGGCCTATGTGGAGAGCAAGCACATACCATCACTCCACTCCCAAATATGCAAGTCAAGTTCGGGTGTCTTTGCTGGAACTTTAGTGCTTATGTCTTTGGTGGGTGGAACGTTATGGAATAGTACAATAGAGTCAATAGAGTCAATTTCTGCAACAAATTTCTTGCGCATCTTAGTACTTCAACAGGAAAACAAGAATGTTGTCAAAGTTATTTCCAACAGCACAGAGATCACTAATTGAATCTCGAATGTTGATCCACACATGTCACTGCAGCTCATTGTTTCTGCATTACCTCACTGTTTTGAACATGTTTCTGCACATACAATCAGCTATAGCATCAACATATTACTACAGTTCATAGTTTGCAATTACAACTTAATCAACATATTTCTCGTGCCTTTCAATACTTCAGCAGGTTAGGTAAGGTGTTATCACAATTATTTCTAACAATAAAAGATCTTCAAATGCTTTCTTACTGAATTTAAAAATTAGCTCTGCAGAGTTGGTACACAATTTATACTACCTTGTCTGTCTTCTGTAGCTGTATTTCTGATTTCACCACTGCTAAATCTCCATTTCAGAATTTCTGCATTTCTGATCACTCATACTGCAGAATTGATCTCATTTTCCAGTTCACAACTTCCACATTTTATCTACTACTGATTCTACTTTTATTCTTAAAACTATGTTACATCACCTCTCATATCCAGCAATTCCCTTAATTCCGCTTTCCAACTTGTCAAACGTTTCTCAAATTAGTTTCTGGAATCACTGCTAAACAACATCCTCCATTATTCAGCAGTTTCAGCCCTTGTTTCTGATTTTTGAAACTGTTCAAAGGGTTTGTCGATTGCAATTTCTTCAATATACAAAGTTGTGGCACCATGTTTCAATGCTTCATTAATATAATGATGCTCTCTACAATGGCAATTCGAATTCCAACTCATAATAATCAAACTCCATATCCTCAAATTCCTTTGCTGATTTCTGGCACAACAGTTGCAGATTTTTCATTTTTTACTGCAACACATGCAAATTTAGCTGCATTTCACATTTCCTACTCTAAACCGGACTGTTTATTAACACCAGCAATATTCAGATGTAATCATAATTCCTAACATTCCTTCATCTTTCTTTACTGATCACCATATTCTTTAAATAGCAGAACTCTTAGTTAGTAACAGAATTCAATATTTCCAAAGCCTTATTCCAACATATGCCATCTAGAATATTCAATGTATCAACATAGTATCGAATCTCAAAATACAAAACAATTTGATCTTGCTCTTAACATAATTAAGTTCTAATAATGGTTAAGTTAAGCAGAGCATTCATTCAAAACAAAATTTCCAGAATTTTGCATCCCTGCACATCCTAAAATTAGCCCTTCTCAACCATTTTCAAGAGCTTGATCCATTTCTGAATTATACCGAATTCATACACCTCCCCCACACTTAATCCTTTGTTGTTTTGGCCAAATTGTTCATTATATAACAATCAAAGTATCCATGTCCAAAAGATTAAGAAATAAGAGAAATTGAAATGATATGATGATTAACAAGAAGAATTAGCAAGACATTGTGTGAAGTAGGAGTAACAAATAGATTCACCTTCATAACATGATTCAATTCATTGAATTGTGATTTTGAAAGAATCAAAACAAGTTCTAGAGTGTAATAACACAAGAGCATCACTCAATTAAGGCTCATCCTAACTAGGCATGAAAAAGTATCAATCCAATTTACCAATCAAGTGTCCATTATTAAATAGAAACCGTGAGAAAATTAAAAGCTCATTATTGGCATTAAGCCTCAAAAATAGATTCTCAAATCTAGCTCACTTTCCCTACTTCTAACATGTTAAAGAAAAATTGCTAGGGATGTCATTTCCTTATTCACACTCAAAATCAGATGCAATAAGAAAACTACCAACTGTAAACATAACTAAATGCAATAAGAAAATCAACATTTGTATTCAAAAGATTAATTAAAGAAAAGACTAAACATAAAGCACGAATTGGAATGCACAAGGAAATTAAGTTAGAACAAACTCTCCTTTTTCCCGGTGGTTGAAGAAGATTTAGCAAAAGAACCCACGCCGGTAGAGGTGTCATTATGGTTCCACTAAATTTTTTTTATTCTTCATTTTTCTTTTCAAAAGTCTTTCTGGAGGGCGGAGGCGGTTTAGTTCAAGCATCCACTCCGGGAGCTTATTTTCTCCTACAACATCAATCGAAGAAAACACCTCCCACACACTTATGGGATAAAAAGAAAATAGGAGAATATTAGTTTGGGTAGAAAATATATCAAGAAATGAATCACATCTAACAAAATCAATAAATGGTACCTCTATTAAATTTTCTGATATATCACAAGAAATACTCACCTTGTCATGTTGAAAGGTACCTGGAGTGCTGATTGTTACCTCTTCCTCATCAAGTAATGGTTCAAGCTCTGATAGTGAATGCACAACTTCATGTAGTGATTCTTGGGTGCTTGGCTCCATAGCACAAGTCCCTACACTTACATCCTCATCATCATCAAATCCAGGTGATTCTTGAGTTAATGCTTCCAGTAAGCAATCTCTTACACTTAAATCATCTTCAACATCAATACCTGCATCATTTCCAACATCTAAAGCAACCATATCAGTAGAATCAAAAGTATGATCAACTACATCATCACAACAATAAAAAATACTTAAAGAATCTAGTGAAGTAGTAGATGCAGTGTCAGGCCTGACAAGAGCTCCACAATCCACCTCCTTACTGGCGCTTTGTGTTTGTAACTGAAGAATGGATGATGCGATTTAATCTAATTATGTATATCTGTATCCTTGAGAATTGCTGCTCTTAATGCTCACTCATTTGTTGCATAATCTCCCTGAGTTTCCATGTTGACTCATCCATCTGAGGTTCGTTTTGTTGAAAATGATATGGCACAAAAGATGTTGAAACCTCTTGAAACCCATATGAATTCTGATAAGCTGGATATGACTCAATAAATTGTCCTTGTGCACTTTCATACCTGAAACATGAATTATCCACTCAATTAGCGTTATAAGCATTTGAAAATGACTCATACCTATTTTGTTGTTCCATTGTTGGGTAAATTTGATACTTAGGCTGAAAACACTGACTCTCCATTTCACCTCCAAAATTCTGAAAATATGGATCCATGCTTCTGAAATCTCCTGTTCTTAAACTATACACTAACAATCAATATTAGTAGATTCAAGAGCATAAAATTTCAAACACATGAAAATATGAACATTTAAAGCACTTAACAATTCAAGAATAAGCCAACAAGAAAATACAAAAAGAATAGCAATCAAATCAATCAAGATGCTAACAATAAAATCAATCAAAACAAAAATTAACACACGCTACTAGTTATGATTCCCTGACAACGACGCCAAAATTTGGTGTTGGCAATTTTGCATGTCACGTGACACATCAAATTAATAAAGATTGGAAAACTCAACTAAACTAAATAAAACGCGTGTAGTAAGGAGTCTCAAGTCGTATTTTTCCAAGGATAACTAGTTAGTCAGTGAGTGCTCTAGAATTGATTCAAATTTAATTCTTACCTTAACAAGATCAATGAAGCTTCTCTATTTGATTCACATTGCAAATTAAATTCATCCCATTCTCAGAAATGCACTAGATCAAATTAAAAATGGCTCAAAGAAATGTGGTTCTCATCCAAGCATTTTCCACTTCATTTTATCAAACTAACTTCAATCAGGTTCGGATTTTAAAACATCCATTAAATCAAATAATTCACTTACCTCACCTTCAATTCTCAAACTCAATAACAAGTAACTCCAAAAGCTTAAACACACTTATAGAAATCAAACTAGCATCCAATTCATGATCTAAATCTGTTTCAACAATTAAATTCAAACACCAATCAAACTGATGTCGAACAAAGGTAACAATCAAAGCCCAAGTCATTGCAAACTAATTAGATAGCTATAACAAGGATTGGATTGCAGAAATTCATACAAATCAGAACTGCAAGTCAGAAAATAGAATTTGAATTGCAAAAGAGATTCAAACAAAACGAAATGGCAAAGAAATGAATCAGATCTGAGGATCTGAGCAATCTCAATGTAAGAAAAACTAAATTGCAAAAGAAATAAACGTTCGCACAAACTCAGATCCATGCCGAAAGCTTCTCCTCCCTATCGTGGGACAGAACCACCTTTGGGAACGCCTCTTGGGTAGTATGCTTTGAATCTCGAGCTTCCAACTAATCCATCCGATTATTCATAGCCACTGGGAACGCCTCTCGAGCTCACAACCGGGTGGAGTTCTCAACGCACGAAGAAACAGAGGCTGAATCTGGAATTTGCTTCATCCAAACGATTGATCAGATCACTCAAGTGCAACAGATGTAGTGGGATTCGGATTGCAATCGGAGCTTCTGGGAACGCCTCTCGAGCTCCGATTGATGATGGAGATCACAGATCTGGGAACGCCTCTTGCCTGTGACCGCGGATGTGAATCAGAAATCAAGCTCGTGGACTGGGAACGCCTACTGCAACTCTCTGTACCTTCGGACACTGAACGTCGGAGCTCAGGAATCGCCATCGGTGAAGAATGCTAGCATCCGGATCTGGAGTGAAGAACGGGAACTGCGGCCGTCGCTGAGAAGAAGAAGAAGGAACAGTGTTGTGTCGCGAACGCCCGAGCCCAAGGAGTACTATAGTTTCTCGCGACATATAAACTCTTCTCAAATCTGATCAGACGGCTAAGAATGCTCTGATCTTGATCAACGGTGGAGACATCTCAGATCGGAATAGAAAGCTCTGGATATTCATCAACGACTGAGATGTGCTTCCTCTTAGCTTGGATGGACCAGATCCTTGACAGATGGCTCAGATCTATCCAATCTTCAATGGACGACTACAATTGTTCTGGAGCTTGATCGCCTCGTTTCGCCCAAGATTTAATCGTAAATGTGGTCTGATTTAATTGAGTCCATGACCCTTTTGATGCCTACAACGAAAATATCAAAATATTAGCATCAAATATCATGAAAATAAATTAATTTGTAATTAAGTCCAAGATAAATGTAATTATCAAATGTGATGTAGATATGAGTTCAATCTATAAGAAAATCATTAAAAACTTACATTATGAATCAAGATAATATGGTCAAAATCATGGTTATCACCCGGCCACCAGTACATCGCCGGCCAACCGGGACGCCTTCTCTGGCCACAGAATGTTGTCGTCAGCATATCCCCACGGCCCAAGCCCGGCTCGGATGGAAATCGCAACCCTGTCGTGATTTTGGCCAAGTGTGCTGCTAATCAGCGATCCTAACCCCGACGGCGACTCGATCACTGACCTGCGACCCTGTGATGGTCTCCTACTACTGTGGTACAGTCGTCGGAGCTCCTTTGCAGTGACCAAACCATCGGCCACAAGGAGATTTCCAGGAAAAACTCATTCCGAAGATTTCTAGCCAAACAGTCACCTTTGTGACTCATTGCATGCGGCATGTTCAGAGACGAGAAAACATAAAGCAATTCCTAATGCTATGATACCAATGTAGGAATTATATATTAATTTCACAAAATAATTAAACACTTATAGCGATCTCTCGTGGATCTACAATCGGCGATGGCATGGCTTGTTGTCGAAAGAACGATCACAAAATTAAAAAACTCTCCGCAATTCCACGAACCAAATCTCACCACCTCGAATGTTCTCCCAGTCCTATCTATTCTCAACACACTTCGTTGTGTTTCTTCTTTCTGTGAATGATCCTTGGACGCACCCCTTATGAATAGAAATAACCCAAAGGTATAAGGGACAATTTGCCCCTAAGAAGTGGGCAACGTGGGCTTCGCCCACATTCCCATTTCCTACAAATGTATGTTGCGATTTTTTAGATTCTAGCACCGGAGGACCTCCACCCGAACTAGGGCATGCCACGTCATCGTGTCAGCACTGATACATCATGTTTGGAGGGTGAGAAACCGTAGCATGTTTAATGGGATGCAATTTGATGGGAAGCTGGTATTCAAGAAGACACAAATACCTGCTTATTGGACGCTCGATGTCTACTCAGAGCAAGTACTCGCACATGGATATATACTTTTTTGGGCATGTAGTATTTTGATTATTACCCTATTACATATACACACATGCATTTTGCTACACATATAGGTTAGGTAGGGTTGTGAGGGCATGCATTTTTTGTTGTGTCGTATGTGAGATTGTACACTTTTAGCGGTAGCATAGCTAGAGAGCATGCATTTTTAGTTGATAGAGAGCATCTATATGCATAGGCTCTGGCAGAACCAATGACAATTTTGGAGGCTTACATCTTACACATGCATAGAGTTTTTGGAGTGTCTTAGTGATCTACTGGCCTTGGTAATTTACTCAGCTGAATCATTTGGATTAGCAAGAGTAGTCAGCCTAAGTAGCAGTAGTAGATATTGGAAATATAATCCAAATTTCACATTAGGAAGATATGGAAAAGATTATCAGTTTAAAACTTAAAACAATGAATATAGCTAGCTCCATTGGCATATGACCTTTTAGGTAGAGCTAAAAAATTAAAACGATTAGCTCAGACAATATCATATCATTGTGGAGATATATGAATTCTTTTAGTCCTGACAAATGGTATCATAGTCATGGTCTAAAACAGATGTCATGTGGGATAGACCCAACCCCCAGGCTGGGTCTAAACTGGACCCGACCTAGTAGGGTTATGGTTCCAGCCCAGATTAACCGTCAATTTAATTTCTATCTGTGTTTTTGTTTTTTAAATTTCTATATATTTCTTAAAAATTAATTTGTTGGTGTAGAGATTCAAACTAAGGTATTCTAGATTAGAAATAACCATTCTAACCAACTACACTACTGCTATTAGGTGGCGTTTGGTTTAGGGATTTGAGAATGAGGGAATCGATTCATTCTCAAAACCTTGTGTTTGGTTGATGGGAATGGAATTAAGATTTTGGAATGAAATCCAAAAATTTGGGTATGGATGAAACTCACCCTCTCCCTTGGGTTTTGATGGAATGAGAATGAAAATTAAGTTTTGGACGAAAATATCTTTAGTATATTTATTCAACTTTTCTTTCATTTCACCCTCTCTCTCCTTGTTCTCTCTCATCATACTTTCTCTCTTCTCATTCTATCATCATACTTTCTCTCTCAACATACTTTCTCTCTCCTCATGCATTTTGGTACGTAGTCATATTTAGGTATGCCAAACACCTATTTTCACTTTATAGGATATTTAGAACTAGGGGCACTACTTCGAACTGACACAATCTCAAGTATGTACCCTAGTAAAAAGAAATACATAGTATCTTATCTGGAGACATCAGTTACATGGGACATCACATGGGGGATTCCTACATACTATTAAACTTTTACAGAGACGGGTCTCGACACTGTTGGCAAGGTATACCCCCTATTCAAATGCAGTCAGACTCAAATTCTTCATATGCGTGGAGACCGCTCCTGAGACAGTAGAGATGGACACTAGAGACTAGGGTGAGTGTCTAGATGGACATATGGAGTGGAGTATTGGCTTGGAGAGAGCATGTTTCGAGGAGTATCTCGCCAGTCCATATGGAGTGTTAATAGATATCTACTCTAGGAGAGGGTGTGTGTGAGTGATGAGGAGTGAGACCACATGAGGGGGAGAGTGTGTTGTGTAAGTGGTGAGACGTGAGGCCACATAAGGAGTACACTATATGGAGTGTGAGTCATGATTAGAGAGAGTCCTAATGATGAGGATGTATAGGTGAATAGCTCCATTTTGAAATGATATATCTAGTTTGCAGCAAACGACTCACGGTAAAGACATTCTAAATTCGTTTATGGCTAAGGTTTTGTCAAAAAGTCTAAAAGGGTAAATAGACGCACCAAAAATATTTATCTATTACGCATCAAATGGTTTACGGTAAAGACACAACAAATATGTTAATAGATGATCACTTATTAATAGTGACTAGGGGATGGTCGGGCAGTACAACTAGAGATACCATATGCTAAGGATATTGAGCTCATAGCACGATCATACACATATGCGTCCTCAACTTACCAGAGGACCCACATCACCCCTAGTGTCCTTAACTTACCGGAGGACTCAGACCACCCCTAAAGGATGGAGGACAAATATTGAGGATGTTTGATGGAGGATAGACATTAAGGATGCTTTGGTACATGTAGCATTGAGACACACCGGTATCTATTTTAATATTGATGACAAAGATTGACCGATGCTTAACCCCTATGGTTATACGGTGGATGGGTAACCGATCAAAGTAGTTTCGATATGAGTTACATAGAGAGTGAAAGTGATGGTACACATCACTTGTACAATATAACTCAGACACCTCTTCAGATCTAACACTTTGTTAGATATGACATGAGAGGGTATTCCTTGATTTTGTATGTTTGTATTTTTTGTTTGATAATATATATTTACTCTTTTTATTAAAAACTATATAAATTTAATTTCCACGATGGAAAATTATAGATTGTAAGATAACTAAATTAAGTCTTCGGGGGCTATATCTTCAAGTTCAATTCATTTGAGGAAGATTATTTTGTTTTTACATATTTGTTAATTAGACAACCATTTCTTAAAATTTAATAGGACATGCATATTCCTTCATTAATTGTCTTTTTATTTTATATCAATAGGTAATGAGTTCTTGTCCGTCTTACTCTTTAATGCTTCGAACACATTGCTAATAAATTTTTGCGAATTCTATCCTAACTCTTAGTTCATAAAAATAATATAATTCTTCTTTAAATATATATAGTTAGCTAGGATGATATGATTGTGATTCTTATATCATATGTATACATTAATTACATGCATGTACATGCATGCATTCTAATTGGAGGATAAAAAATTCTAACTGGCCAAATTCTGGCCAACAAGAATTACTGTTTATATAATATGTCATTCTTAAATTTAGTAGTATATGATATTGTAATGGTTATATATTGTTCTTAAGTTTTCTGTTCATATATATATATGAGATAATTTTTAAAATATAATTCTCCTATATATTATTTATTTATTTCATTATTATTTATTTATTTGGTTTGTATTACAAACTGCCCGAAGATAGAGGTGGTCGGAAGTTACGTCTCATGCTTTGGAAATTAAGCTGACACACAATTACTGACTGGGCTGGCCAGCTGGGTGCTGCTCGACTGCAGGGGCGGCGATCCCCAGCTACAGGGACAGTACTGGCAGTACAACGAAGGCTTAGGCTAAGGCGGCAATGGAGCACTTTGTATAACATAAATGAGCTTTCATGAATATGTACTGTCATTGAAACGCCGCCCATTGTCTTCACGGAGTGTCCAATTAGTCAGGAAGGTGTTAGTTTTACTATAATAAAACAAGGGATCAATTTGTTTCGAGAGGCTAGGCCCAGTACTACCTAAGGCGAATGATGAGGCTGGTCAAACTCTTCCTCTAATTAGTAGAGAGAAAACGAATCAAATATGTAAAATAGAAGACAAGGATGAATGAGTAGGCTCAAATTGCAAGAAGAATAGTTAGTCTGATTCGGGGAAGACTTCTCAAGTACGAATTGGATGTGTTAAGCATGTAACAAGGCTCACTTCAAATCTTCCAATCACGCCAACAAGATAGGGTTTGGCCACTCAAAAACATTTTTTTTAAAAAAACATTTTATCATCCATTAATTTTATGATTTATCTTCCTTTATATAATCTGAGACTAATATTGAGAAGCATCTAAAATAAACATAATCATCTTTTGCTACAATTGAAATACCGTCCATTGCCCTTAAATGTTAATTCTAAAAAATATATATATATTTATAATGATTGAATTACTAGTAAAATAGAGTGTCATATAAAGAGTTGTGCTTTCGGAATTATTTTAATCAGCGTAATATGAGTCTGGATCATCTATCCTAGGATTAATTAGTCGGTAACATATGAATATCAAGTATAAAAAAAAATTGAAACATATCCCATTTCTCCATGGTTATGATGTGATGATAAATGATGGAATGGACTTATTAGGTAATGAGGTTTTGAATTTCATCCAAAAATATATTATATATGAAAAGTTCGAATGATACTACGCCAAGGGTGCGTTTGGTTCAAATTATCATGTATAACTTTGGTTATGTGATTACCCGGTAATCACATAATTAAGGTTATGGAGAATAAAACATAACCAAATATTGTTTGGTTCAATCTAAGTAATGTAACAAAAACTTGTTTATTTGAAGGTTTTAATGAATAACATAACTTAATATTTTACTATATTACCCTCAGTTACAAAATCAACTATACTTAATTTTAATTCTACGTTTTTTTACTTTTTCTTTTTCATGTTTTTCTTTATTTATATTTTTTTTTTTTGATGTTTTTTATTTTTTCCCCATTTTTTTAAAAGTTTTTTTACTTTTTTTTTATTTTTTAAGTTTTTTTATTTTTTTAAGATTTTTAATTTTTTAAATTTTTTTATTTTTTATGTTTTTTACATTTTCCCTATTTTTTTTTATGTTTTTTAACGGTTTTTTTTATTTTTTATTATTTTTTATTTTTAAAATTTTTTTACGTTTTTATTTTTTTTATGTTTTTTATTGTTTTTCTCATTTTTTAATGTTTTTCTATTTTTTAAGTTTTTTTACAATTTTTTATTTTTTAAATTATTTTTTATAGTTTTTTATTTTTTATAGTTTTTTA
Organism: Zingiber officinale; assembly: GCF_018446385.1. Lineage (NCBI taxonomy): Eukaryota > Viridiplantae > Streptophyta > Magnoliopsida > Zingiberales > Zingiberaceae > Zingiber > Zingiber officinale. Next base: position 109,031,199 of record NC_055993.1, on the reverse strand, counting down.
TTTTTTATAGTTTTTTATGTTTTTTTAAATTTTATTTTTTAAAATTTTCTGATTTTTCTTTATGCTTTTCTTTTTTTTGTCATATTTTTATTTTGAGTAAAAAAAATTTGTTACCCCGAGAATCAAGAAAAATCTTAATTTTTTGAGGTTTTCCGATTCCTAATTGCATGCCCCTTTTGCTAACGTATCGGCACGGAACATTACTCAGGAATCATCAATTACCTAAATCAAACAGGATTTTTATTGATAACCTTGGATGGATAATCAAGATTATCCAGAATAACCCCCAACCAAACGCACCCTAAGAGTCATCTACATTTCTTGGGCTGATAATAGAAAACTAGGGGTGTAAATGAACTAAGCCGCACACGAGTTGATCGAAGCTCGATTCGATAAAAGCTCGTTTGAGCTCGTTTAATGAGGATCGTTAAGATAAACAAACTAAGCTCAAACTTCGTAATATTCGGCTCGTTAACTCGTGAACATGTTCGTTAAGTTCATTAAGCAACTTTTAAATAAAAATATAATAGTTTTGATATTGAATTTATAGATTTTACACTCTACTTATGAAAAATATAGACAAATATATTAAATTTATTTATTAGAATAAAATTATAAATTTTAATAATAATATTATAATTTTCTCTAAATATATAATTTAATTTTTAATGAATATTTAAATTTATAATTTATATTTATTAAGCTCGTTTAGGTTCGATAAAAGTTCGAATAAACTCGTGAGTTATGAATATATTCGTTAAATAAAACTGGAGCTCGGTTCGATTATAAATAAGTCAAGCTCAAATATTCAAGAGTTCGGCTCGACTCGGCTCAATTATATCCCTATAAAAATCACTCATGGAACAAGTTCATCATCTCTAGAATTAAACGAATTTTAAAAACTAAATGCCTATCTCCATGATCATCCATGCATACTGCTAACTTATGGATTCGAATCTCACCGAACACATTATACTCTATAAATTTGAATTACGTATGTCATTAAGTCATCCATCAAAACTCATGCGATTTATTCAGGTGATAAAAATTTTTTATACGGCTAGATCAATCGTTTCATATTACTCAGATAGTAATGGTTGGATCCACAAACGCAGCCCATCAAAAAGATTTTGACAGCTGTGGGATTTGAACCCACGCCCTTTCGGACCAGAGCCTAAATCTGGCGCCTTAGACCACTCGGCCAAACTGTCTTTATGTTATAAGAAACGATATTTAATTATTTATATTTTTATATTTGGGTGGGCCATTCCTTCCTACCTCTGGAATAGAAGTACGTTTCAATGCGATTAAACATTTTACTTTGTTTACCCTAAAGCATGATTTGGTGAAAACGGCGTCAGGTGTTACCATATAAGATTTTGAGATCAAAATTTGACATGTCTAAGTATACTTTCATTCATACCTTGTTATCTCTTCCATGTTGATCTGGGACAAATGAATCATTTTTTACCACATGATTTGATGAAAATGAAAAAAAAATACTCCAAATAATTCAATTTAGTTTTTTGTTTGTCTGTTTTTATTCTCATGAGCTAATAATTATTCTAAGGTATAGTATTTATTCATGATTTATTTTTTCTATGTTCATCCTAAAATGAATTGGTGGAGAGCCAAGTACAATTGCCTTTTGCCAATTTATTTGTTTGTTTTCGTTTCTTTAATTTTATAAACAATTCTTGCATTCATTTTGAGGACTTTAATTTGCAAATAAGGCTAATCGGTTCAAAACCCAATCAATTTAATCGAAATTAAACAAATAAAGAAAATCGAACTAATGAAACAAATTGACATACTATATTGATAAAATATCGATTGATTTAATTTTTAACTAAATTAATCAAAATTTTCAACAATAATATATTTCAAACTTTTCAAACTTTTAAATCACGGACTTGTCCTTATTTAGGGATCATTCAAAATTATAAGTTAATACTATCACTCATTTAAATAACAATTGTAAAAATTATAAAATGGGAATTAAATAAATAATTTAATCAAATTAAAAGTTTTAAAATTTAGAAATCAATATTTTCTAAAAAAATTAAATTTTCAATAACAGAATTGAATTTTTATATTTAATTAGTTTGATTGATTAATTCGATTTGAACTTTCCTTAGTTGCTCACTTGCTCTAATTCAGTTTCCTTTTTTTTTTTTATTTCATTAGCTTGTTAAACTGATTGATTAATTATTTTCATATTTAAGCTGATTAATTTCTTAGCCTAATTTCAATATTTGAGTATTCGAATTTTCCAAATCATGGCATGTTCAGGATAAGTTGTTGGTTGCTGACAAAGTCTTCCCGCATATATCTTCAATCTTTTGTTCAAATGTAGATATGTTACATTAAGGGTCTCTCTAATATCGATCTCATATATATGGAGGGAGGTATATATAAATACATAGATGTTAGACGTATAGTGAAATAAATTTCAGGTCGTCAGTTCTTAAAAATCGATCCCTGATCATTACGTTAGAGATATCATGTGTCCACCGTTTGTGCTATACTCTAGAAGCTTCCATCCTATGTTCAAAATTGCACTTCTCTGGATTCAACTCGTCCATGAGGAACTCAAAGCGATCTTCGGAATCAACAGATCCGGGAATAAGAGTAGACGAAGATTCCAACGTGATAGGATAGAGTAGACGGAGGTTCCAATGTAGGAGAAAAGGTAGTAAATGGAGGTGGCGGAGTGCGAGATTCCAAAGCGGGGAATGGAGGCATCGACGGAGAGATAAAACAAGCAGGGAAGAAAGACATGTTATTGGTTCGAATAGAGAGACGAATGCTGAAAGTAGGGGTTAGTATTTAGTTAAAATAGAAATTGAAGAAACTGAATTTTTTTTAACTAAAATCCGAACTGATCAAATATTTTAATGAAAATCGTACTACAAAAAATCTAGCGTGTAGCAACGGACTTATTCTGTCATTTAGATTTTTGTCGCTGACTCTTTTAGCGATGGAATATACAATTTCATCTCTAATTAACGATGGATTATAAATATCATCACTAAATAGAGTGACAGATTTATATATTCTGTTACTATATTCCTTAGCTAATTAGCGATATTCCGTAAATAAATTAGCGACGGAAAATTATTATTCGTTGCTAATATCCTTAACGGAATTTAGATTTCGTAAACAAATTAGTGACAGATTTATATAAATTCATACGATGCTAAGTGAATATCCATTGCTAATTATCAATGGATATTACATGTTCGTCGCTAATTCGATAAACGGAACTTGTCGATTAATTAGCGACAGATATTTAAATCCATCACTAATTTTCATTAAAAAAAAATTTTATTTTCATTTATTTCCTTGTTTATATCCAAATATAATCAAATACAATTATCACAAATGATTATTTTCACAACAAACTCACAATACAATTTATATCAACAAGCTAACTATACAAAATCACATTAGCAAATATCCATATCAACTTAAACAATATAATCGCTACGTCTGTGGGCACATGACATCTCTTATGTAATGATCAGGGGTCGATTCTCAGGGCACATAGCACAGACGATCATAGGGAATATTGCATAGTACATCCAAAATTTAGACACAAAGTTTATATCATCCATAAAAGACATTCCTATGAAATTCTAATACAAAATAAAAAAGCATTCCTCACTTTAGATTTTGGATATCTGGATTTACTGAAACACAGAGAAAAATTAAAAACTAAGATAAAGGATAACATATCTCAAAATGATCCACTCAGCAGGGGAATCGTCGGGATCCTTTGTCTCCTAAGACTCCAAACGATGCAGGTGTGATATCTGTGAATCAAGAGCGAATGTTACTACAAATGCTTGTATATAGCGAACCTTCTCCTTAGTTCGAGCCTATCGCTCGTAGATCTCCCGTGCCTCTTCATCCCTCTTAACCATCGTCTCCTCCAATGACGAGAGTCGAGTCCACAAATCCTGATTTTTCACCCGCAATGCTTGTACCTCACTAGATGAGGAGGAGGAATTAGGACGCCCCCTAATCCCTAGAGCCCTCATCAGGTCAAAGACAACTTTAATTAGCCTGAGAGCCAAGCCCATAGAGGGAAGTATTTTTCCTTCCATCGATAACATCATAATAAATATCATTAACCTCATTGGTGGAAAGATATTGTGATCCCTCTCCCTCTACACCAGGCTGAGACACTTGTGCAACTCTAATGGGCATTGTTCCTTGTGTCAAAATAATAATTTTATTAATCTCTAAATAAAATCTACAAATATATTCACGACTATTCACGACTGTTAATATTTTTACGTTAATTGCTAAGGAATGTCAATCAACAAATGACTTATCCTTCTTCTTATTGGTCTTATAAATATCTCCCAACAAGTGGAAGGTAATTCAACCCAAATTTGGGCACAAAGAATGCAAGTACATTAAAACTAATAAAAAAGTATATGTAAAAAAAAATTATATAACTTAATTTTAAACTTACCAAGTCAAAGACATGCTCACGAATGCTTTGTAGATTCGATGCTTGTCCCAACAGGCTTTGAATTGTGATTCCTCGAGCAATCGCTAAATTGGATTGTCAATGCTGGGCAGCCCAAATGGCTCTCCAAACGTCCCAAACTACATCAAGAATCTCAGATAGCCTGGTACTCCCCTACCTCCACTTGTATAACATGTCCCTGTACAGTTTAGCACAGTAGTTGTCCCTTTTTTTTTTTAAATTCAGCTTTGTGGCCCTCCTCCCAAACATACTTACCAGGAATTTTAAGAATTTGGCTTCTGCAACAATAGATTTTGAGAATTAATATCATGTTAATTTTAAACTATAAAATATTTTTTATGTTCAAAATACTTACCAGGAATTTACCATAATAGAAGTCTTTCATGTCTTGATCTACAAGCCTCCTTATAATATCAAATGGGGGCAATCGTTCTTTAAACCTCTTGGATATGTAGGTTGCAACCGATGGCCATCTAGGACAAAGATGTATGGGAAAAAATTATATATGAGATATGTGTAATAAATAAAAAGAAAATTAAGTACTAGAATAATTACTAAATACATAAATACTTACTGGTCACCAACAAGACTCAAAACAATCTAGTCACCATTTACTCTATGTCTTGGCGGCATAATTATATATGCAAAATCATAGTATAAGACATACACATTTGAAATAATAATGTATTTTAACTAGGGAGATGAAAAAAAATATACATATAATATATCATAACATTGTTACTAATTTTTAATCACCTAATGTCATTCTAAATCAACTAAATTAATATTTTATAAGTTCTTATCGCTAGACTTCATTATCAACCTCCTCACTACTAGACATCTCTTCATCATCTATTTCCTTATAAGTGACATTAACATCCACAAGTAATTATGAAATGGATTGTATTTTTGAATCAACTGAGTGTATCTTGACTTCTTCATTTTGATATGCATCATAGTTTTAGGTAGTTATAGTGTTCAATATTTTTATATTTGACCGAGGCTTTATTTCACACACTTTAACCATTCATTAGGTCTTCTTCTCTTCATTGATACTCAAGATAGAATACTTCACTAGTTTGTATCACGAAGATGAAAGGCTCAAATTTGTTAAATCTTTTGTTTGTGTTAACCTCAACTAAATTGTAGAAACAATATATTCAGGTACTTGTTCTTAGAGTTGAATCATACCATGAACATCTAAACAATACACACATTTTTAAAGGTAAAGCAGGATACTCAACCTCCATGATTTTCTTAAGTCTACCATAATAATCAAATTGAGTATCATTGTTGTTTGTGGATCCTTTTACGCAAATACCAGAATTATACGTAAGTCTTTGTGAATCCCATTGGGCCACGTGAAATTTGAATCCATTAAAATAATAACCTGAGTAGAATTTATGTTACAGAGAGGTCCTGATGAGAGATTTTTTAGTCTTTCATCTTGCACATTTGATATTCTATGGTTGTTTACCTATACAATAGTTATGATATAAATTAGATGTCTATATAATACAGTTGCATTGTAATAAATAATTTAAGAGCTAACTTATATAAATTTGAAACTAAAATATAAATTCATCCTCTAACTTGTTATCTATCTCACTTGTACTTATTAATAGATTTTGTAGGTGTAGTTATTGTTCTTACAAGTTGTCAAAGAAGGTAATTTGAAGACATATTAGATAACATATCAAATATACAGAAAGCTATGTATGTAGATATACTTGAACTATTACGTTATGTATGGTTTGACCTCTTCATAGTTAGGAGTATATATTTCCTGACAACATGATATTCTTATTCATTTAATCGTCTAGAAACAGTTGCACTCATTATCTTACCAGAAAACTTGAAAATAGAAAGCATCTCTGGATCAATTGGTTGACTATTATCGAAATTTCAAGAACACTTACGATTTAGGGTTTTTATATTATCAACAAAATAATAAGAGTAGAAAAAGTTGCTTCTTCAACCAAATATACATTACATATTGATCCCTCAACTCTTGCTTTGTTACGAATAATTTTTTAATTTCTCCAAAAACCTTTCAAATGGATACATCCATCTGTATTTTACAGGACCACCTAGTTGTACTTCATAAGGTAAATGAATAGGTAGATATTCCATTGAATAAAAAAAAACTATGTAGGAATATGCCTCAAGCTTACAAAGTATCATTGGAATGTCTGTCTGAAGCCGAAGCATATCAGATGTCATAATTGTTGAAACGTGTAGACCAGCTAGAGGGAGGTTAATAAATGACCTGCAAATTTAAGTTACAACTCTCTTGCTTTCTACTTAGCAAGGGCACACATACATTAATTAATAAAAAGAAATAACATAAAAAAAATAAAGGGGACTAAGAATTTACTTAGTTATAACTTGGATAGTTGTTAATCCAGGACAAAATATAGCACACTAACAAAACTCCTTCTTCGACAATGTCGGAGGCAGAGAAGCCTCTTACAATAGTTGAAAGTTCATAACTTGATTATAGAAGTTAATTACAAAGTGTGTTATGAACTCCTAGCTTTGGGGCACTATTTATAGTTCACTGGTCGAAGTGACCGTTTACTGACATGGCATAGCGAAGGCGCCTCCAACTAGTTGAAATTTGATCCACGTACAACGTTGTTTTTCTAATTTGGAGGCAATTGAGGTGCCTCAGTTCATTGGAGGTGTCTCGTTTAGGCTGAGATGGATTTCTGCTCTTATCCTCACTACAATGTCTCTTGGGCGCCAGATGTGCCTCCAACCCCAACTGAGGAGCCTCTAGCACTATTCATGAGAGACTCCTCCAGTCCAATATGAGGCACCTTGAATGATTAATTTCAGCATTGACCATTCTTCATTCCACTCGCTTGGGTGATGCTCCAGTCGTTTGGAGTTTAGTCCACCCGAAACCAACTCCGACCTTCTCCTCGAACAGAATTCCTCCCTACTTCCCATCCTCGGATGCACCGTGCACATCCTTCTCATTCCACAGGTGTACTCTTCCGCAGCTCGTCGTCCCTCGAATGCACTAATCTCGTTATCTCCCTTCCTGTGTCATCATTTTCACTCACTGAGTCTTTTAGTCAACTTTTTATGCTCCTAAGTTCCTATACACTTAGACACAAGACATCAAATACACACAGAACTTAACTTAACTCGGTTGATCAACATCAAAACTAGCTCGTGATACTTATAATAATAACCCTTAAAGTCAAATATCTGAAAAATAGACTAAATTCTGTAAGTATTTGTCAAACATTATTAGGAGGTTGGTCATGAAAAGCTATTGGAAGTAGTCTTTACATGAACATGTGACAATCATGACTCTTAATTCTAAATATTTTTAATTTGCTTGTATCCACACAGCGAGACATATTTAAAGCATATCTATCAGGATATTTGATTGATTTCAACCAAGTACATAATGCTTGTTTATCTTCTTTTGTCCAATATAACAAGTCTTCAGATATTTATCAGTTGTTTCATTATGATGCAACTTAAGTCTATGTACTAATTCTTTTAATTCTTCATATGATTTTGTTGTATCTTTAGTTTTACTATGAACATTCATCATAGTATTGAAGATGTTATCGAAGAAATTTTTCTCAACATGTATCACATCTGAATTATGTCGAATGAATAAATACTTCTAATATCACAGCTCCCAAAATATATTTCTTTTCTTCCAACCACACTTGTTTACTCTAACAATGTACTTATTTATTGTTGGAGTGTATACTGAAAGCCTAAGCTTTGTAAACCTTCATTATGAATAAAGAATCACATTTGGTCTAATTATCTACATTTGTTTGTAGTTGTTCATTTAATTTATATTGTAGATAACATAGTATGTGGTGTCACATACAGAAGATGATGTTATCAGTACCTTATAAATTATAAACAGTAGCTCACGACCAGAATGGAAAGGAACAAACCATTAGAAGGTCGTAGTGTAATTAGGTATTAGTTTATCTTGACTATATAATTACACTAGTACACTCAGAGTGTATTGAGTAGGACCATTTGAGGTCGTTCCTTTTATACTAACTTTATAAAGGAACAAAGACCTCAGTTATTATGGAAGTGTGTGCTCTTAATCCTAATATAATAACAAGCACATATGTTTGATATTTATTTCTTTAATTTATCAATGGGTGAGATTTAGTTCGATGAATCAATAAACCCGATAAATTGGGAAATGGTATCACTCATAGTGTGTGTTGTTGATTATAGAAGGAAACTGTGTCCTAGTGATACTAGGTTGATAATGTCCTCAAGAGGAGCTCATAAAGATTGTCATGTTAAACCCTGCAGTGGACTTAGTCCGACATGATAATAAGGTTGAGTGGTACTACTCTTGGACTTAGATATTAATTAAATGAGTTGTCAGAACTCACTTAATTAGTGGACATTCGATATCTTAAACAGGAGACTAACACACTCATAATAAGAAGGAGCCCAAAATGTAATTTGGGATTGGTGCGGTAGTTCAATGATAGTTCTCTAGTGGAATGAATTATCATTGATAAAATTAAGTTGTGTTCGGGCGAACATGGGATGCTTAATTTTATCGGGAGACCAAAACCAATTCCTCCTCTCGGTCCCTATCGTAGCCTCTTATTTATAGAGTACTATACCCACATATACCCACCTTCTATACCCACCTAAAGGGGGCCGGCCAAGCTAGCTTGGGAACCAAGCTAGGGCCGGCCTAAGCTTATTAGGTGGCCGGCCCTAGCTTGAACCCAAGCTAGTAGGGCCGGCCATAATTAATTAAAAAGAAAATTTAATTTTAATGTTTATTATTATGTGGAAGATTTAATTTAAAAGAGAATTAAAATTAAAATATCTCTCTTGTAAAAGATTTACAAAAGATTAAAGAAAGAAATTAGATCTCTTTCCTTATTTGTAGATTGGAGAGATGTTTTATTTTCTCTTTAAAATTATTCACATGTTAATAAAATTAAAATTATAGATATTTCCTTTTATTAACCATGAAGAGATTTTAAAGAGAAATTTTATTTTTTAAAATTTCCGGAAATAAATAAGGAAAGTTTTAATTGTTGATTGAAACTTGTCCAATTTGCTTCCTATTGATTTGGCCGGCCATCATTGTTTAATTGGGGAAATATTATTTTATTTTTCTCAATTAAATCATGTCAAGGAAATTAAGGAAAATTTATTGTAATTAAATTTCCTAATTTGCCTAGGCCAAGGAATATAAAAGAAGGGGTGAGGGTGCCTTCACAAGACACAACATCTATTATTCCTCTCCCTCTTTTGTTCCTTGGTGTGGCCGACCATCATCTCCTTCTCTTCCTCTTGTGGTGGCCGAACCTCTCCCTCTCCCTTGGAGTTCTTGTGGTGGCCGGATACTACTCGGAGAAGAAGAAGAAGAAGGAGAGAAAGCTAGCATCTCTTGGAGCTTGGTTAGTATTTTGGTTTTTCTCCTTGGTGAAGCTTTTCTTTTGTGGCCGAACCTTGCTTGGAGGAGAAGAAGGTGGTTGGTGGTTTCTCATCTTGGAAGATCGTTGCCCACACAACGTCCGAGGTTAGAAGAGGAATACGGTAGAAGATCAAGAGGTTTTTTTCTACAAGGTATAACTAGTAATTTCTATTTCCGCATCATGCTAGTTATTTATGGAAATAATACCAAATACAAGAGGCTTACGCTCTAGTATTTCGAATATGTTTTTCAAGTTGTGTTCTTTTGTTTCTTTCTTTTCCTTGTGATTTGATTGTTCTCTTTGGTTAACCTAAAGTTATTTTAGGAAATTAAATATTAGCTTTCTATTAAAGGTTTTGTCTAGTCGGTGGTGGTTGCTCCCATATCCAAGAAGGCCATGTGCCTCGCCACGCCAGATCTGGGAACCTTTATGGAAATTAATATTTAATGGAATTAATAACTTAAGGAGACTTGGGTCGAACGTGTTAAGTTCCGCAGAGATCCAAGTCAAAACCTAAAAGAACAAATAGATTAAGTTTTGGATCAAACGTGTTAAGTTCCGCAGAGATCCAAAATTTAATTTAAAGAACACATGGTAGCTAGGAAAAGGTTCAGATCTTTGTACAAAATTTTTGTACAGTGGAACCTATAGGCTTTCCGAGTAGCAACCAACAATTGGTATCAGAGCTAGGGTTTTGCCTCTGTGTATTTGGTATTTAGTTTAATTATGCACATGTCATACATAATTTAGGCAGGATAATAGTAGGATGTGCTAACTTTGTGGATGCAGGATCCAACTATTATGGCTTTTAGTTAATTATGTGTGTGATTGGACCCTTGGACATGTCAAGGGCAATTTATATGTGTGTGCATGATTGTATTAAAATACAGCAGGAGCTGTATTTAATTAGGATTTTATTTTGATCTAGATATATGTACATTCCTTTTATGGAATATAGGATCAAAATGTAAAATTCTATTTATGTCGCGGATCGAATCTTGCAAAGCGTGGAACCTTCTAAGGACCAGAGGCGCAGCGGAACTAGGAGCAAGATGGATGCGACAGCTAGACCCGGTGGCGGTGGCCAAATATGGCAGCAGCTTGGGATGACAACACACGGAGGACAATTAGAGATAAAAGTCATAATAGTTGAAAATTAAATTTTCTATTTATTGCTTTTATATTGTGCTGTGTGTGCATGTTAGTTTACAAGTTTAGTAGGCTAGCATAGTTAAAATTCCTCATTTATAAATAACTAAGTGGGAGAGGGATTTTTAAATAAATCCCATGGTCTCCATTACTGGTTTGTAAGTGATGCAAACAAGCTTGCGCGTTGGCTCTGAGTGCCTTCCTCCATAACGGATGAGCTTGTTTGTGGATCACTAGAACAAACTTCCATTTTTGGATGACTATAGGAAATTAATTAAGAGCGTGTGATCTTCCCCAACGGAAGGGGCATAATCTTATTAATGGACTTAGTGTCAAGTAATGGTATACACTTAGACACATCTAATAGTATCCTCCCCAACGGAGTCACTACTATTATTTGTGTGACCAAATAATACCAACTATTAATTTTATTTGTCAAAAGTTAGGTTGACAAGATAATAAAATTAATGGGTTAAAACCCTCCTTTTACAAATGTTGAATTTGTATACGTCCACACTAACGTGGCATACAAAATTCACGGTGTTTTAAGGTGTTGGTTAATTTAAAATAGTATTGTTTGAGGAATCAATATTATTCTAAATTTAGAGTTCTGACCAAAAGTTATTTGTGATTCTTAGGATGTCTTTCAACCCACTGTCCATCATACTTCAACAAAATAGACTTACTGGACCTAACTACATAGATTGGAAAAGGACATTGTTCTTACTTCTGAAAGCTATAAATTTGTCTTGACCGAGCATTGCCCTGATGCACCTACTGGTGAATCTACCCAAGAGGAGATTGAATATCATAGGAAATGGGTAAAAGCAGATGAGATGGCACGGTGTTACATTTTGGCTTCAATGTCAAATGTATTGCAACATCAGCATCAAGATTTACCAACAGCCTATGATATCATGAACAATCTCAAGGAACTCTTTGGTCATCAGGATAGGGCTTCTAGGCAAGAAGCCATGAGAAAGATAATGACAGCCACCATGCAAGAGGGTACTCCTGTAAGGGATCATATCCTAAAGATGATGGCTTATCTGAACGAAATACAGATCCTTGGAGGAGAAATTGATGGGGAAACCCAGATCGATATGATCCTCCAAACCCTACCTAGAAGTTTTGAGCAGTTCCGCCTGAACTATAATATGAATAAAAGGATTTATTCATTAGGGGAACTACTGACAGAACTTCAAGCAGCAGAAGGGTTATTTCGTCACAATGCTCAAATTCACTATGCTGAAAATGGTTCTACTTCTAAACCGAAAGAAAAGAAGAAGAAGAAACAAACTGGTTCAACAAAGAAAGTGAATAAATCTCAGAGTACGGGATTTAAAGCTGGAATGAAGAAGCCGAAGGGCAAGTGCTTCATCTGCAAGCAGGCAGGACATTGGAAGGCGGACTGTCCTCGTAAGAACCAAAACAAAGGGGTTCCAGGAAACCCGACGACTATCTGAAGGGGAGATTACCGTCTACATGGGCAATGCTACTAAGGTGGCAGCTGTTGCAGTGGGAGACGTCTACTTATCTTTTAGTAGAAATAAAAATTTGGTTTTAAGAAATTGTCTTTATGTACCCAGTTTTAGAAAGAATTTAATTTCAGTTTCTAAACTGTTTTTAGATGGATATTCGGTCTTTCAGTAACGATGTAGTTATTAAAAGAAATAAAGTGATTATCTGTTCTGGTACATTAGTTGGCAATTTGTATACTTTAAATCCAATTTCTTCCACAAAGCAAAACATGGAAATTTATAACTCATCTTCTAATTCTAATAAGAGAAAAGAACCTTCGCAAATGAACCATGCATATCTTTGGCATCTAAGGCTTGGACATATTAACTTAAGTAGGATTCAGAGGCTTATAGCCGATGGACTTTTGAGTTCATTTGAGTTGAAAAATTTTCCAACTTGTGAATCTTGCTTGGAAGGTAAAATGACCAAGAGGCCGTTCAAGGCCAAGGGGTATAGAGCCAAAGAAGTGTTAGAGTTGGTTCACTCTGATTTGTGTGGTCCTATGTCTGTCCAGGCAAGAGGAGGTTTTGAATATTTCGTCTCTTTCATAGATGATTATTCAAGATATGGATACATTTACCTAATGCGCCGCAAGTCCGAGTGCTTTGATAAGTTCAAAGAATACAAGGCTGATGTGGAGAAACGACTAGGTAAAAGTATCAAGACACTACGGTCAGATCGTGGTGGCGAATACCTCTTAGGAGAGTTTAGGAATTACTTATCAGAGGCCGGGATTCAATCCCAATTGTCTGCACCTGGAACACCCCAACAGAATGGTGTGGCAGAACGAAGGAATAGGACTCTTATGGAGATGGTTAGATCGATGATGAGTTATTCAGAATTACCAAATTCGTTTTGGGGATATGCTCTGGAAACAGCAGTATACGTTCTGAACTTAGTACCTTCTAAATCAGTTTCTTCTACTCCCATAGAATTGTGGAATGGGCGAAAACCTAGTCTAAGACATATTCGGATTTGGGGTAGTCCAGCACATGTGCTGAAACCAGATGCTGATAAGTTAGAATCTCGTACAGAAGTTCGCGTGTTTGTAGGATATCCCAAAGGAACGAAAGGTGGTTTATTTTATAGTCCTAAAGACCAGAAGGTCATTGTTAGCACCAATGCCCAGTTTTTAGAAGAAGACTATATAATGGATCACAAGCCCAGTAGTAAAGTCGTTTTAGAAGAACTTAGAGAGGACATGTCTACTTCAATACCAACAGTACAAGATGAAGTACCACAAGAGACTGCAACACGTGTCACACATGATACACAACCACAGATAGTGCCTCGTCGTAGTGGGAGGGTTGTGAGGCAGCCTGAAAGATTCATGTTTTTGGGAGAGTCTTCGAACTTGATCCCGGGAAAACATGAACCTGATCCCCGGTCATATGACGAAGCACTCCAAGATATAGATGCAGCATCTTGGCAAAAGGCGATGAATTCTGAAATAGAGTCTATGTACTCTAATAAGGTCTGGGAGCTTGTAGAACCACCTGATGGTGTAAAAGCCGTTGGATGCAAGTGGATCTACAAAAGGAAAAGAGGGACAGACGGGAAGGTAGAAACCTTCAAAGCTAGGCTTGTTGCGAAAGGGTACACTCAGAAAGAGGGAATCGATTATGAGGAAACCTTTTCACCGGTAGCCATGCTTAAGTCTATCCGGATACTCTTATCCATTGCTGCTCATATGGATTATGAGATTTGGCAAATGGATGTCAAGACAGCTTTCCTTAATGGAAGTCTTGAAGAAAACATCCATATGAAGCAACCGGTAGGGTTCATTGAAAAGGCAAAGAGCATCTAGTATGCAAGCTCAATCGGTCCATTTATGGAATGAAGCAAGCTTCAAGGTCTTGGAACATCCGGTTTAATGAAGTAATCCAGTCATATGGATTTATTCAAAGTCCGGATGAGTCTTGTGTATATAAGAAGTGTAACGGAAACGTGGTGGTATTTCTTGTACTATACGTAGATGATATTTTGTTAATTGGCAACAATGTCAAGGTATTATCAGACGTAAGGGTATGGTTGTCCAAACAATTTGATATGAAGGACTTAGGAGAATGTGCACACATTCTTGGGATCAAAGTTATAAGGGATCGCAAGAAAAGAATGTTGTGTCTATCCCAAGCTTCATATATAGATACAATCCTTGCTCGTTTTAGCATGCAAGACTCCAAGAAAGGTTTCTTACCTTTTAGACATGGAGTAGCTCTATCTAAAGAGATGTCTCCAAAGACATCAAAAGAGATAGAGGACATGAAAGCAGTTCCTTATGCTTCGGCTGTAGGAAGCCTAATGTATGCAATGCTATGTACGAGACCTGATATCTGTTTTGCCGTAGGCATGGTCAGCAGATATCAGAGTAACCCTGGACAAGGACATTGGACTACGGTAAAGCATATATTAAAGTACCTGAGAAGGACTAGGGATTATATGCTAGTTTACCAAGCAGATGATTTGCTCCCTGTGGGTTACACGGATTCAGATTTTCAATCAGATAGGGACAATAGTAAGTCTACATCAGGCTATGTGTTTACTTTAGGAGGTGGAGCCATTTCATGGAGGAGTGTTAAGCATAAATGCGTTTCGGACTCAACCATGGAAGCTGAGTATGTAGCAGCCTCTGAGGCAGCTAAAGAAGCAGTATGGCTCAGGAACTTTCTAATGGACTTAGATGTGATTCCTGGTTTGCCCAAAATCATCACAATTTATTGTGATAATAGCGGTGCAGTTGCAAACTCGAAGGAACCACGAGCTCATAAGGCAAGTAAACATATAGAGCGCAAGTACCACCTGATACGAGATATTGTGAAGCGAGGAGAAGTTGTCATCGCCAAGATTGCATCAGCGGATAACCTGGCAGATCCTTTCACTAAGGCCCTTCCGGCGAAAGCTTTCGATCGGCATGTGGAGGGAATGGGAATCAGATGTATGGTAGAAGATATGGCAGCTTAGTCATTAGTATAAGTGGGAGATTGTTGGAGTGTATACTGAAAGCCTAAGCTTTGTAAACATTCATTATGAATAAAGAATCACATTTGGTCTAATTATCTACATTTGTTTGTAGTTGTTCATTTAATTTATATTGTAGATAACATAGTATGTGGTGTCACATACAGAAGATGATGTTATCGGACCTTATAAATTATAAACAGTAGCTCACGACCAGAATGGAAAGGAACAAACCATTAGAAGGTCGTAGTGTAATTAGGTATTAGTTTATCTTGACTATATAATTATACTAGTACACTCAGAGTGTATTGAGTAGGACCATTTGAGGTCGTTCCTTTTATACTAACTTTATAAAGGAACAAAGACCTCAGTTATTATGGAAGTGTGTGCTCTTAATCCTAATATAATAACAAGCACATATGTTTGATATTTATTTCTTTAATTTATCAATGGGTGAGATTTAGTTCGATGAATCAATAAACCCGATAAATTGGGAAATGGTATCACTCATAGTGTGTGTTGTTGATTATAGAAGGAAACTGTGTCCTAGTGATACTAGGTTGATAATGTCCTCAAGAGGAGCTCATAAAGATTGTCATGTTAAACCCTGCAGGTGGACTTAGTCCGACATGATAATAAGGTTGAGTGGTACTACTCTTGGACTTAGATATTAATTAAATGAGTTGTCAGTAACTCACTTAATTAGTGGACATTCGATATCTTAAACACAGGGAGACTAACACACTCATAATAAGAAGGAGCCCAAAAATGTAATTTGGGATTGGTGCGGTAGTTCAATGATAGTTCTCTAGTGGAATGAATTATCATTGATAAAATTAAGTTGTGTGTTCGGGGCGAACATGGGATGCTTAATTTTATCGGGAGACCAAAACCAATTCCTCCTCTCGGTCCCTATCGTAGCCTCTTATTTATAGAGTATTATACCCACATATACCCACCTTCTATACCCACCTAAAGGGGGTCGGCCAAGCTAGCTTGGGAACCAAGCTAGGGCCGGCCTAAGCTTGGGTTTAAGGTGGCCGGCCCTAGCTTGAACCCAAGCTAGTAGGGCCGGCCATAATTAATTAAAAAGAAAATTTAATTTTAATGTTTATTATTATGTGGAAGATTTAATTTAAAAGAGAATTAAAATTAAAATATCTCTCTTGTAAAAGATTTACAAAAGATTAAAGAAAGAAATTAGATCTCTTTCCTTATTTGTAGATTGGAGAGATGTTTTATTTTCTCTTTAAAATTATTCACATATTAATAAAATTAAAATTATAGATATTTCCTTTTATTAACCATGAAGAGATTTTAAAGAGAAATTTTATTTTTTTTAAATTTCCGGAAACAAATAAGGAAAGTTTTAATTGTTGATTGAAACTTGTCCAATTTGCTTCCTATTGATTTGGCCGGCCATCATTGTTTAATTGGGGAAATATTATTTTATTTTTCTCAATTAAATCATGTCAAGGAAATTAAGGAAAATTTATTGTAATTAAATTTCCTAATTTGCCTAGGCCAAGGAATATAAAAGAAGGGGTGAGGGTGCCTTCACAAGACACAACATCTATTATTCCTCTCCCTCTTTTGTTCCTTGGTGTGGCCGACCATCATCTCCTTCTCTTCCTCTTGTGGTGGCCGAACCTCTCCCTCTCCCTTGGAGTTCTTGTGGTGGCCGGATACTACTCGGAGAAGAAGAAGAAGAAGGAGAGAAAGCTAGCATCTCTTGGAGCTTGGTTAGTATTTTGGTTTTCTCCTTGGTGAAGCTTTTCCTTTTGTGGCCGAACCTTGCTTGGAGGAGAAGAAGGTGGTTGGTGGTTTCTCATCTTGGAAGATCGTTGCCCACACAACGTCCGAGGTTAGAAGAGGAATACGGTAGAAGATCAAGAGGTTTTTTTCTACAAGGTATAACTAGTAATTTCTATTTCCGCATCATGCTAGTTATTTATGGAAATAATACCAAATACAAGAGGCTTACGTTCTAGTATTTCGAATATGTTTTTCGAAGTTGTGTTCTTTTGTTTCTTTCTTTTCCTTGTGATTTGATTGTTCTCTTTGGTTAACCTAAAGTTATTTTAGGAAATTAAATATTAGCTTTCTATTAAAGGTTTTGTCTAGTCGGTGGTGGTTGCTCCCATATCCAAGAAGGCCATGTGCCTCGCCACGTCAGTACTGGGAACCTTTTATGGAAATTAATATTTAATGGAATTAATAACTTAAGGAGACTTGGGTCGAACGTGTTAAGTTCCGCAGGAGATCCAAGTCAAAACCTAAAAGAACAAATAGATTAAGTTTTGGATCAAACGTGTTAAGTTCCGCAGGAGATCCAAAATTTAATTTAAAAGAACACATGGTAGCTAGGAAAAGGTTCAGATCTTTGTACAAAATTTTTGTACAGTGGAACCTATAGGCTTTCCGAGTAGCAACCAACATTTATGTCATCAAAATCATCCTAATATACTAGTAGAAATCCATAGCTATCAATTTCATCAAGAACTCCTTCATCTAACTTCCATATAAGGGGAAGTTTCCTAACTATTTCGTTCCTTTTTAAAAAAAAAAATTAACCTAAATGGATGATCAACTAGTACAAATTTATGTTAATTATCAAACTACGATATCTTTCTACTGCAAGTTAATGAAAATGCACCAGACTCCCTCATACAATGTGGGCATACTAACTTGTTAGTTGTGCTCCATCCTAACAACATTGATTATACTGAAAAATCACTAATCATCCATAATAAAGCATCATGCATTATAAAATTTGATTTACTTGTAATGTCATAAGTCTTTGACTCTACATTCTATAAATGATTCAACTCTACAATCAAAAGTTATAAAAAAATATCTATTTGCCTTTTGGATTCTGACCTGGAATAAGCACAGTAAGAAACATGAATTCATTTTTATTCACATCCATGGAGGTAAGTTATATGGTGTTAATATAACTGACCAAGATAAATATTGTTGTCCATAGCTTCCAAATGATTAAAATCCATCTGCGGAAAGTCCAAGTCTTACATTACGTGGTTTCATTATAAAGGAGAAAAATATGTATCAAGATGTTTACATATAGGAAAATCACAAGAATGACACATTATATTACCTTCGTGTACATGATTTGATGTCACCTCATGTGGCTTATTGTTCCAGTAGATGTATACAAGCGTTAGAGTCTAGTAGTTAATGGGAAGTAATACATGACATTTAAGAGAATATTTTTCTTCTTCTTCCCAGGCATGCAACTACTCTGCTTATAATGAGGGTGATTACACATTCTACATTGCATCATTTTACTTTCTTCATTCCAAAAGTTCATACAGTTATTGAACCAATAATGAATCTTCTCTACTGGTAAAGTCAAATCTCTAATCAATTTTTTTGTATTGTAAAAGCTATCAGTCATGCAATTATCAACGGATAGCAACTCTAACATCAATCGACACATGTCATCATAACATCGTTCAAAAAAATGATGTTTTGCTTTCATATTTAGTAATCTTACAATATCTGATAGTTGAGAATGGTTTGAAGGAATGTCTTCCCATAATTCTCTTTCACTGGCCTTTGACATGTCATACATTTTCTGAATTTCGAGTGTAGGTATTTCCTCTATATTTGATTGATCATATGCATTGATTGCATCATAAATCATTGATTGCATTGCATTCACAAGCCTTGATAATTCCTCTAGAGCAATCGGGCAAGAAAATAAAGCAACAGAAGGTCCAATTTGGACAAATACATACTGCTCTCTATGATAATACTAGTTGTAATAATTTGGAATAAGCTCATACATACATATATGCGTTTTCATTATATCTTCATCATGAAAAATTGTATTTCTACATCTGCGTTGATTACATAGACACTTTAACTATATAATATTCAAGTATTCTGGATGAGACTTAGCGAAGTTTATAAACTCTTTAACTCAGTAAAAAAAATTTTGACTAATAAATCTATTGTCTAACCTATTGTAAAATTTCCAACATAATTAATCTTATCCAACTAAGCATGCTTATATTTAAATTAATTTGATCATCTTTGGTTAGGTTAAGATTATATCTCTATCTCAATCAATGATATTCTCATACTTATGAATACAAAGACTTGTTATTAATATATAATAAGAAAACATGCGTTCACCAACTACAGTTGACATTCTTACCACTTTTGTACTTCAAGTTTTTCGCTTAGTGAGCTTACTCCTACCTTGATCTAATGTCAAAACTACTGGTATCTAATTCTTAGTTTTGATACTAAACTCGGCTCTACAACAATAATTAACTAGATAATTAGGAAAAGAAAATAAAAAAAGTATAACTTTTAGAATAACATGCATTCATATTACCCAAGTATCTTATAAGTGATAAATTTTTTAGATAATTATTTTTCTAAGATAAATGTTGAAAACCTTAGTATCTTGTAAGAGATTCTCCTATGAATGGATTAGAAGAACAGCTCTTTTTATCTCATGAAGCTAATTACAATTGAATAGGAATCATTGTATCTCTCTAACTTAGTCTAATTATCAAACATCACAATTAGCATGGATGATACTAGAAAATTATAATTGGTCAATCAAATAACTTATACTAGATTTCGGAGAGGAGAAGGAGCTCGGGCATACTGACTCACAAGTGCCAAAGAGCACCAATGACTCGGGAACGCTAAAGAGAGTGTTGAGGAGGGCGAAGATGAGGTTGTGGTCGTTGTACACGAGGCTAAGGATGCCATTGCCGAGAACATGCGAAGGAATGCCAGAGAACTCATGAAGAACTAGCAGGGGATGACGCGCCGAAGAGGAAGCGTGTCAGGGATGCCATGGACGGTCATCGAACATGATCACCATAGGGTGAGAGAGAGGGGAGATCGATCACGTGAATGCGAGATCAGACCGGAAATCCTATATTTTTCTGATTTTTAGCAACGAACGTTTAATATTCCGTCACATTAGTGACAAAGTATTAATTTCGTCGCAAAATAGTAGTGATTAATTAGTGACGGCTAATATTTACTCCATCGCTATAATTGGATGATTTTTAAAATTTTATTATATAATTAGCGACGGAGTATTTACTCTAGTTAATAGCAACGATGAATAAGTTTTCCGTCGTTAATAGCGATGGATTATTTACTTTGTCGCTAAAACCGTCACTAATATATAATTTTATTGTAGTGCCGATTAAACTGAACCGAGAAAATATTAATTAATTTGGTTAAAAATCAAATTAACCAAACTTTTATACCATTTGCCTAGTAATGTTTGGTTTTCGAAGCCACGGGAATAAAGGCATCGGACAAATTGTAAGTTCATTGGTTATGAGCAAAATAGAAATCAAAGATAGGAGTTATGCCTCGTCCTGGCAATGCAGAATCAATTTCTTACTTCAAAGTTAAAGATCAAAAGAAAAGATGGTTTATTAATATCCATAGCATAAGGCAAACAAACTGGAGTGGTACCGAAGAGCATTACTGTTGACGAGTGGCTCATATTTGGATGAAGGGATGTCATGGAAGAAAAATCTGTTAAGATTTTTCGTAATAAAATTCTGTTAAGATTTTATATAACAGAATTTTGTTATGTTTTTCATAACAAATTCTGTTACGTTTTTACCGGGTCTGGGGGTCTAGCAGTATTTATAGGGATCATTGTAAACCCATTGTAGATCAGAAAACACAAGAATCATTAGATGTGATTCTCTTGTGTAGAAGAGAATTCTAATAAAGCTTCGGCCGTTTTGTGGAGTAGGCAAGTCGCCGAACCACGGTAACTCTTTTTCTTTCTCTTCTTCTTCTCCTTCCTGGTGTTTGCTCTCTTTTGTGCGTCTTTGTCTTGTTGTTCCGCGCGATCTCTTTTCTCTCTTCCTCTTCTTCTGCGGTTCAGAAAGGTTGAGAGGTATTGCCCCCTTCTTTGCACAACAATTGGTATCAGAGCTCCAGGTTTTTGGCAGATTTCTTCAACATGTCGGGGACGACTTCTGCGAAGTTTGATATGGTGAAGTTTGACGGAACCGGAAACTTTGGATTATGAGAGAGGCATGGCGAAGGCGCTAGGAGAAAGAAAACCGGAAAGCATGGAGAAATCAGATTGGGAAGAACTTCAGGCGAAGGCAGTAGCAACAATCAGGCTTTGTCTTACGGATGACGTGATGTACCATGTCATGGACGAGGAGTCACCGGTGACAGTTTGGCAAAAGCTGGAAAGCCGGTACATGTCAAAATCATTGACAAACAAGATGTATCTCAAGCAGAAATTATTCGGGCTGAAGATGACAGAAGGAACCGATCTGAGCCAGCACATCAACGTATTCAACCAGATTGTAAGTGATCTGAAGCGGATTGATGTGAAGATCGAAGACGAAGACAAGGCGCTGATGTTGTTGAATTCTCTACCTTCATCTCCTACGTACGAGAATTTGGTTACTACTTTGATGTGAGGTAAGGAAACTCTCAAATTGGAGGAGATCACAAGTGCATTGCTAGGTTTTCACCAAAGGAAGAAAACAAGCGATGAAATTTCTCAAGGAGAAGGACTTGTGGTAAATAACAACCAAGAGCGTGGTAGGAGCAAATCTCGACATGGATATGACAACAACAACAAGACTCGTTCTAAGTCGAGAAGGAAGAAGGTGATCACGTGCTACAAATGTGGAGGTAAAGGTCATATCAAGAGAAATTGTCCAGAGATAAAGAAATATGTTGCAGAGAACAAAAGTAGTTCGGCAAAGTCTGCAAACATAGTTGAAGAAGAAAATTCAGAAAGCGGTGATGGAGATATGCTATCAGTTATGTCAAGTTCGGAGCAGCTGACGGATGCATGGATTTTAGACTCTGCATGTTCATATCACATGACTCCAAACAAGGATTGGTTTGACACCTATAGGCGGTGGATTCTGGTTCGGTGTTGATGGGAAACGATGCATCATGCAAGTTTATCGGCATAGGGAATATCAGAATCAAGATGTGTGATGGTGTTATTAAACTTTGTGTGATATCATATATATACCAAATATAAGGAAGAACTTGATCTCACTAGGCACACTGTATGGTATTGGTTGCAATTACAAATCAGTGAGCGGGGTGATCAAGGTCAACAATGGAGCTCTAACGGCAATGAAAGGACAAAAGGTAGCAGGAAACATCTACAAGTTGATAGGGACTACAGTTGTAGGTGGAGTCGCCTCAGTATAGTCTGAATCAGACAGCACAATCTTGTGGCATATGTGGCTAGGGCATATGGGTGAACGTGGGATGCTAGAACTTCACAAGAGAGATTTGTTGAAGGGTATCAAGACGTGTAAGGTTGAATTCTGCAAATTCTGTGTTCTTGGGAAACAAAACAAAGTGCAATTCAAGACAACAGCAAACAAGACGATGGGGATTCTGGACTACATACATACAGATCTCTGGGGACCAGCCAGTGTAGCATCACATGGAGGACACTTGTATTTTGTAAATTTTACTGATAATTTCTCACGAAAGGTATGGGTATACTTTATGCGTCACAAGTCAGAAACTTTTGCAAAGTTTAAATTGTGGAAAACTGAAGTAGAGAACCAGACCGGAAGGAAGATCAAATGCCTTAGGTCAGATAATGGGACTGAGTACACAGATTCAAAGTTTCAGGAATTCTGTGAGCAGCATGGGATAATGAGGCACTTCTCGGTTCGCAGGACACCTCAGCAGAATGGGGTAGCGGAAAGGTTGAACAGGACAATCATTGAGAAGGCAAGATGTCTCAGGTTGAATGCAGAGCTTGCAAAGAATTTCTAGGCGGAAGCAATTAACATGGCATGTTATCTCATTAATAGATCACCAAGGGCATCACTAGAAGGCAAAGTATCAGAGGAAGTATGGACAGGGAATCAAGTAGATTACTCTCATCTTCGAGTTTTTGGATGTCCAGCCTATATGCATATATCTAGTGAGGAAAGATCAAAGCTGGATGCAAAGTCAAAGCAATGCATTTTTCTGGGCTATCAGAAAGGAGTTAAAGGCTTCAAGCTTTGGGATCCTAAGGCAAACAAGGTGGTGATCAGCAGAGATGTGGTGTTTGACGAGAAAGCTATGTTACAACGTACTCAGGAAGAAGGAAAGGAAACACCACAAAGCAACAAAGAGAAAGATATTGTGCAAGTGGAGCTAGAGACTCATGACTTCGATGATTCTAACTCAGAGCACATGGAGCATCGCACTATAGCTAGTGGTAGAACGAGACGAGTCGTAAAACCACCCACTAGATACGGATTCGAAGACTTGGTATCTTATACACTTACCACTAGTAGCGGAGACCCTACACTTTTCGGGAGGCAATACATAGCTCGAGAAGGACAGGTGGACAGGTGCTATGGCAGAGGAGATGGAGTCGTTGCATAAAACCAAATGTGGGATCTAGTGGAACTTCCGAAGGAGAGAAAGCTATAGGGTGCAAGTGGATATTCAAGAAGAAAGAAGCAATCTGAAGAAGAAGTAGAAGTTTAAGGCTCGGTTGGTAGCAAAGGGTATCTCACATAAGAAAGGGATTGACTATGATACGAAATTTTCTCCGATGGTAAGACATACGTCAATTAGACGCGGTATTAGCTTTGGTGGCACATCACGATTTGTATTTGGAGCAAATGGATGTGAAGACGGCATTTCTTCATGGAAATTTGGAGGAGCAGATTTTTATGTCACAATCAGAAGGATTTAGTCAGGTCGGGTAGAAGCAGTTAGTCTATAAATTGAAGAAGTTGTTTTATGGGCTAAAATAATTTCTAAGATAGTGGTATAAACATTTTGACTTATACATGATTCAAAACGGGTATAGGAGATGTGAGTATGACTGTTACATTTATATGAGAAACCTTAATGATGATTCACTTATTTTCTTACTACTTTATGTAGATGACATGCTCATTATTGCGAAGAGTTGAGACTGAGGTTGACAAATTGAAGAGGCTCTTGAGCAAGGAATTTGACATGAAAGATTTGGGAGAGGCCAAGAAGATTCTTGGGATGGAGATTCACAGGAATAGAGTTGCAGGGAGATTATGGTTGTCTCAACGTAGCTATGTGGAGAAGGTGTTGGATAGGTTCAACATGAAGAATGCAAAGTCGGTGAGCACACCCCTGGCGCATCACTTCAAGTTATCCAGTACACAGTGTCCAAAGACGGATGACGAGATCCAAGAGATGTCAAAGGTTCCTTATGCCAGTGCAGTTGGTTGTCTGATGTATGCCATGGTTTGCACGAGACCAGATTTGGCACAAGCAGTTAGTATGGTAAGCAAGTTTCTCTCAAATCCTGGTCGACCACATTGGGATGCAGTGAAATGGATTTTCAGATACTTGAGAAATACAACTAATTATGGCATCATGTTCAGTAGACAACCGGAAGATCCTTTAGTTGCTGGGTACGTAGATGCAGACTATGCAGGAGATTTAGATAACAGGAGGTCTACTACAGGATACGTATTCACTGTGGCAGGAGGACCTATTTGTTGGAAATCTATGATACAATCTATTGTTGCATTGTCTACTACGGAATCCGAGTACATGGCAGCAGCTGAAGCAGCGAAGGAAGCTTTATGGCTTACAGGGTTGGTCAGAGAACTGGGTGTTCAGCAAGGTGGAGTCAAGTTGTTATGCGATAGTCAGAGTGCTATCTATTTGGCGAAGAATCAGGTGTATCATGCGAGAACCAAACACATTGATGTGAGGTTTCACAAGATCAGAGAGTTGATTGCTTCCGGGGAAATTCAACTTGAGAAGGTTCACACTGCAGACAATGCTGCAGATATGCTGACAAAGCCAGTGACCACAGAGAAGTTTAAGCATTGCTTGAACTTGATCCATATCTCTAGATGCTAGAGGAAGGAAGCCCAGACCCAGAGATCCAGATGGAGTTTTGTCCAGATATTCGTATTCTTCGAAGGGGTGAATATTCGCCAAGGTGGAGATTGTTGACGAGTGGCTCATATTTGGATGAAGGGATGTCATGGAAGAAAAATCTGTTAAGATTTTTCGTAATAAAATTCTGTTAAGATTTTATATAACAGAATTTTGTTATGTTTTTCATAACAAATTCTGTTACGTTTTTACCGGGTCTGGGGGTCTAACAGTATTTATAGGGATCATTGTAAACTCATTGTAGATCAGAAAACACAAGAATCATTAGATGTGATTCTCTTATGTAGAAGAGAATTCTAATAAAGCTTCGATCGTTTTGTGGAGTAGGCAAGTCGCCGAACCACGGTAACTCTTTTTCTTTCTCTTCTTCTTCTCCTTCTTGGTGTTTGCTCTCTTTTGTGCGTCTTTGTCTTGTTGTTCCGCGCGATCTCTTTTCTCTCTTCCTCTTCTTCCGTGGTTCAGAAAGGTTGAGAGGTATTGCCCCCTTCTTTGCACAACAATCAAGGACTCCAATACCTTTGTTCAATGGTGGAGCTAGGCTAAAATTGACGTCAGAATGGATCCTGAGCTAAAAGCCCTTGCTTTTGATTTGGAAATTAAAAATTAACGTTGTTAACAGGTAAAATTAATATAATCATCAGTTGGGCCCCCGGGCTACAACCTGAGTAAGATTATGCCTAGCTCCCCGTGCCTTTGTTCCTTCATGGGATAGATCTAACCGCACAATCAATTTCAGAATTGCCATCAAAACAAGCAAGAAACAACTCACAAAATTGAGGGCTACGATCTTGGTCGGAATAGTAATCCGAAGAGGAGGAATAGGAGGTGGAAGACGCAGCAAAGATGAGCTTCCCTATGCCAGAGATGAGGCTAAGGAGCCAACTAGGGCTCCCAATGAGAGATGGAGGCATCGGTAGACCGAGCTGAGGAGGGAGGTCGTGCGTACACAGCGCTGAAGATGAGGCCAAGGAGCCCACTAGGACTACCAGTGGGAGGATCACCCGACTTCCTCTCCAATCGTGGAGGTTCTTCCAGCCCGATCCACCGTCCTTCGATGCCACTCGATTAGAGAAGTCGTGGGGATTAGGGCATAAGCGAGGAGAAGAAACTTCCCGTCCGATCCGCCTTCCTCTGGTGCCACGCGATTAGGGGGATCGCTGGGATAAGGGCAGAAGCGAGGAGAAGTCGCATGATTAGGGAACTCATGTGAGGAGGCTTTGTGTCAGGAGAGAACCAGATTTTTATTACCTTTACAAATTTATTCGATTGGGAAAAAAATCAATTAATTTGGTTTAACCAAATTTTGACTTTCAAAACGGAAACCGAACCGATTACACTAGTATAATCGATATTTAGAAAAAAATAAATTTCAAAATTAACCGAACTGAAATTTTAAATTCAGTTGATTCAGTTGGTAATTTGATTTAACCAAACTTTTACTCACCTCTATTTGAAACACAGGGAGAGAGGGAAAAATAAGAGTAGGGGTGGGAAGAGTGGGAAATTTTGAGTTTAGAGTAGGATTGACATTATTTTTCTTATTACTAATAATATATTAGTAATAAGAAAAATATAGATGGAGTTAGGGATGAGTAAAAGTTCGATTAAATCGAATTAACTGACCGACAGATTGAATTTAAAAGTTCAATTTGATTATTTCAGAAATTCTAATTTTTTTTTGTTAAAAATATTGATTATTTTAGTTAATTTGCTTCGGTCTCTAATTTAATTAAACTGAATAAATCAATATATTTTATTCCCCTTTTGCAACTATCACAATTGTTAGCGATTTGGATGAAGGATAATATCCGACTTGTGATTTTGTATGATCTTCAATGATAATACATTTTCAAAGTTGGCACTAACAATGATAAACAAATACACATTCTCAAAGTCACCAACTAACAAGTTAACCGGATAGAAATATATAATTGTTGAAAAGTTCGATTAATTCAATCAAAAATTGAATTAACTGATATTTTATCGATTTGATTTGTTCGATTTTTTTAAAAGAACAATTGATTTAGTTTGTTTGATTTTTTTTTATTTGTTCAATTTTGATTAAATCAGTTCAGTCGATTTAGTTTTAAACAGATTACTCAACCTATTTGCAAACATTACGATAAAAAAAAGAGTCAGACCTGAGGGGAAAAAAATTGAAAGAGGAAATGAGACAATAAAAAGATATAAATTATTTTATTACCATCTACTTCTTTTCTTACACGATCCATCTCTATTATCTATTTCCTTCCTAGAACACACAATGCACATAACAACTCCAATGGTTTGTACATCTTGGGTTAGCACCACGATTGATGCAAATATATTTATTTGATCGTTAGGTTCTTCATTACTTAATATCTCAATATGCCCTCTAATTTGGTAATAGCACTTTTAAAAATTTCTAACTATTTTATAGAAATTTCATTTAAATACACTTTTTATAAGTTGGACCAACTTTAGTGGTATACACTACATAGCATTAATCAACTCCACTCGAAGGTTAACTTATGACCACCATTTCATGTCCTCCATCTCTCAAAGTATTCTTCATGTAATAATTTTCTTTCTTTATGCTCTCGTGTACATTAGTGCATGATAGAGATGCCTC
Source organism: Zingiber officinale (assembly GCF_018446385.1). Lineage (NCBI taxonomy): Eukaryota > Viridiplantae > Streptophyta > Magnoliopsida > Zingiberales > Zingiberaceae > Zingiber > Zingiber officinale. The sequence continues at coordinate 109,003,106 of NC_055993.1, read as the reverse complement.
ATAATTAAATATAAAGGTGAATTAATTAAGTATTCTATACCCTATTTTTATTTGCTAAAATAAATCAAATGGTTGATTTTATAATTAAGATGATGGTTGAGGTGGCTAGGGGAGATTAGTGTTAAGAAAGTTATAGTAGGTGAAAGGCCAAATCAATTAATTATTTTAGCAAGGCACAGCTAAGATAATTAATGGTTGAGATTAGGGATGATGTCAATTTGGAGGATTGAGATGTTTCCACAAGGCATGAACATTATCTTATTGTTTTTCTAGTAAAATAGCAAGTTTTTATAGTTAATTAAATCAAAAAATAAGAGAAAATAAATGGCATTTTGTCATCCCACACTTTATTATTTTCCATCTTCTTTTTCAATAAGAGAAAATAATATTGATTTTTCAATATTGTTGTAGAATCATCTACTTCAATATCATTATAACACAACTAAAAAAACTCACACACAACTACAAGACTAACTTGAGAGGTGTGAGTGATTTCAAAAGTGTAACTTGGCCACTCTCGTTAGGAAAATGGATTGTGTGCTTCTAGAATTGAGAATTTTAGTAAATTATTGAGCATGTCAAGAGTGATTGTTAACCTAGGGTGGAATTTAGAATTAGAGTTTGGGAATGCTTGAACTTAATGATGTATATGATGTCATTTTTCTTATAAAAGACTGATTAGACGATAAAATATTGATTTTTCTAATATAAAAATTAGAATAACTGTATCTAGTTGATCCAATCATCCAAGTAAGTTCCATAGCACCAATTGGACTTTATGCTAGTCGGATCCTTAAGCTCTTATAGGATCCCAGTCCATTTGGACGATGTCAAGGCCGTTGGATCATTATCGGACGGAGACGGTAAGGATCAACTAGGAGACAAACACTCGGGTGACGTAAATCATTCTCGCCGTGTTAAAGATGGCTACGTGTTTCGATGTTATTGGTCGCGTCGTGGGATGAACGGGAACGCTGCATGCCCGAGATATATACCTGAGACAGATTCCGCATGGCAGCGCCATGGGTTCCCAGGAGGGACGCACGTCCGCACATATAATTATACACGGGTGATTCTCGTGCCGTTGATTCCATTAGGTGCCAGGGAGCGAAGGAGATGATTCGGTGTCCTACGCTTAGAATACGCGGGCCAGATGGTGCTCAGGGGAAACGCGCGGTCCCCGCACCGGGCCCTATTATTTTCTCGCCACGTAGGACGATCGCCGGCTAATTTAATCCCTTGCGCCTCGCCAGTCGCGTACCTTTTCCCCGTTTCCCGTCTTGGTTCTCTCTCTCTCCGTCCCTCCCTCTCGCTCCTCTTCAGTGTCTCTGATGGTGGTGGAGCGCAACCGGAAGGGAATTAGGAAGCAGCGCTGCTTCTGACGCCGGAGGGCGACGGCGAGGCGAGAGCCATGGAGACCTCTCGCCGCCAGAGAGGCCCCATCGCGGATCGCTTCCTGGGCCTCTTCGCCGCATCCCCGCGGTCCACCACCCACGCCGTGGGGGATGAGCTCCACGAGGACGACGATGCCTTCTGGTTTGGTTCGGAATCCAGCCACCTTGACCCAATCCGCACCACCTCCCTTGGACCCGCGCCTCCCACCTCCGTGGTCGCCGACGAGGGACCTCGCCTCGTCTACCGCCGGAGTTACGGCATCCTAGACGCTCTATCGGACGATGACAAGAAGCCGCACGCTTTCATCTACAGGAGGGTTACCTTCGTTGCGTCCCCACCCGCCGCGCGTGCGGAGTCGTCCCCGGTGGTTTCCGCCCGGATGATACCCGCGATGTCCAAGCCGAAATTGGATTACTCAAGGTCGATGCCCGCCGGGAAGATCTACCAGCAGTCAGCGCCAGTCAATGTGCCTGCGATGTCGACGTCGGTGGCGCCCAAGCTGAAGAAATGGTGGGAGGAGCTCGACATGGAGGGAGGCGACGGCGACCGGGATGGGCACGAGATGCTTCCGCCGCACGAGATTGTGGCGAGGGCTTCCGGGAACAGGTCGCCCATGTTCACCTTCTCCGTGCTAGAGGGCGCTGGGAGGACACTCAAAGGGAGGGATCTGCGCCGAGTTCGCAATGCTGTGCTCGAGAAGACAGGTTTCCTTGATTGAGTTCCGAGCAAGAATGAATTGCTTTAAAATTTTGCCTAATTATGAGATGTTACAACAGAATCCCAGTATGTTTCCGCGATCTACTAAAATAAATAACGCCGTGCCTCTTCTTCTTGTTTTGTTTTTTTGGGTTTTTTGTTCTTACCTATTATTGATGTCGCCAAACTATATCTATCATATGGATTGTACTTGCCTTTGTATAAATCTCTTCTATTCTTAAATTGTCTATAGACCAAATGGAAACTTTGCCAAATGGGAATTCTAGACTTGATATTTTAAAGTTCATAAGTTGGGAATCAAAGTAGCACTTCCTTGGTCCAGATCATTTGATATGGCCAGATTACTGAGAATTTTAACAGGTAAATTTCTTTTTTTCCACAGTTATTACCCATCTATAGTTACTTTTTCTGAGAAACTGTGCAGTAAGATATTATGCCATTTGGGTGGATAGAAGAAGCCTACCTATTCTAAGGATTTGTTTCCTTCCAAGTCAAAGGCCAAAGCATGTTAAATTTCTAATCAAGACTGAAATCATCAAATACTGTTTCCTTTCAGGTGGAGAGATTGCTGGTGACACTGATATGTTTGATGACTTTGTTAAAGAAATGCTTTCTTATTTGTAATGCATTTCTTTCCTTTGTTGTACTCAATATTTGGACAGCCAATATCTTCTACCACTTTCCTTCTATCTGTGCCATACTTTTTTGTTTAAATCAATGATACTTTGGTTAGTTTTTTTTTTTTTTTTGTGTGTGTGTGTATAATTATCACCTGATCACAACTGATTTGGCATTTCTATCTTTTAATATATGAACTTTTTTATATGGTTCAAAAATCAACTTTGTGTTATTGAGTGTCGTTTTAGTTGTACGTAATTTGTGCCCTAAATTTCTACTGTATTTGTTACTCTTAAGCAATGGTCCTTCCATAAGCATTCTCATGAACAATGAACATATGCCATCTAACAAAGTTGTTTAATTTTAGACTATGGTCAAAGTCCCTGGCTTTCCCAGAATAGGTTATCATCAATTTGCACAATACATATCATATTGGGATCGGTGGCACAGAAATCAGGAAATTCCTTGAACCATTACAGTGTTTGAGTCGCTTGACGATTTATTTGTTGGCAAATTGTAAATGGAGTTATGTTGCCTTTTTTACTTGGAAGTTGTTAGGGAAATCTTCTTAAGGACTTGATTGCTGGATTCTAGGTCATGATACGGTTCTGTTATTTGCATTTCATTTTCCCTGTATATTTTACATAAGAATAAAGCCTAGCCTTAGATCCTACTGCATTCTTCCCCTATCATCATGTCATTGTGATTGACAATTCTGGCCTACATGCTCAGTTGTTCTAGTGTGATCTCGTGTGCTCTAGAGCAGGTAATATGAAATGGCTACCAAATTCCTCAATTGTGATGAGGATATAAAAATGTAAGTTTTATACACTGTACGTAACCAATTATAGTGATAACTAGGAAATTAAGATGTGTCAAATGTAAAATTGTCATGCTTTAGTGGTTCTAAGCATAAAGAAATATGCAATGTGTTGTCAATCTATATAATGAGTTGCCTCAATAAAAAAGATCACAATATTTATTTTCTGCAGAACTGATTGTGTGGAGGATCAATTCTCAGCTAATTGCAAAAAAATACTGAAGATGGTTTCTTCAAGCTAAATGATCCTCTTTTCTAGTTAAGCTTTGAAGGTTGTTTGCACCTTGAAATTTTAGTTGAAAAGATCACGTTATTCTCTGACTGATTGTTGCTACCCAATATGGAGGAATAGACCTGGAATCCTTTTACTCCTTTGTTATATAATACGAGCTACAGTTTGTTTCCCCTCTAAAAGGGTACTGCAGTTTTGCTAGGTAACTATTTCCTAGCCTCCAATAATTTTAAATCACTGGAAGTATGCAAATAAGCTTTCATGCATATCTGACATGCAAAACTGGGTATTCAAGAGCTACTATATCTGAATTCTATATTAATGACTGACTTTACCCTTTGCATGACACTTCTTTGTTGCAGGCATCTTTCTTTTTAAAAATATTATCAACTAGCAGTTAGGTCTCTATTTCAGCCTTTCGCTTTCTTCTGTTAGGTCATTGTCATTATATCATGCATTAAAAATAATGGGACCATTCCTTTTTCCTGCTCAACATATTCACTCCCTCAATTTGCTTCCTTTTCCGTATATTTAAATGCAGATTCCATGTTCTGCTTTGGTGGTAAAATACTAAAATGGCAAGCTGATAGCAATTATTGTCTTGGTGGTTACGAAAACATCACATCCAGTCTTTTGCAAGACCAACTTTGCAGACTAGGGATAGTTTATAGTGATGCATTTCCATGATAACTGGTATCTCAGTAATTAACTTGTTTTCTTACAGTTTATGGGTGAGTCTTCCGTATGAAATTTTATGAATGATGCATGAGTTGGAATGTGACAAAATATGAATGATGCATGAGTTCCTGGCGCCGTTTACATGGTTTTAGGATATGTTGCAAATTTTGTCCCCAATATTATTATCTCAAGGTCTCATTTTATACAGATTCCTTAATTTTCACAGCGGAGATTTTGATTGATCGATTCAGTTGTTGCATTCTCCATGGGTTTTTCTCTAGAATTCCCACCACGAAAAGGAAATATTTTTCTAGTGACAACTGGTAGTGGCTGATGATAGAACTCTTGACTACAACTTGATGTTCACGACAGGTCAGGTTTGCTTCAGCCTGATGGACAGAAAACATGGGTATGAATTGAGTGCAAGTGAACGAAAAGCATTTTAGATCTAGTACTACTTTTGAGATGTGAAAACACCACAGGCACATGGAATTTTATGAGCACTACTAGTGGAGTGTAGAAAGATGCTCCAATCCAAACCAAATCCAACTATTACTAACCATCTATATGAATATCTTGTCATAAGAAATTTAGTAATTTCTTGCTTTTTCATGACTCAGCTGACTATGTTTTTGACAAGGATGAAGTAGCTTTAATTTTCGTCTACCCAATTCAAACGTGAACTGCACAGCATTACTTGCCATTTTCTTTTTCTGAACCATGCTAAAAAAGCTTGCAAATATGATGTCAACCTTTTTTCTACACAGCAAATATGTATCTGGCTGTACCGGAGAGCTCAGTTTCTTCAGGCAATGGCATCTCACCAATCTTCCTCGAGAGTTACTCGATGGAAACAAAGAATTGTGCAAACGAGGATGAAGAACGACGTGAACTCTATTAGCATAGCCCCTGTCTCGATCAAGTTGGCATGCCTTAAAATTGCTGGAATCGCTATGCTCCCCACGGCTGAAGCCCCAGTCAAAAACTTGGCAGCACTGATCCAACTTCAGGAAAAGAGAGACTATGTCAAGATAATCCGATCCAAAAGAAGGAATCTAGATATCTCGGTAATTGCCGAGTCATAGTTATGTATAGGTATTTAGAAACATATTTACAGGACCTAGTTCATGCAACCAATAGAGAGCTACAACATATGATAAATAAACTGGTTCGAGCAAATAAACACAGGTTTTATAGTTCAGAAAGCTCAAAGCTGCAACTAAAAATGTGTCGACCAGATTATACATAACGTAACTTACCCGCCACCTTCTCTGCTTGTCAAGAACCGTGTCGAACCATCTCCAAAGAAAAGACATGGCATGGGTATCAGAACATACATGAGCGCTGCAAGGTAATGAAAAACAAAACAAAACTTAATGACATCAAATAAAATAGCACCAATCAGTTCTTTTTCGATAATTTCTCACCAGATAACATTGGCCACCAGTTGTTGTATAAAGCACAAGCCTGCAACATATAGTCATTTTATCAAAAAATCGCCAGTCATGAGATAATCAGAGGATCTTTATGACAGTCAAAATTAACTCATATGAGAAACATTTAGCAGATAGCCTCTATCAAGCATTCTTGGTTCAGAATATGCCAATTAGACAGTTTGTATAAATTATGTGATAAAATTAAATGTAGCAAGAGCATGGAAGATGTCAGTTCATCAAAATAGGTAAAAAAAATGCCCACTACTTTGTTGCCAAGGTCCTACATTCAAACTCCGCACTGGCATAAATTAGGGTTTTCTTCCATACCGATCATATTTTTTTTAACAAAAAGGAACATAGCAGAATCTCAACTCTGGATTGGACTAATTACAGTATCAATCCAATATCGAGACAATTCTTCACCTAACAACCCCATACTTCTATTATGACAGAAATCCTGCCATTCAGTCTAATTCCAGGTTAATTGCCAGGCAAAAACACTATACTTTACGGATTGAAAACCCACAAATAGCTTTGGAAGATAGGACTTTAGTTCTTGATTGGTTGAAAATTCAGGAAAAGAATTAATCCAAACTTTAACAGAGCATAGAAGGTAAGCTGAGGAAACTAACTCATTTTTCAGTAATAACTTTAACTACAAATGTAATTCATGTATATAAAGAATAAGGAACTTCAACAACCCCACAAACTGAAATTAAGAAACCAATTAGATAAGAAAAACTATACCAGGATCTGTAACAGAATGCTAGACGAAAACATAAAAGCAAGTCCAGCAAGCCTGCATTCAGTAACAATGGCATATAATACTTTCCCCAACATAAGAAGAAAAAGTGTAGGATAAAATTTAGAACTTACACTGTAGAAAAATATCCATGTCAGAAAAATGATCACAGCAGCATGAAATTGGGAGCGAAAGAAGACAACAGTTAGACCAAGTATGTAATGTGAATAAATAACAAATTTGAAACATAACCATAAATCTGACAGTCAATCACTGACACATTATATAGAACATGTAAAATTTTGAACTAGAAGTCAAAGAACTGCCCCTCATTCTGAACATAAGCACACTGTTTTACAAGTTACTAGCAATTATCAATGGAGAAAGTACTAATGCATTTGGTCAAAAAGCTTATCAGGGTAAACATATTTTCCACATAAAGCTTCCTATTATACCTATTAAACATAGAATTTCACCACTGCTTGAGATTTTTATCAATTCTTCGTGTTTCTTATCAGTTTGTCTGCTGTCCTTTTACAGCACAAGATACAAGTATCAGACATCATGACTGAACTTATGCCCACAATCACCAGTTATTGTTGAGATTGTGATAGGATGTTGCCCTTACATAATTATACCGACACTTATTTTGTACATAAAGATTCTCCAGTAACCTTACAAATATTCGAAGCTGTACACCATTCCTTACGAAATCAGGCACTAAGGCCACTTGCACTCACAAGACGTTTGAGTCTCCAACAATTATTTCAATAGTAAAATGAATAATCTTTGAATGAAATATAATTCCAATTAGAAATAAGGGCAGTTGGTGCACAAAACCCCCGCCAATACGGAGTCCCGGGAAAGGTCTATTGTACGCAACCTTACTTTACAAGAGGTTGTTTCCAAAACTTGAACCCGTGACCTCTAAGGTCACACAGCGTCAACTTTACCGTTGCGCCAAGGCTCCCCTTCATGATTTCAATTAGAAGATAATTAAAATGGAGAGGATCTTCTCCGGTAACATCTTTTAACCAAGATGTTAATGCTGCGAACGATGTGTAAGGTTACAAAAAAATATAATATCAAAAATACTAATACCTAAAGTTATGATGCACAGAGTCAATGGATGATAAAATGAGAAAGTATGTTAATGGGATATCAAGCATGATCAAAGGACCAATTAATTTCATAGTTAGATAAGTTGAATTTATAAGAACTGTAAGTGAGAGAAACTGAGGGAGGCCATAAAACAGTAGTCAATGCAATCGAAAGTGATTTAAATGCTTTACATATTTCTAGCGACATTGTCCAAGTATGTGAAGTAACACCCACACAATAGCTCAATCCAAATCCTTTAAAGTATTAACAAACTATAATAATAATAATAATTGGTCGGAACATACTGCTTTCAGTTTTCATTTAATAATTAAAAATTAATTTCCATTTCCCATCTAATGTCGCCATTCAGTCTAAAATCCATTAGCAAAATGGCCTACTGAGTTACCACTAGAATTCCTACGGAAGTAGTTCAGAAATCAAAGAATACCTCATTAAATCGAAACTACAAAATCCATGGCGAGTGCACAATCAAAAGAAAGATAATAGGGAAACACAAGGGCAGTTCGATCGTGTCATCGAGGAGTGAACAAACGACAAAAATAAAGTCAACGAGATCAAGAATAGAGAAACAGCAAGACGCTCCAAAACTCCATCTTTGTTTCTCCTACGAACCCCTCTCCGATTACCAAGAACAAACAACATGTTAGAAAACCCCAAACGACCATGAACCCTAAACTCCATATTAGAAAAACCCTAATCGGCCATGAATACAATCAAATCTCCAGTATAAATTCTTTGCCACAGAATGAAGTCTATAGGGCCACTCGGATCAAAGAACAAAAGAAAAATACCAAGTTAATAAATCAGAGAGAGAATTAGCTACCTTCCATGCTCATCGCCATTTTCCCCCTCTCTTCGTCGGGGAAGGAAATGGCGCAGGATCGGACGAAGCGATCTAAATATGGCCCGACTGGACCCGTCCGAGTTAACTGACTCAGATACTTGATTTGTGATTTTTTTTTATAATTAAAATTTTATTTAACAGAAATCGTTAGTTGGGTTTTAATCAAAACCGTTTCGGTTTGTGTTTGGTTTTGAGTTTTTTTTAAAAAAAAATCAATTTGAGTTCGATTTTACTAACAGTACTAGTAAGCTTAATCGTGTTAGTCCGGAGCAATGATCTTATTAGTAGATCTTCCATCGATAATCGATCTGAGGTTTAAATCTTAATTGCAGTCCATTACATGAGATTTTTTTTTCGTCTAAGAATATTAACTATCCATATGCATCCTGATTTATCTTATTAATCGATAAAAAAAATTTATATGATCAAATCAATCATCTTTCAAATTAATAGGTTTGAAAAACTGAATAACTCAAGTACTTTAAAAAAAAGAATCGGGTTCATTTTTCTACATGTGATTACAGTCTAATTATATTTGATTTAAATAAATTTTAAAAAATATTGGATTAAAAAAAATGAGTGATTTTTTTTTTTTGGAATCATGAACCAGACATCTCATCCTACAAGTACATTGAATAATAACTACAATATCATAACTATTATAATATAAATATTAGATAAATATGTTGAATCCGTCTTATAATAATTATAAATCATAATTGATATAAGATAAACGTATAAATGAACAAAGTTGAATCCATAGTGTAACCGTCATAAAATTATAACTATTATAACATAAATAATTTTTATTAGGTTGTATATAGATTATAAGAGATACTGAGACACATGTATCATTTTATAAGGGGATGTGTCATACTTTGATAAAAAAGACGAGAATTATTTCGATGAATCCAAGAAAACCTAGGATGCCCTATCAATTTTTACACAAAAATAATTATCTAAAATCTACATCTTTTTTAAAATCCCGCTTTTCTTTTTCTAAAATATAGTAAGTTAATTTATAGTGCATACCAAAACATTTCTTGAATTAAAAGTAGACAAAAATTAAGGCGGTTGAAGAACATAACTACCAAATTCATATAAAAAAATCCAAAAATATGAACACTGAATTAATGTGTATTTGCAAATCCAAAAATATAACATGCGTAGATATAAAAAATAATAATGGAATATTTCCTTCCACTTTAACTATCAAAAATAATCTAAAATGCTATGAATAAAATCAGTGATATTTGCAAATTAAATGGAATCATATACTCGGTGCACACTCCATTCATGCAGAAGAACACAGAAAAAGATTGATGAACCATTCCATTTTATCATTGACCTTAATTCTCAATTCTCATTCCATTTTATCCTTATAAATTCTGCTAGCATAGAGTTTTAAAAAGAAATAAGTTAGGCCTACTTGACATCAGAAAATCCACACCTTGAACATGAAATGCAACAAAGTTTATGGAGGATTTACAACTATATGAGAGGGCAAAACACACAAGCCCCCAGTTGTAACTATCTTATCTTTTACTCTGGGAACAATAGATTCAAGTGGGAATATTGATAAAGAAAACCGAGAAGTGGGCAAGTATACTTGTATCACCACTTGCAAAATTGTCTCTGAACCTTCGAATTGTGCCCAGACTTGCCACCCTTGTCCTTGTAAGCATTTCTTGATCCTGCCCTCCTTGTGCCTTGAGCTGCTGCTATGGCTCGCCGCCTCTGTCTGTATAGTCGCTTTGTTAGTTCATCATCATCTCCATCATCAGATTCATTATCACTGTCCTGTAAGACAGAATTGGCTCATTCAAAGATTTAGGCAGTAGTTGATTACTAGCAAGGATACAAAGGCAAACAAGATATTTACTACAAATAAAATTAGAAGAACAATCATTCATAATTTATCCTTTACATTTTCCAGTTACTTGGAGATGGAGTTTGTTGAAATGCAGCAACTGAGCATTAGAGTTGAACATGAGACCTAACGAAGACGCTAAAATTTGGATGTATTTAAAGAACCCAACAAATAATGGTGTCAACCAGGCACATTGTCCAAAATTCTGAAATGGATCATTAAGATCTTAACTCCTAGAGTCATCTTTTCTAGTAAATTGAAGAACTTTGTGAAGATATCCTTGGTACGAATTCATTTTTTATTTTGTGTATATAGTGATAATTAAAAATAACATTGTAGGAGTGAAATCATATTAACATCACAATTACTTTAATACTAGTGACAAGGTGCACTAAGTGGTGCTAAATCTATCTTTTGCAGGTCATAGGTACATCTAAACAAACTTAGAGAGAAAAGAGGGCCCAAGATTAAAAGAGTTACTTTATCTACCATATAAGGAACTGAATATAACATGACGTCAATAATGTCAGATGAACGACAGATAACTCGACATCTCACTGTTTTTAGATTATTACTCTTTTGACTTCGCATTAAAGCTCTAACACATTTACCTTCAGTTGGGTTTATCTAATACATTTATCTTCAACTGAATTTATCCAATGTAAAGATAGGTGGGGAAGGGAGAGGGAAAGAGTAAAAATTGTACATGAAGCTGGAATAACTTATTGCATTATTTTGTTATTTCCCACCCACTCTCCTTCCCCCCTCCTACTTTTCCGACCAAGTAAACTCAGCCATGCAGATAGCAATAATGTGAACTATCAGAATATTATAATTTATAAAACACCACTGAAGCACTTTAATTGCCGGCACGGAAGGCATGTTATAAACAAGGTTTAAATGTCAACAAGTAAATGAAGCTACAAATCAAGAACTGCTGCAAAACATTATAAAAGCACTGGATTAGCTATCTAACAATGACATGAATTTGACAAATCAAAATGAAGAGAATAATTGAACGTTCAAAATATTAAAAAAAAATTTGGAGCATCTAATCTATGCATAACAGTTGCCATAGAGATAAATAATGTACCTTTTCTGAGTTTTGCCCTGGTTGCAATATTCCATCATCATTTTCTCCATTTTCATTACATGAAGTATCATCCTTAGATTTCTTCTCATTATTCTGAAAAATGTGAATAAATACTAAGTCATGAATTCCATCATGGACGTAGTAAGTTGACTTCAAACTCATGAGAATGAATGTATATGAATAATCTCATATTGTAATGGTTCATATACTAAAGAAACTAAATGATCATGGTAATTTTCTCACTTATAACCTAGCAACGTGATATTAACAGTAATCACCCATCCTTTCCTGATTGATTTTAAAAACCATGAAATTTTTTGAGAAGCGACCAAATTGAACATTTGCATGCAAAAACAGAATAAACATTGCTTAATATCCATAGACCTCACCTAGACATAAAGAGGCCATGTCCATGTCCATGTAGGCATATCTGTTGTAACTCTTGCAATGATACAATGGTCAAAAACAAATTGAAGGTTACAGTAAAAACAACTAGAGACTCTGTCCATGAAAGAAAAATAATGATAATGGTTGGGTGGGGTGGGGTGGGGTGGGGTGAGGTGACAACTAGACCGTGATACTAGAATTTAGCGACATATTCCAATCAAAAGGTGTTACCCCATTACTTCAAAACACCTACAAAACGTATTCCTTCAAAATACTTAGATGCTGAACAAGAGAAGAAAGTTGTGCAACTAGATTTAATTGAGTCCATAGTAATGCACATAAGAGGAATCACGCAAAAGAACTCTGAAATTTTTAATAGTGCGTATAAAATATCCTCATCACACCTTATAATCCAAAACTAAATCTGTTAAATAACACAGTGACCATGATGATTGTCAAAATTGTTTCTTATCATTTAACACATTTGCAGTTTCAATGATTGCCAAACTAGGTAGTACCTGATCTTCTAACTTTAATAAATCGATATTTTGTACAATAGAAGCATCTGTTTCAGTTTCTGCTTGCACTTGCTCCTCAAGTTCATCCTCAGAACTTGTAATGTCAGTTTGCTCTGTTCCTCCTTCAATAAACTATAAAGAGACGACAAGGTAAATAAATATGCTAAAACTAGTCCATATAAGAGCAGAATGATCTAAATAAAGAAAAAGTGACTTCCATAGGATAGAATATTCAAGCACATGATAAAATCGTGGCCATTTAAACAATTTTATAGACAGGGCCATCCTCAAAACAGTATGTTATTGAACACAATTCATGACCTAGGAATTTGTTGCATGGAAATTAAAAAGTAGTAAAACTCTGTCGACTAAAATATAAGCATTACAACTAAAAATTAATACAGTTACTAAGAAGAATGATACTAGAGAGTTAGGAAAAAAATTGTCAAGCTCTCCGTGAGAAAATGACAAGACAACTGGGTTGCATTTCCTAAACATATAAGTAGTAGGCAAAGTGTAGGTTTACTTAGTCAGATTTATATGTGCAGGAAAAACTGTGTAGAAACCATCAACACAATATTGATTAAAAGATTGGCAAGTATAAGAAACTAGGCGCACACTGCAAGGTTTCCGTTGATATAAAGTAAATGCAAAAGAATATAAGCTATGACATGTATGCATACCTTCTCTATGTCATCTTGATCTTTTCGTGTAAAACCACTGGCAGAAAGTTCCCTGTCCAAGAAACCAACAGATTTAGCTATAGAAGAGAAAGATGGCCTTCCATTTTCCTCCTCATCAGCTTCTGCCCCGTCACACTCATCATCTTCATACACAAGTTTGAACCTAACAAGAGAGATTTGGTGAATATTGTCAAGAAGAGAGATTTGGTGAATATTGTCAAGAAACAACTGGGTATACATTACAGAACATCTGAAATAAACATTCATATCTTGAGCAGGCAACACCACATTCAGTCTCTTATTTCTTTGCAAGACTTTTCAAATAAAGAACCATGACGAGAACAAGAAGCCCTGGTGTTTCATCATTGTTATTAGCTGCATGGATCTTTTTCTACAATGTTTGTAATTACTATACCAAGTAGGGACAAAATTATTCCAAGCGCGGCCATCTTAGTCTGACCTTGAATATTTGCTCACTATTGAAAATTGTGAAATTCCTCCTCAAGAAAAGAGGGAAAAAGCAAAAAACACACAACATATAAAGCCTTATAAAATATGGGTGCCATAGTTTTTGGAAATGAGCTCCAATATTCAAACTCAAATATCATATCCATCTTATGCTTAGTAGTTGACATTTCAACACAAGACTCAGCATCAAAACTCAACTAACAGGACGCTAACGATTTATAAATCAACAATAATACCACTAAACAGTTAACAAAGAAGGTCACACTTTGCATCATCAGCAAATCTTTTTCTAATTAGGGACCAACAATCCAGCACAAAAATGACTTCCAACCATGAACCCACTAATTACAAAAAGGTAGAGACATTAAGGCAATAAGACCTGAAATCAAGCATGCCAATATCCATGATCTTTTTACTTTAGGCCTATTATCACATAATTCCGAACAAGACCAATAACATTAGGAATATTGATATTCAAGCAATCAAAAGAGAAGATCCGACAAAATCAGTTAGTAAATAGAAAGTATATTTTTTTTCTAATATTTAGGTTAACTACATACCTTTTGGCAAAGAACTTGAAAATGCACTCAATATCGCGATCAAAGTACCTGGAATTTTATTTCTGAATAGTCACAAGACTAACTTATCAAAAAACTTTACAACATAAGGATAGATAATGATGAGATAGTCAATACATTTTTGCATTGCGATGAGAAACTGATACCATCTGTGGAAAGTCAATCATGGTGACCTTTTCATTATCATCTATCTAAAAGGACAACAGAACCAAATTAGAACAGACGCAAACGAGTGAAAAAGAACACATAAATTTGTTTTAATATACAACCACAAGTTCAGGAAAGAATGTATTATATATGAACTAAGATTTGGGAGCTGAGATTTCTAAAACATAAACAATACACTAGTATAATGAATGTCAATCACTTTCAAGGCCAATCATGTTGTTTGTATCAAATCGTATGAAAGTTGGACAGTGTATAAGAAATTAAATTCTGTCAACATGTAGGTATCAACATAGATGTGTGAGATTAATAATTAAGTAGAATACAAAACACCATCACGTATAGCTTATCAGAAATACTGAAACAACTTTGGTAGAAAATGGTGTGACAACAAGGGCGCGTACATTTGTTGAAGATAATATAGACGTCCACAAAATTGTTAAAGATAGAATGAATCTTGAACAAGTAAATTAGCATGAGCTTCCACAGTTTCACCATTTTTAAGCCCTGCCAATAATTTTTCTAGGACTCAAATTAGAGAGCACATCTTTGAACCCTTGCAGAAATATTATTCACGTGTGAATTTCCCATGTTGCCAAGAGAAAACTCAAACACCAAGAACCAGACTTCAAATTTGATAATGGGATACATGAAATCAAGGTTAAATAAGGTCATACCATAAATGTGTAGTCTAAATATAAAAAAAAATGTTGATTTGTAGGACAACTTTTCTTTTCCCCTTCATTCCCACTATTTGATGCATCTCAACCAGCCCTTCCCCTTCCTTATGAGATGCACTACCCATGTTGTATGATCCATCCACTCCCTTCCGCTATAGATAAAATCATGTAGCTCTCCTCTTCCTTATCCGCCTTTCCCTATTCCTTTCCCAGATCCTAACATTTCTTTCAACCAATAGACTTCTACCCACCTCCACCCCTAACCTTTTCCTCTTCAACCAAAAGCAAGCAAGCAAGCCCTTTGCATTCCTCAGTGACCCGAGCAAATACGACTCGTGACTCATCCTTATTCCACTTCTTGTTCCTATATCCATTAAACTAATGCTGATGATAACAACCTTGGTCAACAACTCCATTGCTCTAGTTATCTATGAAGACGTTAATGGCATATCTCATGACAGTAACTTTGAGGTTTAGTCATATGCTTTACAGTTCATTTCTAACAGTGTTTGGGTAATTATCAGGAAGAAGAGTGCATCAGATGTAGGAAGTGATGTTTGAAGGTGAAGACTGAGTGATAACAAAAACAAGGACAGTTTGTTAGTTTCAATTGGGGGCTTTGAGCAAGCAATGTGTAGTAGCATCAACAGCCATTCACCAAAGAAAACAATAATTTGTTTCCCTTCTGTATCTATGCTTTGTTTGCATGTGATGAATTATGCAACTCTAACTGGGTCTGATGTTTGTGTGGAATTGATCTTGACATGGTCATTCGGGTGTTGAATGTAAAATAGTGTGTTAAGCAACGAGTCATCCAGTTTTGTATGTATATATAGGTAATCAGAATTGATTGTAACTTAATCACTTATAAGTAAATTACTGATCAAAGTGATTACTATATTTGATATACTAGATTAAATAATTACCTATTACTCGGGTTATAACTTATGTCTTATATAACCTAGCACTAGGAAAAACCTCAAGGAATCCAAACCAAAAAAATCAGGCATGGGAATTTCTTTATACCATGAATCCGTCTAAGTCGGATGGGATTTAAAACCAAACTTAACTCCACCTAACACATGACCAGCCATACGCATAGGAGTTTTCATGATGGCAAATTGACCTATTTTTTGGATGAAATGTTCAGCCTATTTATGCTAGATGATATATATATATATATGGACCCTCATAGTGAAGCATGTATGGATTCAAACCATAAATTGTCTTTATAATTTTTGCGATCATGTTTCGGTGAAGGAAGGTGTTGAACACATCGGGCTGGAACTACCATTATAGTCATGTTAGAATGTACACATGGTACCACTCTAAATTGCACATTTGTGCAAGCACAATTAATAGGTCCATGGTCGGCTCATTGATATGAGGTGCATCATATAAACGTTTGTATGTTGGCTTGACATTTGTATGTTGGTTTGTAGTTAAGTGATTATATGGATTTTAGTAGCTATACAAATAGGTTAATGGCATGTCATGTTTGAACACTTAATTAGTGGTAACTAAAATGTGAGTTTCACATTAACACAGATAGTAAATTGTTTTCTTCTTTCTGGATATTTCTGCAATTGCATTTGTGCATGACTATAATAAGATGGGTTATCATGTTTGCTGCATTCGTACTCAGTTTTCAAGAGTAGATATCAAATTAGCTTTGCAGGTCAATCAAGATGAATTCATACCATGATATTGAACTCATTGAAGTCACAATGTATAAGACCATGTTCTGCCAAGCGAACAACAAGACCAACAATTGTCTCCAATACTTCATCTGTGTTCTGCAACTGTTGGACTTGGACACTGAAAAAGATAATCATACTAAATAAATGTTACCTATAAACAATAATAATTAATTAAAAAAAAACATAATAAAACTACACTCATCACTCCCCAAAGGATCCTTACAGTGGATAACCTTGAACAAGTGACATGACTACACAATGTCGGTTACAATCAATAGCATC
Source organism: Zingiber officinale (assembly GCF_018446385.1). NCBI lineage: Eukaryota > Viridiplantae > Streptophyta > Magnoliopsida > Zingiberales > Zingiberaceae > Zingiber > Zingiber officinale. Next base: position 108,986,078 of record NC_055993.1, on the reverse strand, counting down.
TGGAACTGGAAATTCATGCTCTCCTAGCGCCTTCATCCGAAAAAGAAAGAATGTAAAATGCATCAAGCATTCATAAATATGAAAGGAAGCAATATTAAAATAATCCTACCTTCATAAAAGCAAACTCCTTAAGAGCTGCAAGTCGTGATAAATAGAGCCAATTGTAACTACTTCGGTGCTTCAAATAGTCACGCTTAGACTTCACAGCTCTAAAAGACATTCTCCCAAGCCTATGCAACTTCATCACCAAAATTGTTCCATCTTCGGTAGCAACCTCAAATATGTCTTTTCACAAAATGAAATACTAATCATGATTGTCATCAAGAGAAGAAGGAACTAATCATCAAAATACCTGATTCCTTTCCCACGCCAATTTGACGACCTACAGCGTTAAACACACCACGATTGACAAGAGTTTTAATAGCAAGGAAATCATATCCAAGATATGTGAGACGGAAACCATCATCTGCAAAGAGAACAATAATCCAGTAAAGTGTATTGAATCATAATTGAGACAGTAGATTGAAGATCTCAAACACTCCATATACTTACACTTGGAAGAATCGTGATGTACTAGCTTATGCTTCAACAAATTTTTCAACACTTTATACGTCCCACCATGCCTAAATAAAATCAGCAGCGAACTCAATATCGAGCAGAAAATAAACTCAATAATCTTCACACTGCTTTTTCAATCTTATAATGACGAGAATGAGATTACCTGAGGCCCGCAATGCGATCAACGAGCTCAGCTGGAACAAGTTCATGCTGAGAATAAGAAATTTTATGTTAGATTTAAGTAAAGCTGGATTCTTTTTATTCCTTAAAAATAGTTCTCAGCTGGGAAAAAAAAATCTCCATGATTTAAATAGAACGAGAAGGTAAAGCGAAAAAAGAATAACGTACGTTTCTCATGCCCATCTCGACAGCCGTGAGAACCCTAAAATCGTCCTTGGACAAATACCTCAGAGAGTTTACGTCGAGCTTCATCTCCGAGGATGGTGATTACAATGGTGTAATGATGATACGGACGGCAGTGACAGCCGCGAGGCGGCTGCAGCGGACGAAAGGTGGCAGTCGAATCAAGCTTATCTTCCTTGCCCTGATCTTGGAGGCCAGATTAGAGTACCAATTTTCCGGCGAAGGAGTAGATACCAAAGAGGAGCTTTTTCCGGCAACGTCGCCTGGAAGAGGATGCCTGGCAGCGGGCGGCGGCGGCGGGAGACCTAATTTATCAGGTTAGGGAACCAATTACCAATACCTCTTTAAAAAATATAAATAAAATAATTATTTCCTTGCAAAAAATTATAAAAACAAGCAAATTGTCATTTAAATTTAGTGTAATTACTAATTAGGAGAATCTAATTCAATTTTTAATATGTTTTCAAAATTGAAAAATATATATATCTAATTTGATAAAATCATAATAAAGATATTAATTTGAGTAATTTGTTTTTCAATGTGAGATTTTTAATTTTTTATTTGACAATGATGTAACGGAGTATAAACCTCTTTAAGAGGTTTACGACTACGGATGCCCTAATGTTTTAAAAAAAATACGTGAATTGTTAAAATATTTAATATTTTCTATTATATATTAAAAATATAATATAATATTGTAAATCTTTATTAATTTAAAAAAGATAGATTTATAAATATCTAAAAAATATTAAAAATAATAAATGAGCTAGGATCTCATTTATTAAAACTAATATTTTTAATAACTAATACAATTTTAATTTTTAATAGAATCATGGACTCATTACCCTCACAATTAGTGCATTAAGCAATAGGGTTGTAAATAAATTAACGATTAACGATAAATTTATCTGATGGGTCAAAATTAAATTATAATATATGCATATAATTAATAAATAGAAATGATATTACTAAAATATCTTTAATAATGACTTACAATTGATCAGATTTTAATCATTTAGTATTATCCATAAATTAAATGTTCATGAGCTGATTTGTAAAAGATTATTTATAATCCTTCAATTCATATTCACAAAATCAATTAAATTGATAAATTTAAATAATTTGTTAAAATAAATAAATAAATTTAAACACTTATCTATTTAGTTCATCAATGTTAATCAAAGATTATGAATTATTCATAAATAACATTTAGGAATAAAATTTATAAACCATATTCATCCGTACAGCTACTATCAAATTTATAAAATAGGTAAAAAAACTCCCAAAAAAAATAAATAAATTTATAAAGTTAAACTTACTAATCAACTAAATAAGTTTAAAGGATAGTAGAGTGCACGAAGTCCTCGTAATATTAAATTCTGAAAAAGATTCGAATCATATTAAATCTATGATACATCATCATGTCTTGTATTACAAGATATTGTTTCCGTAATTCAAACATATAATGCCTAGATCATACGATAACAATTTTATCATTACGTCAGACTCCTCTTCTATCAACTAAATCAGTTTAACAACGTAAAATTTTCAAATAAGTTCGAATTTAGAGACTAATAACATCTAAATAAATTAAACTCAAGTCAAATTTAAAACCAATATATAACTCAAAAAAAAATCAAATGAAAACTCGAACAACTATTTTAAGAGATTGATTAATTTTAAATTCTTGACTTAGCTTATCAAATAAGCTTGATTAACATAAAGTTTAGGCTAGTTTCGTTTACAGCCCTAGCAATCAATGGTTATGAGCAAGCTACTAGTTTGTATACAAGAGAAATAAAAGATAAGAAATAAATCTAATTTGTAGTTGAATCCTTAGAATCACAAATTAAGAGGAAGAGGGAAGAAGGCTCCAAAATAATTTTTACATGTTCTCAATCCTAAATTGGCCACTCTAATTCTGTCCCAATTTGACCCGTTGCAATCTTGATCATCAGATCAGATCCTTTGTAGAACAATAAATTTTATCCAAGTCATCCTATCACAACAATACTTCAAAGTACATAAACATCTTAAATAAGCTAAGACACTATGGCACTTGGTACAGTTGAATCTTACATGCAACTGAAAAACTTCCTACCTACCTACCAACACACAACTGTCAACGTCCTTCCTTATCTTGCATGGTGGTGCTTCAGCTTGGTAAGCTCCTTCCTCCTCTTCCTTGCCGCCGCGGCGGCGGCTGCTGTATGAAGACTTCATCAGGGGTCTGATGGCAACCAGTCTGCTTACCTTTGTCATCGACTACTGCTGCTGCTTTCACCTGTGAATCGCTTCTTGCTTCCTTCTCAGCTCCTGCCACTGAACGGCACGGTACCAAAGCACAAGGTGGCACATGAAGTGGCCTCACAGATAGAGTCGTGGTCTGATCGAAGAATGCAATGGTAGGGCATGCTGATGATTCCACCTCTGTGGCTGTACTGTTCATGTCGATTTCACCTCTCGCAGTGTTGGCGATCTATAGAAGAAGAGAAGTAACGTGTTGACGAAAAAGCTGAAAATAAGACAAGTTTAAGAGATTGTGATCTCGCTTTCGTACTGCTCAAGCGAGGTCGTCCTGAGCAGGCGTGAAAGACGCTCAGCTTTCTTCTTTCGCCGGAGGCCGCCTGGCCAGCCAGGTTCGCGAGGGCCACGGTGGCGTCCAGCTCCATCCCCTCCAACATGCCGTAGCCGGAAGGCGAAGTCGTTGGAGAGGGCGAAGCGGAGTCCATGATCGAATTGAGAAGAGGTGGGTTGGAATTCGGAGGCCGTGCGGAATTTAGTGGGTCGGCGTCTCTGCCTCCGGCGATCTGTGGGGCCACCGTCGATGGCCGCTACGTAGACACGCGGAGAGCGGAGAGTAAACGTGTGATTCCATGCTGGCGTGGGTCAATTTGGAGCCACCACACGCTCATTTGCGTGGCCAAATTTATTAACAAGAGCACTTTTCCAATAACCTTGCTGATAATAGAAGCTTTTACAGCTAATCGATCTTATTAAGGAAACATAATTAAAACAATAGCACCAAAATTTCCAACTGAATTCGATCGCTAAAAATAACATAAACTCGTACACGGCTAAAATAATTCAATAACAATACATCGTCCATTGAGAGATTAATTCTCTTCGGCTGTGTTAGTCTTGCTGATAAGTTAACAAAATGCGACTCATGCTCATGCTGCTTTGGACTTGCGAGTTGGAGGACGTCGAATCATAAGTAGGAGTTCATCGAAACCCTGCAAAGCAATTAGTTACCGTTAGCATCTTGCATTGTATTTATCTATAGAACCTTGCTGGAAAGATACATACTCGTGTTGCGATGACCAGAACAGTAAAAAGGACGATCAGATAAAGGCCAATTATCGCGAGCATAACAAAATCAAAACCAACACTTGTGACCTGCAATTTAACATCAAAGTTACCTGTTAGCCCAAATGGCCAAAGCATAAAATGAATGGCTAGTCATTTTGACAAAGGGCAAAGAATGAAAAAGAAAAAGGAAAAAGGCTTGCATTTGATCTTGCTTAGGTTGCATCCATTTGGCAGACAATAAATAAAATGTTTGCGATAGATGTTTGTTGAACAGAAGCAGAAGCTGGTAAAATCATGTTCTGCCAAAAAAAAGTTGATTACAATGTATGGCCACCAACTTCATAAGTAGCCGTTCGAGTTATACAGATCAAATTTCTAACACTAAATCTGACAAAGGGAAATAGGAAGGCCAGCTAAACACAGCAATTCTAGCAAAAATCATTAGGGTGTTCTTTTTTTTTTTGGAATCGTCAAAAGGACACTCCAACCTATATTTTATTCCGAGAATAATCTTATTTCAGTACTATTTATTGTGGCGGCTATACAACATATAGCTGATACAACATAGAAAACAATTACTCCGCCACTATTGTAGCAATTACGGGGCATAATTGCTACAAGTTGTAACGGCTATGACCCGTAGCTTCTATAACATGTAATAGTCAATTTTGATCAAATTGCCCTAACTTGATAAAAATTGCTACCCATAAAGTACTTTTACATCAAATATTTTTAACCAGACAAGGGTTGAGGAAAAAATAAGGTGGAGCGCCCTTTCATTTTTGCCCTAATACTACATAGAGTGGGAAAAAGTGAACATATTTGCAGCAAAACAAGCGGAACCTAAGAGGTACTTAAGAAAATAGAAACATACAAGAATTCAATAGCAAATAAACCCACGTATCATCTTTTAAGAAAATAGTTATAAAAACCAACAGTATTAGACACCTGGTATATGCTAAGTGTGGAGCGCGTAGAATCATAGAAAGTGAACATCCCATCAATAGTCTCATGATACACATTCACTTCATCCGTATGATCAGCCAATTCCTGTCAGGATTAATAACAATAGACTTCAGAATATAAACGAGAATGTATCCTCAATGTAAACAAGAACTCCACTCGGAGAAGATACTGCCATGATCTGGCCCAACTCTTGTCTAGGTAATTAACGAGTATTACTATTGCAGAAGATTTAAAATTAGGCACTTTAAATCTTCTGCCACTTTATTATCTGCTACTTCTGGGTTTGAAATAAAGAAAGTTGGGAATGGAGGTCTACGACCAGAACCAGTTTAAAACGTGTTAAATTGAATGTGCTTATGGGAGATCTGGGGTAACCACAATGAAAGAGGAGAATGGCAAGACAAACCGTGCAGTGAAGGGAGGCCAAAAAAAAAATTTCTTGGTTTTTTGTCACTATTCACATATTAAAAATATGATGGTCAAATCTCAATATTATGGCAAATGAAAAAAAACTGTCCAGATCTTTTATAATGCCACTACTCTAAACTGGAAAATTTGTTAGTAGGAAAACATTAAAAAATTAAGACCATGCCAAAAAATAACAAAATGGTTCACAAAGAACAATGGATAGTTTTAGTGCCTAATAATTTGTTAGAATATAATAAGGTACTACAAGTACAGTAAAACACACCTTTTTCAAAGCAGAGACAATTGCATCATTCTTTGAGAGAAAGGGTGCTACTCGAGGTGTTTGGGATAAAAGATCCAACCACGATTTAACATAGAATGGATTCAATGCCAAACTACTATTGTCGGCAAAAATTTGAACATTTCTCCCGTGATACCCATAGATATGCCTCTGCATACACAAAATAAAGCAATAATAATCTTAAGAAGAGTCAAGTTTGTGCATGAATAAAGATAATACCTTAAATATATCCAAAGGAAATTATTTCAATCCGCAGCTAGAATTTTTTCAGGCTGCGGTGTAAACATCTTAAGAATATGACTAAGAACATGGAAAATAAGCTTTGATCCCTGCCCCATCTTCCAAGACATTTTGGCTGAGACTATTTCAAATATCATCGATTGTCAACAGTTTCACCTACTGACAACATATCTTCCATGGATATAATGGAATGAAGATTTGGACAACAGTGGAGAGAACCAGTCAGCCACAATTTTTTTTACTAAAAGAAACAACACCAATAGGAACGGGAATTGACATGGAAATGAGTGGTTGTGCAGTAGGTGCTATATTGCAGGAATCCTATAAGTGAACTGTGTTTATCTGGCTTAGTGCAAGCGCCTCCAACACTTTGCAGCAACCCTATAATATTTCATGGTTTTAACAACTATTTGCAAGACAGTTCTCCCCAATGCTGCAATTGACATTATCACACTATCCAACATGAGGTTGACATGGAAACAACATCTAAACCCTGAAACTAACCACAGATGCCACTAAGGTTGCAAATAAACTCCCCTTGGTGCTATAAAGTTTGATGGCATCAAGGTGTTTTTTTACAAAAATATCTTGATGGTCTTCCTGTGATCGGAATGCAATAATAGACCACCAATGGATTCACAATGTTTCCATACGTCTATTTGTTCCCTTCTTGATTATGGCCATTAGAAGGTAAGGTCAAAATGACAATATGAGACCACGTTTGCAATACTCCTAGGAATGTATCAATGCCCTTCTTAATTTTGCCATTTGATGCCCCTTCTAGATCTTGACCACTGAAAGTTCATCAAAGTGTTTTCCCACTAGAGTGTCCTCCAGGTGTTTGGTGTTTTTCCAAAACATTTTGATGATTGTCCAATGGTCAAAATGACAATATACGAGACAGCCACATTTGTGATGCTTTCTGAAATTGATTCATACCCTTCTTGATTTTCCATTCAAATATTTTTAGAAGTTATAAAGATGTTTGGTGAAGTATGAGTAGTATTATTGCAATGTCAAAAGGGGAATGTGCATCATTTGGTAAATTTGAATCATGGTGCATGGTTCGTTTTTACCAAAGGTCAAGTCCGTACTACACTGAAATGCCAAAATTCAATGAGGAAAAACTAATACATGAATTTTCTAAAATAATTATGCATGGGCAGATCTACTCTTCTTAATAATTGTTTAAGAGCATCTAGTCATGCATATGTTTATGATTCCAATCACAACCTATAGCCACAGGACAGGTGAAAATATGAAAATTTAGAAGACTATTGAACATAGATGGCAGCATTTAGTTTTTATTACTTTTGTACTCAATGGTATAATTTATTATACTGTCCAATGCATTGTGCTTAGCTAGTATGTTCACAAAATTTAAACCATGATTTAAATATCATTCTTCACCAATAAGAACGGTGAAACATCTTGTTCCATTCGCTAACCAACATGTACACCTATCCGAGACTGCAGAACCAAAGGATAGAGGAGGCTTTAGCGAGACCGCATAACCTATCTAAGACCATGGAGCCTGTCCAAGTTATGCATTGAGACAAAGACTTAAGCAATGAAATCTTCCTCACATGACAAAACCTATCAAACTGAAACAAGCCTTCTTTTGCGAAGAATGAAGACTTGTCTACAATGGCCCAAATAAAACTTTTGCGGCACACAAATCCCTTGTTTTCGGTGAATTAAATTCTCCATGATGAACAAAGCCCTTATTCGTGATCACTTATGCGAAGCTTCCCTATCCCTCCTCCCTCGCCTAAGATTGGTGCTCAACACAACCACTACCACCGGCACCAACACTTGGCACCAGTACAACCAGCCCATCTCATTCTAGCTGAGGACTGAAACCCAGACTCAGAATGAGATTTGAAACTATGATTTAAACTACAACCAGGAATACAATGAGCTAACCATTATGCATTTGAAAGAGAACAAAAGGATGGGTTGCAGCACAATCAATATTAAGTCACATTGAAGAAATTCAAGTTGCAGCACATAAATAGTTACAAATAAATATGCAAGTCAGCAAGTATTATCCATAAGCAATAACTTAAACCACTGAAAAAAAGTTACCCCAAGACTCTCAGCAACTAACTTGATGCTCTTCTGGATTGCTGTATCATCCACTGAATCCCTAAAGGGAATTGATTTCAGCAAGAGGGATCAAAATAAGGTGAAACAAAGTTTTTAAGTTACATCACGGTCTTACCTTGAATCAGACAGTCCTCCTGTGTTATGTAGTAATTCAGGTGCAACTGAAAGTTCTGAAAGAGTGAGAGCAGTGACTCTTACCCTGGAAAATTGCTCATGCTCCCATGCAACCTATGACAGTTTGAAACAGCATAAGTTTTCACTTTATATGAAGAAAAGATCTTGAAATAGTCTAGTTAACTGCATGAAAATTATTCTCAACCATGCATATCAACATGCAATTAGCTGACATTTAATGACAATCTTAGCAGCTTGGCTGCAAAGCAACAAATTTAAACATGTGGACTTTTCTTTGAAGAAAAAGAAGGAAAGAAAATAAAGCAGAGAAGATGTGGAGGACATATTAACTAGTGCTTTTACAAAAGAATGTGGAGAATAATGGAATGCTCATTGTTGTGGTAAGCTATCAATCAATTGGAATTGCAATCTAAAGAAAGAGGAGGTACTAAATTCGATTTCTAAACATTTAGACAGCTAATATTATACCAGTCAGAAGTTAATTTCAATCAACTTCAAATTTAACATACAATTGATAAAGAGTTTTGTGTGTATAAGAAATCCAACACTCACACGTGAATTTGAGATATTAATCTTCTTGTGCTTTATGCCAATTGTAACATCAAGCTCCTTTGCAACATCTGCTAGACTCTGACATGAGAGTAACTCGTTTGTTAGGAAAATTGATAAGAAATCTTTATATTTTTTAATATTGCATAACTTACCTCATAAACTTGTCTTATATACACATTCTCTGGAGGCTTGGAGACATGAAGCCATAGCTCATTGTCCCAAGAGCCAACACTATTCAAGCAAATAGCAAATTCAATGCTCTCACGTATACGTTGATCAAAATTCCTAAGCCACTGAAATCACATAATCAAAACAAGAGAAAAAGATGCTTAAAGATGCCTAGTGCACAAGACTTCCCACACATGCAAAGTAGGGGAGAATCAACACTTGTACTCTACCTATGGAAAACAGAGATTACCTTGTAAATCACAAATCACCAGATTTAGAGAGGAACAAATTTACCATGGCATGAAGGCTTAACGCAACAATAATAAAGAAAGTTGAGAGCTAAAAAGAGAAAAAAAAGTTATCCTTATGAATGCAATGGCTTGAAAGATTCAAACTAACCTTCATGGTTCCATCGTAGTTATAAGGTCCCCCTGATGTCAAACCAAAAAGAAGGTTATATCTACCGCGAGTATTTGGATTTGAATATAGTCGTGAAAATAGTCTTGCAATCTCCAAAAGAACTACCACTCCACTTCCATTGCTGTCACTTCCTACGGAAAGTTCCTTCAGATATAGGTAGCAGAGCTTTAGCAACACTTAGTAAAACTAAAAGCACTAGTTAAATAGAAACACATACAGGAGCAGCCCCAAAAGTATCATAGGAAGCAACCACCGCAATAGTTGGGAGTTGTGAAGTACCATCTCCTTTTAGGCCTGGCAACCACCCCTGTTATATACAACACTGTTCACCTAAGTGTTACATAGAAAATATTCCTGGAAATAAATGCCTGAATGCTAATCATAAGCTTGATAATCTGAGGCAAAAGAATTAAACTCGAAATTTATAATATTGGTGGGCAAGCAAACAATCAAATAAATAAAGGGTAAGAAAGGCACTACATTCCCTTCAAACTCCTATGTTATCTTAGAAAATCACATAAATGGCACAAAAATTAGCCTATGAATACGTTATTTTCTTAAAAGAATCTTAAATTAACAAGCTATAAAGCAAGGATTGATTTTTAAGGTGATTGCTAAAACAAAGGAACTCATAAATGGGATATACCAAAAGGTTCACATTCAAAAACCTATCAAGGAATTTCAGTATTGAAAGAACTATCATGGTCATTGTCAAATTTAGATGTATCTAACCAAAAAAGATTACATAGGTTAAAGTTTTCCTCCACAACAATTGTGGTCATGGTCAGTGGGACACAGAATCAGTATATAGCATTCAGCACCAGCTATAACACAGTTCTTGTAGTTTGTTTAATACCTTCTCAGCTCTCTTCATTCCCTTAGTCTCTATCTTTTCTTTCACCTCGATCTTTTTACCCAAATTCTATCTGCCCTTGTTTATGCCCTTCCCCTCTTTCCTCTATGAGCTCTCCTACACATATCATTCTCTTTATTTTTCTTCTCTACCCTCGTTCTGATGTCTCCGTCCCGACCACCTATTCCTCCACTCCTCTTCTCTCCTCTTCTAATCCTTTCTCTTCTCCTTGGATGAATGTTACAACCCACTGCCGGCACAAAGTGTATCAGTTAGTAGACTCTATATCAGTTGTCCAAGTCTCATCAGTTTAGAAAGAATCAACATCCGCAACAAGTATGTAAGACCTTGAACAATTATTTTCCTGGAATTTCAAATTGGACATACATTGTACAGGTGTATTTCATATCTGTGTTCAAGTTTCTTAAGCAAGGAAAACAAGAGAAGAACTTGTTTTCGAGGATTATGATATGAGTGATTGAAATCCCTGCATTATTATCATGTTCATTAGTCTAACTAACAGGATGTGAGCAAACCTGAATGTTTGTGATTGTTGGAGATGATAGTTTTTTAGGTTCTGACGTTGACACAACCAACTTGAAGCTGCAACATGTAAGTATCACCAAAGAAGAAACAACAATTAAGAGTGTGAAAAAAAAAATCATAGACAATTACCACTACCACCCAAAAAGTAGCACCAAAACAAATTAAGGAGCAGAAGAGTTCAGTTAGTTTATCTCACAAAAAAAAAGTAATAAATCAAGATCATTTTGCATGTCTGCTAGACATAGAATCTGACTTCGTTTATTTCTCATCAAATGATGACATAACAGTGGCAGGGGCATCTATGGATTTTAAAAATGCTATCCTCATTTATCAGTCAGACTAGTACAGTCAGCACAACCATATGCAAGGGGAAATAAAGCAAGGTTTGCAATCTCAAAATGTGCCAGAGTTTCAGTCATCAACAGAAAACAGGACAACTAGTGTTGTGCCAAAGTGTCAACGTATGATGCTAATGACAAATTAGAGGTTGAGAGAGTAAGAAAATTAGGAAGAACAAAAAAAGAAGAAAAAGAAGGCAAGGGCAAGGGCAAGGGACTTTCCATCCTTGGCTGAGATGCACTGTGTTGTGCTAACACTGGGCACATTTTTGGCATGTATCAAAGTATTATTGAGAGTAATTTCGTTGAATTTTATTTCTATAATAGTTTTCACTTAGTTTATTTCCTTGCAAAATAAGATTAATAATCAGACAATTAATATTTAACATGTTTCAACAAATTTAACGCAAATCGAGATGAATTTGAATCGAGTTTACTCATATGATTCACTTACATTTAAATATTTTAGTTTTATTAACACATATGAATTAGTAACGGAATTAAAAATGATTTTTTTAATGCATGCCAAGACAAATTATATAAGTTTTACTCATACAATCTTATTCCACTTAACTTATTTATTTATAAATCTATAAGGATTAGAAACTTTAGAAAAAAAGAACTATCAAATATTACTTCAATTTATGTTGACACGTGTCACAACATGTGAAGGTGTGTCAACTGTCAACAAAATACGATAGTCATCATGATCCACGTAGACGGCACAACAGAGATTACTCATGTTGATTAATATTATATTTCAATAATCTTATTAAATGATACATTTCAATCGTGCCACTCAATATGGTAAGAGATACAAGATTTCAAACATGAATGATAGTGTATAATAAATTTCTTTTTGATAATAGCCTATGTTTTTCACCATTTGGTCAATTATTCAATTTTTTGTTTTGGCACAGAATGAAGGGAAGAATACCTATGGGTCATCAATTCAAGCCTAAAATGTCTAATGTCCAGGTGTTTTGATTAGCTATAACAGTTACAGATTAACTGACCCTCCAGTGGTTGCTGAAGCAGGTTGACCTGTACCATCACCTCGTTGAACATCAGGTAGCACCTCATTTATCTTGTCATCCTCGTGAGCAAAGTAAACTGGATACTGCAAGGATCGACATAAATAGTTGATAAGAATACAAGGATATAGGCACATCAGAACATGTGGCAGAGAACAGTTGTCTACTATTCTAGGCAATACAAATGAATTAAGCCAAATTAAGGCTTATGGCATAAGGCCAAACAGATGCACCGATCTCTTGTACTTTAGTTTTCTAAATTTACAATGGAGAGGATCTTCAATAATTTAAGAATCTAAACTCCAGTACATCTATTGTGTGTCTTAGAATCTAAGAATCTAGAATCTTGTACCTATTATGCCTACTACTCTAGGTTGTCTCCAACCTATCTTGTTTCTTGTTAGAATATTTTTTTCTGAAAGAATTTTTATATTCTGACTTGCTAATCCTATAACCATGATCAACCTTATTTACTTGCACAGGCAAAACAGCACCCTTATTAATGCAACACGTCTTAGCCTAACAGGAAACTGTTTGCAGCTTTAATGTTCGTTGCTTTTCTTTGTTGGACTTTTTATCATATAGAATCCAAGCCAAGTTTTTCCAACCACGACTTTGAAGGAATATTGTTTAAGATTGTCAATAAATATACATTTATATATATAGTGAAGAAGGTTTATAATCTCTTGAATCAACAAAAGGATCAAAGCAATTTTCTCTGAATGGCAATCACTTTAATACCATTAACATACCGAAATGCAAAGATCTTCTTGCTAAGTTTGATTATAGACAGTCATAAACCTAACAATTCTCCTCCAGTAACCCTTACAAATAGGTACTTAATGAAAAAAAAAAAAAAACTTGCAAAATGAAATCCAGTCTAAGAATTAGAAGATATGATGTTGACCACAGTTTGGAAAGTGGCATAGATCAATACATAGCAGATATGACAATTAGCATCCAAACTGCTGAAGCAACAAAAAACAAAAAACCATCTAATGAATGATTTTGCTGGTCATCTCATGCTACTATGACCAATAAAAACTTCAAGGTTTTGGATTAACAAATAAATTTTTACTAGAACAAAAATGATCAATAAAACTTCAAGGTTTTGGATTAACAAATAAATTATTAATAGAACAAAAATGACCGATTTATGGAAAAACACAAAATGTGAAGGGCAATTACGAGGAACAGATGACAATGGAATTCAGAATTGATTGATAAATTAAAAAAGAAATTAAAGCTTCACTTACGGGTAGGTTGGCATGAATGAGCAAATGTTCCAGCTTAGACAATATGGTTCTTATTGGCCCTGTATCTTTTCTCGCGTTATCAGTGTCTTGAGGAAGCAAAAATAGCAATCCTCCTAATTGCTGCTTCCCGGTTATGAACTCTTCAAGTAAAAAAAAAAAAAGAAAAAATGTCAATAGGGGGAACAATTAAGAGCATACAAAAGACCTGCAGAAAAGAAAAGAAACTAAAGGTCTAATTAGTTCAAATCAGTTGTCAATTAGAAAAGGAAATATACATGTGCGCCAAACCATTGCTTAATCATGCAAAAACGCGTTGTGAAATTTGAGATTTATTCAGGTTTACTGCGATAACATGTCTCGAGCGGGATGCACAGATAATCAAGCAACGAAAATATCTTAACTTTCTCACACAAGGGTTCGTCCCCAATAGATCTAGGAGAAAGAGCGACTGCGGCTCACCGTGGAGAAGGGTGAAATTGAGATCCCGGAGAGGCAGGATGACGGCGGTGCGTGAGAGATCGACACCGGAAGCAAAGGGAGCCACTCCGGCAAAATGATTCAGGGCCGCCAGCCGAGATCCGTAGGGTGCGCCATCGAGATCGTACTGGATCAGCCGGTACGCGTCGACGGCGGTGGCGGCGTCACCGAGCTCCACGCAGACCGCGAGAACGAGGACGAGCACCAGGATCGAGTAGGTAGTCAAACTCATCACCATCCCGCCCCCACCTCGGCAGATCCTCGCTAGTCGTCCAGAGAAGAGGCTTGAGGTTTTCCTCCCGAACCAGGAACGCTGTCGCGGACTTTAAAACTCCTAACGAAACAGGGTTTGGTTCTTATAGAGGAGAGGGCTTCGAGGCATCTCTCCGGTCTAGATGGATCGGTGTTCATGGTTCGGTTCAATTAAAAATCGAACCGAATCAAATTGAAAACATTGATAATGAATAATCATTTGCAACTCACCAATAAACTGTTTTTAGAAAGAAAGGAGAAATTAACTCTTAACATATTCAAAAGTGCTTTGAGAAGTCCATGGAGGCATACTTAAATTGGTACTCTAGATTGTCATATAAATATAAATAAAAATAAAAATAAAAATAAAAATAAAAATTAAGTTTTTAGGGGAATAAAATATTTCCTATCTAAAGAAATGTCATTTAAGTATCATGATTATCTCCTCCTAAATGTCTCGGAAAGGACATGGAGGAGCGCTTAAGTGAGTACATCACCTTTACCATAAATGTGTTTTAAGAAAGTTCTACGAAGTAATCTAGATTAGAAAAATAATATTTTCATAATATTATGATGTCATTTCTATAATTTTATCTTAGTTGCAGAGATCGAATCAGGAATTTCATATCGAGGGGATGAAATGTATATGTTTACGTTGAGGGGAGGCGACCATATCGTTGTCTTCCATTTACCTCTCTTTCACCCCTTATTCCTATATCACATATACTTCTCATACTTAAAAATTGAGGAGAGGTGGTTGTCGCCATTGCTCCCCCTTTGGCTCTGTCTCTGCTTAGTTGTATATCTTACTATTTTATTAAGAATTTGGACGCTTTAATAATTAATTTTGGTAAAGCCTAAAATGAATTTAAGTTATTATTTTTTTTTCTTTTCACACTAAAAATAATTTTAAAATTTAATAGTAATTTTCTCTGATTGTTTTATATTAAAAATATATACTATCTTTAGTCCCACATCTTAGGATTGACAACACCATGAGTAGAGAATGTTCTATAAATGTTGGGCGTTGCATCAGTTGCAACGTCAAGAAGATGAAGGAGTGTCCATTCACCTTCATCTTCCTTCATTAAAAGCCATCAAAGCATCGGTTAGTAATCGATGTTTGCTTACTATTTAAAATGACGTTCAAGAACAATCGGCAAGAAAAAAAAGGAAGAGGCGATGGTGATCAGTATGCGCGGAAGCGACGGTGAGCAAAGGAGAACATCTGAGAGGAAAAGGATTTGGCTCGAGGAGCGTCAGCAACCGTATTCAAATACCGGTGAAAGTTAGCCGCGGAAAGCCTCGCGTTTGTCGCAAGAAGAAGAATAGTGCACTTTTTTTTTTGTTTTAATCGATTGCTCAATCAATTCATTCATTTGAATCAATTGATAAGGAAATTGAATCGATTAAATTCAAGGCACAGTGAATCATGTATTTAATCGATTCTTCAATTGATTGAATTCGATTAATCAAGTTGATCCGATGGTAAGGTGGGGCCCGCCCGGTAGGAGGTCAAAGTCCTAGGCAGACGTCTGATTGGGCGAACTACCTTCCTGATCAACAGGAAGAGTAGCCGGTCTGACACTTCGACAGCTCGGTCAGACACCGAGCTTTCGACGCTCACAAAGCTCAGCAAGGAGGGACGAAGGCCGAGCGGCCTCCCCGCTCAGCTAAGCAGTGGACACAGGCTCGATTCGGTAGACAGGGCTCCCTCACTCGGCAGGGCGGAGCCGAGTAGCAAGTCATTGGTCTAGCGGACTTTCGGCCCGACCATTGTATCACCTAGACGACAAACTGGCCGAGCGACCCTCCTGCTCGGCCCAATAACAGACAAAAGGAGCAGTTGGCGATATCTTCCTAGGGACCGATGTCACCGACGGGCTGCATGGTCGGCGATATGGTCGGGCAGAGAATCGTACGGTGGAAGCTTCCACTGTCACGTCAGGTATATGCTCGGGCTGTTCGAGTATGGCGTCAGACACACTTTTCTGAAACGTCTTTTCCAAGTATGCTTGAGAAGCGTGCACTCCTCGGAGAGCGTGCGCGCGCCTCCTGGTAGCCCTATATAAGGACCCCCCAGCTTTGACGAAGGTATGTTCACTACTGTAGCTATAGTTACGCTGCTACTCCTTTCTTCTCTACTTCGTTCGTTTGCCGCCGATAGCTAACTTGAGCGTCGAAGGGCTATCGCCTGGAAACCCTTCCTCGGCTCAACACTAATGACTTGTGGTTACAAGCTTAGCTCATTGGAGGTCCACGTCATCTTCAGTCAACATTCAGTCAGCGTGAGCGCCACCTCCCCAGCGTCTGTCGACTCGCTCTTGGACAGGATCAAATTTGGCGCCATCTGTGGGAACGCACCTGAATCCGAGCCAAGGAGATGGAGGAAACTGGACGTCTCCACACCATGACGCTCACTCTAAAGGAGCTCGATGCGCTCATTCAAGTACGAGCGGCAAAGATAGTCGAGCAGCAACAACAAAAGGCACTAGCCGACCGGCTGGCACAACAAGCGACGTCGGCCTCGGGAGGTCGGGCGGTGCATGAAGACCGATCGGAGAAACTCTCCATATGGGGACAGAACAAGATACTGACCGGCACTCCAGGAGAGGTTCCACCAGTGCCCATTCTGTTTCACCGGGCATTATTTCAGACGCCCTCAGAGATTGCTCAGGCCAACTAGGACAGGGGCTCTTCTTCAGACGAGGCTCCCGTTCTGGACGCAAGAAAGGGCAATGCGCCCCGAGCGGATCAACCGACAATTCTCTGAGGCTATTCTGCAGGATCCGCTGTCGAGGCACTATGCTCCCTTGGCGATCGAAGAATATAACGGGTCGACTGACTAGGACGACCATCTTGCTAAGTTCGATAACGTAGCTACCCTTCATCAGTACACAGATGGAGTCAAGTGCCAAGTTTTCCTCACCACTCTCTCCGGCTCGGTGCAACGGTGGTTTCGGAGGTTGTCGGACGGGTCGATTAGAAGCTTTAAAGACTTCCGAATGGCGTTCCTTCACCACTTCGCGAGCAGCAGACGCTATCAAAAAACAAGCGTCAGCCTATTCTCCATGAAGCAAGGTCAGAGGGAGACTCTCCAAGCCTACATCCAGTGCTTCAACCAGGTGGTGATGGATATCCCCTCGGTCTCGTCCGAGACCATGATAAATGTGTTCACGCAAGGGCTCGTGGACGGGGACTTCTTCCGATCGCTCGTTAGGAAGTCTCCCCACGATTACGACCACATGCTGAAGAAGGCCAATGAGTACATCAATGTAGAGGAAGCCCAGGCAGCAAGAAGGAAGGAGGCACCGTTCGAGCCGCCCTCGGCAACCGAACAAAGGCCGTTGATCAACCATCAACCTCCGAGAGGGCCCCGAGCCGAAGGAGTATGCACACACCAGGAAGCAAGGCCACACACCGTTCAGCATATTGCCGCTGAGCGGTCGAGACCCAAGGGGAAGGTATGGACCCCTTTGTTCTGCTCATTCCATCAGTCTACAACTCACAATACCCGCGACTGTCACGGATTCAACCCGGTCGCCCAACCGACGCCTAAGAGTTATCCTCACCGGTCCCCTCCCCCAACCGGCGGCACGAGCACCATCGTTCTGGTCATCGAGAGGACACAAGAAGATCCCCGCAACCACCTCGTCGGAGAAGCACCGATCCGACCAGAGCCACACGCGACCAAAGCAGACCGTCCGCTCGTGAGGAAGAAAATAGAAGTAACAATTAAAAAATAATAGCAACAATTAAAAAGATTAAAAGAATAGAAAAGAAATAGAGACAGGAAATTTAACTTGGTTACAACCAAGAAGGTTGTTAATCCAAGGCGGTGGAAAGCGCACTAAGAAAAAGTCTCCTTTCTCTGAAGGCGGAGAAGCCTTTTACAGACTAAAGCTCTTACAAGTTGTTAGGAATTTGATACTGAGTTGATTGCTTTAATTTCCTAGCTCCAAGGGCCTTTATATAGCTCCTGGAAATCTTATCCCGAGTGTTGAAGGCGCCTCCAAGAGAGTTGAGGGCGCCTCCAAGCAGTTTGATCAAATAAAGCTCTATCCGGTTGCAAACAGTCAGAAAATTGGGTCTGAGGCGCCTCCAATGTGTTGGAGCAATCTAGGTGCCCTAGGTTTTGATGTTTGGGCAAAGGTTTAAGTTAGGTTTATTGTTGTATTTGATATGCATTGTGAGTGTGCAGGATACAAGTACAACAAGAAAAGTCCAAGTGTGATCTTGGCAAAGGAGGAAAGTCCAAGAATGAGTCTTGGCGGTGTAAGTCCAAGCATGTAGTCTTGGCAACGTAAGTCCAAGTGTGACTTGGCAATGGATGAAGCCCCGGAGGTGAGGAGCCTCTTGGCAAAGGAAAACCCGACAATATGGACAAGGCCGAAGGAAGCTCCAGAAGGCAAGACGTGAAGGATGGGGAGACATCCGAGGGACGCGAGGCTGATGGAGGAGGCTAGAAGGCTAGGTCTAGGTTGGTCGGGCGAGAACGAGTGCTGAGTGAATGTACTCGAGGCAAAATCCTAAAATTAGGGTTTACTGTAGCGTTGCTGTAGCAGTACTGTAGCGCTACTGTAGCAGTACTGTAGCAGTCGACTGATGATTGTAGCAGTCGACTGATGCACTGTAGCAGAGAGCCGTTGAGATAGCCGTTGGCACCAGTCGACTGGTGCATTGACCAGTCGACTGGTAACGGGCAAATCAGGTTCTGATTTGTTCCAAGCTCTATAAGAAGGAGCTTGGTATGGCCGGCCAAGGTGACGAAATTAGACTTGGTTAAAGCCTAATTAGTAGTCACCAAAGTGCTCAAGAGATCTTTGTGTGCCAAGAGGTCTTGGTTGGAGTTGTGGTGAGGTTTCTCCACCCACAAGGAGGTTGAGCTAGCCGGAGTTTGCCGGGGACTAATCCACCGACGGATTGAGGGATCGTCCACCTTACGGACACGCCGTGGAGTAGGAGCAAGTTATCTCCGAACCACGTACACGCCTTGTGTTAGGGTTTGTGTTTGGTTTGTTGTCTTCTTCCTTCTTGTTTTAGGTTAACTTTCATATTTGTTAGTTTTCTTTTGTATTCCGCTGTGCACTAACATTATAGGAAGTAAAGTTTTGGGTGAGACGCTATTCACCCCCCCCCCCCCTCTAGCGAACGTCAAGGTCCCAACACAATGTCCTTCAAGGCGCCTCGGACTGGTTTGAGGCGCCTTCAAGGTGATGGAGGTGCCTCCAAGCCTAAGGTGCCTTCAAGGTGTGATGGAGGCGCCTCTAAGACTGCATGGTATAAATAGTCCAATTTCTACATGGTATAAATAACCCAATTTCTGCATGGTATAAATAGCTTCCAGCTTCTCTTTCTTCTTCTTCCGAAGCTCCGATCACTTGGGTGATTCCGGCCAACCAAAATAGGGCTCACCTGAACCCAATTTCTGGCCTTCTCCTTGAGCAGGCTTCCGACCCGGTTTCTTGTCCCTCGAACGTCGTGCACATTCTTCTCGTCTACCGGTGTACTCTTCCGCAGATCTCTCATCTTTCGGAAGCACCGAGCGCGTCAGCTCCCTTCCCGTGTCGTCCTTCTCGCTAGCTGCGTCTTCCGCTCTTCTTGCACTCCTAAGTTCCTGCACACTTAGACACAGTGATCAAATAACAAAGCATGACCTAACTAACTTAGTTGATCACATCAAAATATCCACGGGGTCCAACAGTAAGTGCCATAACCAAGAAGCCTCCTACTTTAATTTGTGAGGAAAATGAAGAAGTACAGATACATCCGGGCCGAGCAGAGGCGACGCCCTTCATAGCGTCTGACCTGGAGGTCGAGCAGAAGGTCGAGCTGATCAGATGCCTTCGGCAGAATCACAATGCCTTTGTATGGGCAACGCATGAGTTGCCCGATATTTCCCCAAGCGTCGCGCAGCATGAACTCCACGTCCGACCGGACGCTCGACCGGTGAAGCAAAGGAAGAGAGACTTTAGTGCTGAGCAGAATCTGATTATCCGGGCGGAGATTGAGAAGCTACTGGAGGTCGGCCACATACGCGAGGTTCAGTTCCAGAGCTGGCTCGCTAATGTGGTGCTGGTCTCCAAGCCAGGCAATAAATGGAGGGTCTGCATTGACTTCCGGGATCTTAAAAAGGCATGTCCAAAGGACTTCTATCCCTTGCCCAGGATAGATCAATGGTAGACTCCACGGTCGAGTGCGAGCTAATATGCATGCTGGACGCATATCAAGGGTATCATCAAGTGCCGCTCGCCCGTGAAGACCAAGAGAAAGTCAGCTTCATCACTGTCGACGGTACGTACTGCTACAACGTAATGTCGTTCGGCTTAAAGAATGCAGGAGCCACCTACCAAAGGCTGATGAACAAAATGTTCCAGCGGCAGATCGGCCACAACATGGAGGTATATGTCGATAACATACTAATTAAATCTCTCCGAGCCGCCGATCTCTCTGCAGATATCAAGGAGACCTGCCAGACCCTCCGGGCGTATGGAATCAAGTTAAATCCTCAAAAGTGTCTGTTCGGCGCGAAAAGTGGGTGCTTCCTGGGATATATCGTCACCGAGCGGGGCATTAAAGCAAACCCCAACAAGGTGAAGACACTTCAAAATATGCCACCACCAAGAAACTTGAAGGAAGCTCAGCACCTCACCGACCGGATAACAGCATTATCGCGGTTCATCTCCAAGTCGTCCGACCGGAGCCTTCCTTTCTTCAAGATTCTGCGCCAAGCCACCAAGTTTCAGTGGGATGAAGAGTGTGACCAGACATTCGAGGAACTCAAGGCATATCTGAACTCGCTACCCATACTAGCTAAGCCTACTACCAGTGAACCACTCCGGATCTATCTGTCTTCGACCGAGCACGATGTCGGCTTGGCGCTAGTTCGGTCGGGTGGCGAAGAACAACCCATGTACTTCTTGAGTCATATATTAAAGGATGCTAAATCTCGCTACACCAGTCTTGATAAGCTCACATTTGCATTGGTACTCGTTGCACGGAGGCTCCATCCTTATTTCCTCGCTCACACTATCATTGTGATGACCAACAGTCCTCTGGGAAGAGTCCTGCTTAACCCAGAGGTGTCCGGGCGGTTGATCAAATGGGCAATGGAGCTCAGCGAGTTCGATATCCAATATCAACCTCGAATGGCCATCAAGGCGCAGTCCTTGGCGAATTTTATCACGGAGGTACAAAACCTTGAACCCGACTCGATCTGGAAAGTATATGTGGATGGGTTATCCACCCGGCAGGGTAGTGGGATCGGCATACTGCTTATCTCCCCATAAGAAGAGTGGGTGCAATTGTTCGTTCGGCTAGAATACCGGGCAACTAACAACGAAGCTGAGTACGAGGCGCTTATAGCTGAACTACAAGCCGCTCGACATGTCACGCTGGCAAGGTGCTTATCCACTTTGACTCTCAATTAGCACCTCAACAGCTGATTGGAGCATTTGAGATCAGTAACACGCGACTCAAGTTGTACGTCGAAGCCTTCAAAAAGCTAAAGGCAAACTTTCAGGAGGTAATCATCCAGAAGATCCCCCGAGCAGAAAACCAAGCGGCGGACGAGCTGACCAAATTGGCAAGCTCACTCTCGTCGAAAGTCATTACACAGCCGATTGAGCAAGTATCTTTGGTGGTGCACGTCGATCGGATGGAGGGGCTCACTTTCCCTAGCGATTGGAGAACGACTATAGCAGAGTTTTTACGATCGGGAGCTACGTCGTTCGATCGGGAGGAAGCTCGCTTATTGAGAAGAAGAGCTGGTCGTTTCACCCTAGTCGGGGACCAGCTCTACAAGAAGACCTTCTCCAGGCATTTGTTTAAATGCGTCAGATCGGACAACGCCGACTATATACTACAAGAAGTACACCAAGGCTCCTATGGAGGGCATCCGGGCGGTCGATCGCTAGTGAGGAAGATTTTGTTGGCCGAGTACTTCTGGCCGACTCTATAGGAGGATGCCGCTCGGACAGTAGCTAACTACCTGTCCTGCTAGAAGTACCACCACCTCTCCCACCGACCGACTGAAGAGATGAAGGCTTCCACTGTGTCGTGTTCGTTCGACCAATGAGCCATGAATATTGTGAGACCCTTCCCCATAGCGACTGGGCAGTGAAAGTTTTTGCTCGTCGCAGTGGACTACTTTTCCAAGTGGGTTGAAGCCAAGCTACTGGCGAGAATAACTGAGCAGATGGTCCAAAAATTTATTTGGCAGCATATCATCAGTCATCTGTCGGTTCGGCATTCCGCGTCGACTCGTTTCAGACAATGGTAGACAGTTCGCCGGACAAAAACTCAAAGAGTGGTGCGAAGAGTATGACATCGAGCAGGCCTTCACCTCTGTAGCGTACCCTCAAATCAACGGATAGGCTGAAGTTGCCAATCGAGAGATCCTACAGATTTTACGAGTTCGGCTCGACCACATCGGAGGGAGTTGGGTGGACGAGCTCCCCAGCATGCTATGGGCAATCCACATAACGCCTAAGGAAGGCACAAGGGCAACCCCATTCCACCTGGTGTACGATAGTGAAGTGGTCGTCTCGGTCGAGGTCAGATTCGAATTCAATTGAATACAACAATACGACGAAGACAACGCCGAGTGGAGGCTTCTGGAGCTGGACTTTGTGGATGAGACGCACGACAAAACAACCGTTCGGCTGATGGCTTATAGGCAGAGGATGAGACAGAGCTACAATCGACGAGTGATCCCGAGATCGTTCTTGGTCGGCGACCTCGTGTGGAAGAAAGTGAAGTCGGCCGGCGACGTCACTAAACTAGAAGCTTCGTGGGTCAGACCATTCAAAGTCGTGGAGAAGCTCCACTCAACCGCCTACTACCTAGAGGATGTAGATGGGCGGCAACTAGAACGTCCTTAGAGCGCAAACCATCTCCAGCCGTACCGAGCTGGATGAAATGTGCGCTAGTGTAATTGAGGTGTACTCTCCGTTTTTCCTATTTCCTTTGAGTGCAGGATTGGAATGAAAAATGAAAGGCTACTAAAATCCTCGTCGAGTGATGACGTTAAACCCAAGTCTCCACCGACGGTCGAGCGGCGACCTTAAACCCCGATTTTCACCAAATCGTCGAGCGACGACGTTAAACTCAGGTCTCCACCGACGGTCGAGCGGCGACCTTAAACCCCGGTCTTCACCAAATCATCGAGCGGCGATGTTAAACCCAGGTCTCCACCGATGGTCGAGCGGCGACCTTAAACCCCGGTCTTCACCAAATCGTCGAGCGGCGATATTAAACCCAGGTCTCCACTGACGGTCGAGTGACGACCTTAAACCCCGGTCTTCATCAAACCATCTAGCGATGACGTTAAACCCTAGAGTCGAACTATGACTATAAACCCTAGGATTGAGCAGCGACCTTAAACTCCCGCTTTAGAAGACCGTCGAGCGGCGACGTTAAACCCCGGAGTGGAGCGACGACTATAAACCCCCGGGTCGAGCGGCAACCTTAAACCCAAGAGGTATGATCCTAACGAATTTATCGGTAATGAAAGTACGATCATAGCAGTCGATCGGGACTATACAGACAAATACTAACAAAAGGACAACATATGAAGAAAAAATACAAAAAAGATTTCATTGATGATAAGTCAAGCACTGCTGAGCGGCAAGAATACATTCAGAGCTTCCAAAAATATATTCTCTACAGACCCCTCGCTCACTCGATATAGTCGAAGGCTTCGTTGGGAATGGAGTCGAGGAGCTGAACGTGGTTAACACCGCTGTCGGACATGGCTTCGGAAACATGGTTGTTCGCCTTCAGTTGGCTAAGCGTCGCGTTAATGGCCAGCTCAAACGATTGGACAATCTGATTGGTCGCCTTTTCCAGGAATTGGTCCGAGCGGAGGTATTATTGCCTCAGGACCACGAAGCAGCTCGGTTCAGCCTCCTGGTAGGTTGTCAGTGCAGCACGGGAGGCCTTCAGTTCCTCTTCAAGGCGCCTCACTTGATCTTGGAACTCAGCCTCTTTAGCCGAACGACTCTCCCGCTCGACGACCAGAAAGTTCTCCGCATTCTTTAGCTTCTCGCCCAACTGACGAGCCTCCTAGTTCTTCAGTTCCAGATCGACGATGGCTCACTGTTTCCTTTTGGAGGCCAGCTCGAGCTTCCGGTTATAAGTCTTTAGTTGTGCCTCGACCTGACCCAACCTACTGGCTTGGTTAGTCGACTTCTGTTGCTCTGCCGCGAGAAGTTGTTGGGCCTTTTCCAGGTCGGCCTGCACTTGAGCGATCGGTGATCCCTAGGAGGAAGAGGAAGCACCTCTAGAGATCTTGAGCCTCTTCAGCTCGTCCTCCACTTGAGCCAACCGCTGGCACATGGCAATGTTCTCCACCCAGAACTGCAAGCAAGCATTAGTGCCGATCGGAGGTAACTCATGAATTGATAGTTGAGAATACTAACCCCGGTGGACATTTCTAGATGACTGTCAGCGAGCACGCTAGGGGGTTTCACTGCCGCCCGTGCCCTTGCTGTTGGTGCGGTTAGCACTAACGATTTAACCCAGGTTTTGATGAATGACAAATAGGTTAAGTTAGTTTTGTTGTTATCTGACACTTTGATCAAGTGTGCAGGAGAAGTCCAGCTAGGTCGACGGGCTGACCGGATAGCTGGCTAGAAGTCCATGCGGGTCGACGGGCTGACCGGACGCTTGGAGAGAAGTCCAGCTAGGTCGACGGGCTGACCGGATAGCTGGCGAGAAGTCCAAGCGGGTCGACGGGCTGACCGGACGCTTGGCGAGAAGTCCAGACGGGTCGACGGGCTGACCGGACGTCTGGCAGGTAAGTGAGGTAAGTCACTGGAGGGGAGTGACTGCGAGGACGCGTTCCCGGGAAGGGAACATTAGGCGTCGATCCGGCTTAGATCCATTTCGAATATCTAAGTCGAGATCGTGACTAGATTCCGGTCTCGGAAAGACGGAATCTAAGTCATACTCTTGTTGTTAATTTTTATTACTTAGCGTATCTATAAAAATGTGCTTACAATCTGTGCTGCAGGGTTTTTATTTGCCTCGGACTAACACTATTTTGCAGGTAGGAAACAGTGAGGGTTCGGGCGCCCGTGGTTCTCCGGCGCCGAAGGTCCGATATCCGAGCACAGGTTTTATCCCGTGACGACGTTGACTTGGAGCCTCTTGAGTTGGGAGTAGTCGTCACATTGCCGTCGGAAGGGATCCCGTGCCTAGTAGATAAAGAAAGGCGTCGGGGCTGATATCTCGATCTATCGCTTGAGAACTTCGAATCCCTGTTTGCTCTGCGCTCCAACGACGTTCACAAAGCTCCGACGACTCACTCCGGTTCTCTTTTTAATTCATTGTTTGTCGGTTAGCTTTGTTTTCTTTCTTTTCATTAGCAATATTTGTACGTAAATTGTAATTATCCGAATTGCTAGTGAATTGCCCAACGAAAGTACTCAAGGAGTACGGGCCTTCGAGTAGGAGTCGTCACAGGCTCCGAACGAAGTAAAAATCAACCGTGTTCATTTCTTTACTTTCTTACTTTTCCGCTGCGTTTTAACTCGAGATTTTCGAATCGATATTCACCCCCCCTCTATCGAATCTAACGGTCTTACAAGTGGTATCAGAGCAGGTACCGCTCTGATTTGGTGCAACCACCAATCAGACAGGGGGTGAAATCATTTTTTTTTAACAATTCCAAACTGATATTATTATCTTTTTGGAAGATTTTTTTCTCGTTGCATTTAAAATCTAAATTGGTACAACACCAACTTAGAGTTTCTATTTCTCCCGCACTGCTAATCCAAGACGAAGTCTTGGGATTTTTTTCCAGTTAATTTAGTGTGTGCAGGATAAGATGTCTCAACAAGAAGGCTTCAGCACAGTACGTCCTCCCCTATTCAACGGGGATGACTTTTCGTACTGGAAGAGGAGAATGGAGGTCTACATGAAGACAGACTACGACCAATGGATGAGCGTCACAAGGGCTTACAAAATTCCAGTAGACAACTCAGGGAACATAGTAGACCCTGAAGACTGGACAAATGATATAAAGAAAAAGGCATCAATTGAAAACAAAGCCATCAATACTCTACACTGCGGACTAACACGAGAAGAACTGAACCGGGTCGGACCGCATCAAAACGCTAAGGAGCTTTGGGATAAACTGATCGAGCTGCACGAAGGAACAAGCGACGCGAAGGTAACAAAAAGAGATTTGCTGTTAAATAAAATTTTTAATATAAAAATACAGGAAGGAGAAACAGTAAACTCCACGCGAGGGTCAAAGATATCCTCAACGGTCTCCACGCGATAGGCCACCAAATGGAGAACCGAGACTTAATCAGGTACGCGTTAAATGCTTTTCCGCGAAACAATTTGTGGGCATCAATCGTAGATGCCTACAAAATTTCAAAAAATTTATCTAAATTAAAATTGGATGAACTCTTTTGTGAATTAGAACTTCATGAGCAAACTAACGCCGGGGTCGAGAAAGGTGTAGCTTTATTTGCAGGTTCCTCTAAAGAAAACAAGCCCAAATCTGAAGAAGATTCCGATCAAGACTCTGAAGACGAAGAACACCTGGTGAACCTGGTAAGGAAAATGTTCACCAGGAAAAAGAGAAGCTTCAGCAAACAGGATCTTCAGAAGATCAGTTCGCCAGCCGACTCAAGAAATGTCACATGTTTCGGATGTAACAAAAAGGGGCACTACAAGAACGAATGCCCAAGATTGAAACTTGACAAACCAAAGTCAACAAAGAAGAAAGCCCTCAAAGCAACATGGGACGATTCCTCCTCAGACGAATCGGAGGGAGAAAGGCAAAAGCACCAAAGTCACCTCGCGCTGATGGCTCGCGAAGCTGAAACGAATCGGAGGAAGCGGAAGACGGGTCCGAACCCGAATCGAGCCACGAGTCCGCACTCGTTTCCGAAGGTTCCGAAGAGGTATACCTAAACTTAAATCGTAAATTCTTTAGAATTATCTCGTGTTTAAATAAAAAATTAGTTAAATTAGAAAATAAAAATAAATCGCTTCTTGAGGAAAATCAAAACCTCAAGGAACAATTAAAAAATTCGAATCCAACTCAAGATTGAACACTTGAGGAGGAGAATTTATCATTAAAAAATGAAATTAATAAGTTAAAAGAATTGTTGGAAAAATTCACAACAAGATCTAAAAATTTAGATTTAATTCTAAATAACCAAAAGGCATGCTATAATAAAACCGGACTTGGATATAAGTCAAACTCAAATAAAACCTTTAAATCATTATTAACCCAACACAAAGCAACTAAACAAGCTTGGGTCCCGAAAGCATGCTTAACCACGCAAGTAGGACTTAATCAATTCTATATACCTAAAGATAAAATACATTATATAAACTTGAATAAATCAGATCAAAAACTAAAATATAAATCTAAATTAAAATCAAAATTCAAAACTCAACAAAATTTAGATTATCACCAAGTTGATTATAACTATAAAAAGAATCGACACAAACCCAAAATCTAAATTAATGGCCAATAATTCAGGGGGAGGCTCCAGAATAGCTGGCACCTCCAAAACTAACCTAACCCGGCAGGGTAATTAGGATTAGTTAAAGAGAGACCAAGTTTAACTTGACTCATGGTACTGGTGAAGTTTTTGGATGATAGTACGTTAGGGAAGCTTGGGCATCGCATGTCTAGAAAGATATGGCTTCGATCTGGTGCATTTGGCCAAGTGGAACTGACCGAAGCTACCCTTAAACGAATCCTAACCAGTTAGTCCAAGATTTAGTACTAAGTTCCGTGGATAGGACTATTCGGAAAACTTCGAAAGGTTGGTTACTTCTAATGATGTCCATGTGACTCACCAAGCTTAGAAATTTATCCGAAGAATGACTATTTGTGGAAACCAAACCTAAACCTGAATCTAACACAAGTTAAATCAAACTCTATAATTAAATCTAATTCATCTCACAAAATTGTAGGATTCCCTGATTGAAAATATAGATCAGGTGAGATGACTAAGGACCTAAAAGACATTAATTAAATTAATTAAATTAAATTAAATTAAAATTAAATCAATTAAATTAAAATAACATTTTCTTTAATTTAAAATTTTACGTTAAAAATTAAAAATAAATTTATTTTACTTACAAATTTATTTTAAAAAATTAAACTTAAATTATCTTAACCTAAAAATTATTTTAATAATTATTTTAACTTAATTAATAATTTTAAAAATTCTTTTAAAACTTATTTTAAAAATTATTTTAAAAATTCTTTTAAAAATTTTTAAACTTATTTTAAAAATTATTTTAAAAAATCTTTTAAAAATTTTTAAACTTATTTTAAAAATTATTTAAAAAAAAAATTTCTTTTAAAAACTTTTAAAACTTATTTTAAAAATTCTTTTAAAACTTATTTTAAAAATTATTTTAAAAATTATTTTAAAAATTTTTAAACTTATTTTAAAAATTATTTAAAAAAAAAAAATTTCTTTTAAAAACTTTTAAAACTTATTTTAAAAATTCTTTTAAAAACTTTTAAAACTTATTTTAAAAAAAATTCTTTTAAAAACATTTTAAACTTATTTTAAAAATTATTTTAAAAATTCTTTTAAAAACTTTTAAAAACTATTTTAAAAATTCTTTAAAAACTATTTTAAAAACTATTTTAAAAAATTCTTTAAAAATTATTTTAAAAATTCTTTAAAACTATTTTAAAAACTATTTTAAAAAATTCTTTAAAAATTATTTTAAAAATTCTTTAAAACTATTTTAAAAACGATTTTAAAAATTCTTTAAAAATTATTTTAAAAATTCTTTAAAAACTATTTTAAAAATTCTTTAAAAATTATTTTAAAAATTATTTTAAAACTTATTTTAAAAACTATTTTAAAAATTCTTTAAAAATTATTTTAAAAATTCTTTAAAAACTATTTTAAAAATTCTTTAAAAATTATTTTAAAAATTCTTTTAAAAACTTTTAAAACTTATTTTAAAAATTCTTTTAAAAACTTTTAAAACTTATTTTAAAAAAAATTCTTTTAAAAACTTTTTAAACATATTTTAAAAATCATTTTAAAAATTCTTTTAAAAAACTTTTAAAACTTATTTTAAAAATTCTTTTAAAAATTCTTTTAAAAACTTTTAAAACTTATTTTAAAAACTATTTTAAAAATTCTTTAAAAATTATTTTAAAAATTCTTTAAAAAAAAACTATTTTAAAAAATTCTTTAAAAATTATTTTAAAAATTCTTTAAAACTATTTTAAAAACTATTTTAAAAAATTCTTTAAAAATTATTTTAAAAATTCTTTAAAACTATTTTAAAAACTATTTTAAAAAAATTATTTAAAATTAGTTTAAAAATTCTTTAAAAACTATTTTAAAAATTCTTTAAAAACTATTTTAAAAATTCTTTAAAAATTATTTTAAAAATTCTTTAAAAAACTATTTCAAAAACTATTTTAAAAATTCTTTAAAAATTATTTTAAAAATTCTTTAAAAACTATTTTAAAAATTCTTTAAAAATTATTTTAAAAATTCTTTTAAAAACTTTTAAAACTTATTTTAAAAACTATTTTAAAAATTCTTTAAAAATTATTTTAAAAATTCCTTAAAAACTATTTTAAAAAAAAAATCTTTAAAAATTAGTTTAAAAATTCTTTAACAAAACTATTTTAAAAATTATTTAAAATTAGTTTAAAAATTCTTTAAAAACTATTTTAAAAATTCTCTAAAATTAGTTTAAAAATTCTTTAAAAACTATTTTAAAAACTATTTTAAAAATTCTTTAAAAATTATTTTAAAAATTCTTTAAAAAAAACTATTTTAAAAACTATTTTAAAAATTCTTTAAAAATTATTTTAAAAATTATTTAAAAAACTATTTCAAAAACTATTTTAAAAATTCTTTAAAAATTATTTTAAAAATTATTTTAAAAATTCTTTAAAAAATTATTTTAAATTCTTTAAAAAACTATTTTTAAAATTCTTTTAAAAAAAAAAACTCTTTTAAAAAAAAAAACTATTTAAAACGTCTTTTAAAACCATTTTAAATTTAAAAAAAAAACTATTCTTAAACTTTAAAAAGTATTTTAATTTTTTTTCTTTAAACATTATTTTTCTTAAAATTATTTTTCAACTTAATTTAACCTAGCTGAATATTAAAACTTAATATTGAAATTACAATTTAAAAATTTAACTTAAACTTAAAACTTAAACCTAAATTAATCACTAATATTAATTTAAATCCAAAATCAAAACTGAATTGAACGTATGTTAATTAAATAATTATATAAATCATTTTAAAATCATTTTAAACACTAATTTATAAATCCTGTTAGAAATTCCTTAAAAATAATAATAATAATAATTCTTTTAAATCCATTTAAAACTTAGACACCTAACTTAAAAACTTAAATTCCGTTAACTTTAAACTTAATTATGTAATTAAGAAGTAGAACTTAACTGTTTAAGTTTAACTTCATTTGAGAACTAAAATTGACTTGAATTAAACCTTATTTAACAGTGTCTAATAATTTTAACTTCATGCTAACTTCAAATCCCACTTAAAAGGAAGTAAATAAAAAAAATTATAATTATAACTAACACTTTCATTGACGACTCAATCAATTAATATGAAATTTAAATTATTTTATTAAGCATTAACTTATTAAGTAAAAATTAATCAATAAATTATTAATAATGGTTAACTGTTATTGAATTAATAAAATCTTATCTTATTAAACCTTAAACTAAAGTTTAGCGCCTGAATCTAAAATTAATTAATAATTGATTAATCAAATTCAAATAAATAGTTATACCAAGGATACAGATATAAGTGTTAGTAAATTAGACAAATGTGTTAGGGCTTTGAAATTTAACACAAACAAACCTTAGTATTAACTTAAGGGGGAGATTCAATTTTTTTCTTTCTATATCCCCTAGAAAAATTAATAAATTAAAGGAGAGTAATAAATTAAAGGAGTATCAAATTCAGGGGGAGAAATAAAACTAATTCAGTTTTTCAAATTGAATTTTAAACTTAATTTTGAAAATCAAAGTTTAAAAATCAATCGTCAAAATCAACTTGTTTAAAATTGTGAAATTTTTTAAAATCAACTCAAAATTGTCTGTTTTAAATCACAAACTTTTTATCCTTTTTACTTAGTCTGTGAAAACTAACTCTTATAAAACTAAGTTGTTTTTAAGAATTGAGTTTTACTTTTTATTGAAAATTGAATCTTTTACAAACTTAGTGATTGAAAAATAAACTTCAATCAGTTTTGAAAAATAGATTTTTCAAACTTAATTTTGGAATTTTGATTTTGAAAACTTATGTTTGAAAAGCGTTTCAAAGTGGAAATCTGTTTTGAAAATTTAAAACTTGATCTTGAAATTTAGAACTTATACACTTATGCTTGAAAATTTGACTATTTTTTTAACTTGCTGTTAAAAATTATACTTTTATCAGTATCTTTGAATTTTTGAACTAAACTTGTTATAACTCTACACTATGCTTGTTTACCCTTGCTTATTTTTTGATGAATGCCAAAGGGGGAGGGTTAGGTGGTTAAGTTAGCTAAACCAGAATTGAAAATACAAACTAACTTAAAAACCACATAAATGCATGTTGTTTCATGCATATGTTTTCACTAACTTAACCAGGTTATCATTCCATCAAAAAGGGGGAGATTGTTGGTGCGGTTAGCACTAACGTTTAACCCAGGTTTTGATAAATGACAAATAGGTTAAGTTAGTTTTGTTGTTATCTGACACTTTGATCAAGTGTGCAGGAGAAGTCCAGCTAGGTCGACGGGCTGACCGGATAGCTGGCTAGAAGTCCAAGCGGGTCGACGGGCTGACCGGACGCTTGGCGAGAAGTCCAGCTAGGTCGACGGGCTGACCGGATAGCTGGCGAGAAGTCCAAGCGGGTCGACCGGACGCTTGGCGAGAAGTCCAGACGGGTCGACGGGCTGACCGGACGTCTGGCAGGTAAGTGAGGTAAGTCACTGGAGGGGAGTGACTGCGAGGACGCGTTCCCGGGAAGGGAACATTAGGCGTCGATCCGGCTTAGATCCATTTCGGATATCTAAGTCGAGATCGTGACTAGATTCCGGTCTCGGAAAGACGGAATCTAAGTCATACTCTTGTTGTTAATTTTTATTACTTAGCGTATCTATAAAAATGTGCTTACAATCTGTGCTGCAGGGTTTTTATTTGCCTCGGACTAACACTGTTTTGCAGGTAGGAAACAGTGAGGGTCCGGGCGCCCGGGATGGTTCTGGGCGCCCGGAAGTCCGGGCGCCTGGAAGGTATCCAGGTGCCCGGAGGCAAGTTTTATCCCCAGGACGACGTTGACACTTGGAGCATGCTGGTTGGGAGTGTTATGTCACATTCCAGGCGCCCGGAAGGGATCCAGGCGCCCGGAGCAGCATATAAAAGAAGCCCCAGGCAGGAGCTTCAATATATCAGTCTTCTGAGAACTCTGAGTCCAATCACTCTGCTGCTCTGCGCTCCAACGACGTTCACAAAGCTCCGACGACTCACTCCGGCTCTCTTTTTAATTCATTGTTTGTCGGTTAGCTTTGTTTTCTTTCTTTTCATTAGCAATATTTGTACGTAAATTGTAATTATCCGAATTACTAGTGAATTGCCCAACGAAAGTACTCAAGGAGTACGGGCCTTCGAGTAGGAGTCGTCACAGGCTCCGAACGAAGTAAAAATCAACAGTGTTCATCTCTTTACTTCTTTACTTTCCCGCTGCGTCTTAACTCGAGATTTTCGAATCGATATTCACCTCCCCTCTATCGAATCTAACGGTCTTACACTTGCTTCCTCCCAGATATGGGCGAGCCGACCACGAATATAGACCTGATGCTGGGGAGAGATGGGATGGCCGCTTGGCGCAAGAAGATCCTCCGTCGGTAGGCAAAGCGTGGCGGTGATGGATTGTCGCCCGCTCGGCGCCGATTGAAAAGAGGCGTCGGGCCGGAAGCTTAGGCAGGAGGGACTGAAAGAATAGCAGACTGTGTTATCCTCCGCTAAGCCGGAGGCAAGGAAGTGATCGGCTACACGGCGAGCGGCTCTGGTAGCTCAGCCAAAGACAGAGTTCGATCAGAGGAAAGTAGCCTCCACTGTTTCGGGGGTGGCTGGAGACGGGGTGCCTCCCCCCGCAGAAGCTTGTACGACCAAAGTGGCAGAGCGAAAGGGCGTGTCCGTTCGGCGTCTCTTTCGAGTCAGCGGTACCTCATCGCCCGAGAACCCCGAGCCCTTAGTATGAACGACGGGTGGTACTTCTCAGACCGAGCGCGGGTCAGCCGCCCCTCCTACGCTGGGCGTCCATTCGGCGGCGCCCTCGCCCATAGTTGGGGTCTCCCCACCTGTACCCTCTAGTGAGCCGACGGGGGTTAAGCCAAACCGTTCCATCTCCTTGGTCGTAGATGCGTCAATCTCAGATTGCTTGGCCTTCATTATGTCGGCTGCCCGAGCGCGCATGATGATGTCGGCTGCAAAAGAAGAAAGAAATCAGTTAGACTCAAGGGAAGAAGGTTGAGAAATTTCATACCTAGGATGCTCGAGAGCTTCGTTCGGATCGGACTAGCTCGAACACGTACATCATGTTGGAACCCCAAGGTTATTTTGGTGTGATCAACAAGTTAAGTTAGATCCTGTGTGTTGCTAACCTGGTGTCTAAGTGTGCAGGAGCTTAGGAGCACAGGTAGTCGAGTGGAAGACGCAGCTAACGAGAAGGATGACATGCGGTGCGTCCGAGGGACGAGGTGCTGCGAAAGAGTACACCGGCGGACGAGAAGGAAGCATGCGGTGGTTCCGAGGGACGAAAGCCGGAGCGGAAGACTGCTCGAGGAGAAAGAGATGCAACTAGCGAGAAGGACGGCACGCGGTGCGTCCGAGGGACGAAGACTGTGGATGAGTACGCCGGCGGACGAGAAGGAAACACGCGGCGATTCCGAAGGACGAGAAGCCGGAGGGAAGCCCGCTTGAGAAGACCGGAAGTTGGGTTCGGGTGAGCCCTTTTCCGGATGGCAGAGATCACCCAAGCAAGCGGATCCGGAGTTGAAGATCCGGACCGAGGAGAACTGAACCAGAGCAGTGGTCCCTGGATGAAAAAGTCAGCATCTGTTGACTTTAGGCTCCGGGGCGCCCGGAACCATTCCTGGCGCCCGGAGCAGTCCGGGGTGCCCGGAACCCTTCCGGGCGCCCGGAGCAGCCCGGGGCGCTCGGAACCCTTCCGGGCGCCCGGAGCAGCCTGGGGTGCCCGGAACCCTTCCGGGGGCTCGGACCTAGTTTGTTGACCAGATCACGTCAAACGCGATCTAAACGTTGAGGGATAAAGTTTTATCCCCCCAGAGCGCTCGGAACCCCTTCTAGGCGCCCCGACCAAGGTTATAAATATAGCCTTGATTCAGAAGCTTTTAAATCAGTTCAGAAATTGTAACAACGTTGTGCGCTTCCACTGTTTAGATTAGCTTCTTTCTTTCTGTGTCTACATTGCTGTAAAAGAGGCTTCTCCGCCTGAAGGAGATAGTAGTGCGATCATTTTCCTTGGATTAACAACCTCCCCGGTTGTAACCAAGTAAACATCTGGTGCCTCATCTTTTTCTGTTTTGATTTATTGCTTTTCTATTTTATATGCAAGTGTTAGTTTGAAAAGTCGGAAGGGTTGTGTTTTATTTTTACAGGGCTATTCAACCCCCCTTCTAGCCGGCCACAATGGTCCTATAAGTGGTATCAGAGCCGAGGCACTTCAGGAGGACTAACTGTCGAACGAAGCAACGAGATGGTCAAACCAAGCATCCACCCACCGAAATTCGAAGGGGATTTCACCACTTGGAAAAAGCTAATGCAGGTATTATTTACCACCGATTTTGAATTAATACTTACAATGGAATTTGGTTTTACAGCACCGGAAGGTAAGGAGAAAAACAATGGGACGAAAAAGGAGCATGCCGACTTCGTGGCGAACAGCAAAGCAGAATACCATCTGCTAAGTGTTCTTCCGCCTCAAGAAGTCAACAGGATTGGGAACTACGACTCAGCAAAGGAACTTTGGGAGAAGTTCCTCGAGCTGCACGAAGGGATGTCTGAAGCCAAGCTCGCTAGACGAGATCTGCTTCACAATCAGCTCACCAGCCTACGACTTGGGGAAGACGAGACAGTCGCACATCTGCACTCGAGAATAAAAGAAATCATTACCGAACTTTCGAATCTCGGAGAAAAGGTAAGTAACCGAGATTCGCTTAGGTACACACTGAATTCCTTTCCTAGAAATACTAAATGGGCATCATTAGTAGATGCTTTTTACATTTCTAAAGATTTAGAAAAAAATTCGTTAGAAGAATTCTTTTCAACATTTGAAGTGCATAAGTCAAGATGTGCAAGAATGAAGGAGCCCAAGAACAACGTCGCCCTCAAAGCTTCGAGAGACGAACCAGAGTCGGAATCTTCTCTTGATGATGAGGAAATGGTAATGATGGTAAGAAGATTCAAGAAACTTTGTAAATCCAGATCTACTAACCATCCGTAAGGGAAAAAGAAAAGGACTATCTGCTGCTACCACTGTGACGAAGAAGGGCACATCAAGGATAACTGCCCAAGCTGAAGAACAAGGACAAGGAGAAGGGTAAGAAGTCTATCCAAAAACGAAAGGCCCTAAAAGCGACGTGGGACGATACGTCGTCGGAGTCGGAAGTCGAGGCATTCTCCGGACTTGTGCTAATGGCAAGTCATCAAGACGACAACTGTGAGTTAAGCTCTTCCGAAATGAGCATTGAGAGCATCGATGAAGGGGGAGCCACGTCGGAAGCAAGCAGCAGTTCAGGGGGAGAAACGGACAACGAGATCGACAAGGTAAGTCAGGTATGATCTCTTCCTCCCGACAAAATGTTTAAGTTCATTAAACTTTTAACAAAAGATTGCTGCAAATTAGAAAATAAAAATAAAAAAAAAATTTAAAAGTAATTTTAGCTAAGTCCTGTCCCTTATAAGAATTAGACAAATCAAAATTAGAAATTGAGAAATTGAAATTAGAAAATAAAGATCTGAAAATTCAAATAGATCATTTGAAAAACCATGCATGCTCATCTAATTTTAGGAAATTTAAAAATTTAAATTGGTATTATAGATATCACCAGGGACAAATTAGGAATATTTCAAGAAAATATGTACCTAAGAAACATTTAGTTAATCTAGTAGGCTGGAACCTATATTGGGTTCCTAAATCTTGTTTAGTCTAAAGTTTAAAGGAAATTAGCGCCTTCAGTGAGAAAATTAAACAGTGAATTTCTCTATGAGACTTTGTCTAAGGAAATGGTTGTTGCTCCAATAATCAAGAAGGCTTAGTACCTCGCCACGACCTGGAAGACAAAATATTGAAATAAATGTTTAATTAACTTACTAATAAAGTATTAATATTAGAATTAATTAATGCTTTTAGAGTTTTTCAAACATTTTTTCCCAAAAAGAATTTTTTCAAAGTCTTAAAATTTTGTTTAGAAATATTCTTGAGTGTTTTTTCTTTCTTAGAAAACTTCACTTTTATACTTAGAAAAATTTTCAGAAGATATTTTTGCCTAAGTTAGAATTTTTTTTTACTTAGAAGTTTTTTAAAAAATATTTTTAACTTACAAATTCTCAAAAGATTTAAGTTAGAATTTTTTTAAAATTTATCTCAAAAATATTTTTACTTAGATTTTTTTTAAAAAAAACTCTCAAAAATTATTTTTTTCTAAGTTTAAAACTTTTTCCTAAAACTAGAAATTTCTGCTTAAATTACTTAGAAATTTTTTTATATTTTTCTTAAACTTAGAACTTTTTTAGAAATATTTTTTCAAAGTCTTTAACCCTTAGATTATTTTACTTTGAACCCCATTTTTTTTTATCAAAGAGGGAGAAGGAAAAATATAAGTCTAGGGGGAGGTAGACCAAAATTTAACTTGTTTTATTTTTGCACTTAATTACAAATTTAGTTAAATTTATTTTATGCCTATTTTTACCCTAGCTTAACTTGGATTACTCACACCAAAAAAGGGAGATTATTGGAACCCCAAGGTTGTTTTGGTGTGATCAACAAGTTAAGTTAGGTCCTGTGTATTTCTAACCTGGTGTCTAAGTGTGCAGGAGCTTAGGAGCATAGGTAGTCGAGTGGAAGACGCGGTTGACGAGAAAGATGACACACGGTGCGTTCGAGGGATGAGGCGCTGCGGAAGAGTACACCGGCGGACGAGAAGGAAGCGTGCGGTGGTTCCGAGGGACGAAAGTCGGAGCGGAAGATTGCTCGAGGAGAAAGAGATGCAGCTAGCGAGAAGGACGGCACGCGGTGCGTCCGAGGGACGAAGACTGCGGATGAGTACGCCGGCGGACGAGAAGGAAACACGCGGTGATTCCGAGGGACGAGAAGCTGGAGGGAAGCCCGCTCGAGAAGACCGAAAGTTGGGTTCGGGTGAGCCCTTTTCCAGATGGCAGAGATCACCCAAGCAAGCGGATCCGGAGTTGAAGACCCGGACCGAGGAGAACTGAACCAGAGCAGTGGTCCCTGGATGAAAAAGTCAACATCTGTTGACTTTAGGCTCCGGGGCGCCCGGAACCATTCCGAGCGCCCGGAGCAGCCCGGGGCGCCCAGAACCCTTCCGGGGGCTTGGACCTGGTTTGTTGACCAGATCACGTCAAACGCGATCTGAACGTTGGGGGATAAAGTTTTATCCCCCTAGGGCGCCCGGAACCCCTCCAGGCACCCCGACCAAGGTTATAAATATAGCCTTGATCCAGAAGCTTTTAAATCAGTTCAGAAATTGTAACAACGCTTGTGCGCTTCCACTGTTTAGATTAGCTTCTTTCTTTCTGTGCCTACATTGCTGTAAAAGAGGCTTCTCCGCCTGAAGGAGATAGTAGTTCGATCATTTTCCTTGGATTAACAACCTCCCCGGTTGTAATCAAGTAAACATTTGGTGCCTCATCTTTTTTGTTTTGATTTATTGCTTTTCTATTTTATATGCAAGTGTTAGTTTGAAAAGTCAGGAAGGGTTGTGTTTTATTTTTACAGGGCTATTCAACCCCCCTTCTAGCTGGCCTCAACGGTCCTACACATCACACCCTCCGACAACAACTTATGGATGTCGAACTTCAGGCAGGCCAGCATGTTTGCAACATGGAGGTAGTCCGGCCGGGTCTCGTACTTCTTCAAATCGAGTTGAGAAGGAAGCCCGACTTGCCATATGGTCCGGTAGCTTGACCGCTCGGGGAGTCTCAAAAAGAAGAAGTATTCCTTCCAGTGTTTGTTGGAAATGGACATTTTGTCAAAAAAAAAAACCCAGACCGATCCGGGATTGAAAAAGGTAAGCACCTAGCTCGGGCTGTTTGGGATAATAGAAGTAGTGGAAGACCTGAGGGATCAGTGGAATGTTGTGTACTCGGAACAGCACTACCACACTGCACAGCAGGCGGAAGGAGTTAGGAACGAGCTGGGCAAGTGGGACACGGAAGTAATTGAGACCTCGGTTATGAAAGGGTAGACGGGAAACCGAAGACCGACCACGAACTAGTCTCAGAAGAAGCAAACTGTGCCGACCGGCGGATCATTGGGTCGATCGGACGGAGAGGCTAGAACTATTTTATGGTCAGAAGGAATGTCAAAGGTGTTTATCAAACTCGCGGCGTCGGCCGTGTCGAACCAGGTCTCCATGGTAGTATACTAGAGACCGAGAGCAGGGTCAGACGACCGCGAAGAGCTCGCCATGGCCAGAAAACAAAAAGGCAGAAGGTTCGATCGGAAAGATGGCCGGAAAAAAATAGAAAACTGGAAGCTACGGAGGCGGAAAGTGAGAAGCTTACAGGAAAGGTGAATGCAGTCGCCACTGAAGGAATCTGGTGATCGATGGGGCACAGAGCACTCAAGAGATCGCCGACGATTAGCAGGGACAAAACAGCAAAGTGAGCGAGGAAGAGGAAGCAGCGGCTTTATAAAGAAGGGCTCCGCCGACCGAAGCCATCCGATTTAGGGCTCGGGGATCGAAATGTCCATCCAGCCGCTGAATTCAGACCGCCAAACGTCACATCAATAGCTGTCACCTCGGACGTGTGGCGGCTGCGTCGATGACACGTGGCACCCTCCCACAGGGCAACATTTAATGGGCATGAGCGCATGCTCAGCCTTAACGGGGATGATTTACTTTATGGGCTTGTGATTCATTAAATAGTCCTCTTCTAAAAATCAGTTATTGATGCTAACAATGACCTTCTGATTTTTATGACTATAAACCTACTTTCGTTTCTCTAGGATAACCCACAAATAAGTGAATTCCTATCCAACTTATCATTGTCTCTCTTCAGCATATGTGTTGCACTACCCGAATCCGAATATGCTTCAAAATAGGCTTACGCCTATTCAACAATTCTATATGAGTAGAGAGTTTTGACTTTGGAAGGTACTATGTTCACTTTCTTTTTCAAAGTATATCCTTAAAACGAACTTGGTAATTGTCTGAATAACTCATCATCAATCTAATTATTTCCATAAGAGTCATATACCTTCTTTCTACTACACCATTCTGTTGGGGTGTACCAGGTGCAGTTAGTTGGGAGTGAATCCCTACTTTTGATAAGTAACTCCTAAATTGTCCCAAGAGGTACTTGCCACTATGATCTTACCATAGTAACTTGATACTTTTACTTTAACATTTCTCCGCATCAGCCTTGTACTCTTTGAACTAATCAAAGCACTTAGTCTTGCGGCACATTAAGTAAATGTATTTGTATCTTGAATAGTTGTCTATAAAATAGACGAAATATTCGATACTACCTCTTGTCTGGATATTGTTGGTTGCTACTCGGAAAGCCTATAGGTTCCACTGTACAAAAATTTTGTACAAAGGTCTGAACCTTTTCCTAGCTACCATGTGTTCTTTTAAATTAAATTTTGGATCTCCTGCGGAACTTAACACGTTTGATCCAAAACTTAATCTATTTGTTCTTTTAGGTTTTGACTTGGATCTCCTGCGGAACTTAACACGTTCGACCCAAGTCTCCTTAAGTTATTAATTCCATTAAATATTAATTTCCATAAAAGGTTCCCAGTACTGACGTGGCGAGGCACATGACCTTCTTGGATATGGGAGCAACCACCACCGACTAGACAAAACCTTTAATAGAAAGCTAATATTTAATTTCCTAAAATAACTTTAGGTTAACCAAAGAGAACAATCAAATCACAAGGAAAAGAAAGAAACAAAAGAACACAACTTCGAAAAAACATATTCGAAATACTAGAACGTAAGCCTCTTGTATTTGGTATTATTTCCATAAATAACTAGCATGATGCGGAAATAGAAATTACTAGTTATACCTTGTAGAAAAACCTCTTGATCTTCTACCGTATTCCTCTTCTAACCTCGGACGTTGTGTGGGCAACGATCTTCCAAGATGAGAAACCACCAACCACCTTCTTCTTCTCCAAGCAAGGTTCGGCCACAAAAGAAAAGCTTCACCAAGGAGAAAAACCAAAATACTAACCAAGCTCCAAGAGATGCTAGCTTTCTCTCCTTCTTCTTCTTCTTCTCCAAGTAGTATCCGGCCACCACAAGAGCTCCAAGGAGGGGAGAGAGGTTCGGCCACCACAAGAGGAAGAGAGAGAGGATGGACGGCCACACCAAGGAACAAGAGAGAGAGGAATAATAGATGTTGTGTC
Source organism: Zingiber officinale (assembly GCF_018446385.1). Lineage (NCBI taxonomy): Eukaryota > Viridiplantae > Streptophyta > Magnoliopsida > Zingiberales > Zingiberaceae > Zingiber > Zingiber officinale. Next base: position 108,945,124 of record NC_055993.1, on the reverse strand, counting down.
TTGTGAAGGCACCTCACCCCTTCTTTTATATTCCTTGGCCTAGGTAAATTAGGAAATTTAATTACAACAAATTTTCCTTAATTTCCTTGACATGATTTAATTGAGAAAAATAAAATAATATTTCCCCAATTAAACAATGATGGCCAGCCACATCAAGAGGAAACAAATTGGACAAGTTTTAATCAACAATTAAAACTTTCCTTATTTGTTCAAATTTTAAAAATAAAATTTCTCTTTAAAAATCTCTTCATGGTTAATAAAAGGAAATATCTATAATTTTAATTTTATTAACATGTGAATAATTTTAAAGAGAAAATAAAAACTCTCAATCTACAAATAAGGAAAGAGATCTAATCTCTTTCTTTAATCTTTGTAAATCTTTTACAAGAGAGATATTTTAATTTTAATTCTCTTTAAAATATATCTTCCACATAATAATAAAATCTAAAATTAAATTTCTTTTTATTTAATTATGGTCGGCCCTACTAGCTTGGGTTCAAGCTAGGGCCGGCCACCTTAAACCAAGCTTAGGCCGGCCTAGCTTGGTTCCCAACTAGCTTGGCCGGCCCCTTTAGGTGGGTATAAAAGGTGGGTATATGTGGGTATAGTACTCTATAAATAAGAGGCTACGATAGGGACCGAGAGGAGGAATTGGTTTTGGTCTCCGATAAAATTAAGCATCCCATGTTCCCCGGACACACAACTTAATTTTATCAATGATAATTCATTCCACTAGAGAACTATCATTGAACTACCGCACCAATCCCAAATTACATTTTGGGCTCCTTCTTATTATGAGTGTGTCAGTCTCACTGTGTTTAAGATATCGAATGTCCACTAATTAAGTGAGTTACTGACAACTCATTTAATTAATATCTAAGTCCAAGAGTAGTACCACTCAACCTTATTATCATGTCGGACTAAGTCCACCTGCAGGGTTTAACATGACAATCTTTATGAGTTCCTCTTGAGGACATTATCAACCTAGTATCACTAGGACACAGTTTCCTTCTATAATCAACAACACACACTATGAGTGATACCATTTCCCAATTTATCGGGTTTATTGATTCATCGAACTAAATCTCACCCATTGATAAATTAAAGAAATAAATATCAAACATATGTGCTTGTTATTATATTAGGATTAAGAGCACACACTTCCATAATAACTGAGGTCTTTGTTCCTTTATAAAGTCAGTATAAAAGGAACGACCTCAAATGGTCCTACTCAATACACTCTGAGTGTACTAGTGTAATTATATAGTCAAGATAAAATAATACCTAATTACACTACGACTTTCTAATGGTTTGTTCCTTTCCATTCTGGTCGTGAGCTACTGTTTATAATTTATAAGGTACTGATAACATCATCTTCTGTATGTGACACCACATACTATGTTATCTACAATATAAATTAAATGAACAACTACAAACAAATGTAGATAATTAGACCAAATGTGATTCTTTATTCATAATGAATGTTTACAAAGCTTAGGCTCTCAGTATACACTCCAACAGTCTGGATAGTCATAGGATCACACAAATCAGAATGAACCAATTTCAATATATCTTTGGCTCCATACCCCTTAGACTTAAAAGCTTCTTGGTTATTTTTCCTTCCAAGTAAGACTCGCAGGTTGGAAAGATTTCCACTACTAATGAACCCAAAAGTTCATCAGCTACCAATGAATCCTACTCAAGTTAATATAACCTAGCCTTAGATGCCAAAGATATAATTGGTTCATTTCCGGAGGTTGCTTTCTCTTAAAGTTAGAAGATGTGTTACTAATTTCCATTTGTTGCATCGTGGGAGTTATTGGATTTATAAAATTGTCAACCAACGTACCAGAACAGATAACTTCCCTCTTTTTCTTAATAACAACTTTGTTATTAAAAGAGGCAGAATATCAAGTTCTTTGAATAGTTTAGAAACTGAAAACTAGTTCTTTCTAAACTTGGTACATAAAGGCAATTACTTAAAATCCATATTTTATTCTTATCAAAGGATAAACATCTCCCACTGCAACAACTGCCACTTTTACAATAGTACCCATGTGGACGGTGTTTTTATTTTCATTTAGTTGTCGGGTTTCCTGGAACCCTGCAATGAATTGCGGACATGATTAATGGCATCTGTATCTACACTCCAGGTTCTGGTAGATAACACCACTAAACATGTTTCAACTAATGAATTAAATACACTTATATTGTTCTTAGTTCTAAGAAGACAATCTACCTTAATGTCCAAGTCTTATTTCCAATCATTACAATTGGGACTACTAAGTCTTTTCTATAGTATAACAACTAGGGAATTGACAAACATTTTTAATCCTAAGAATCACAAAAATATTTGGTCAAGATCAATTCTTTAAAATCCCTATGAATTTTGTATGCCACGATAGTGTGGACGTATACAAAATCAAAAAGGAGATTTTATCCATTAATTTTATTATCTCGTCAACTTTACTTTATGACGAATAAAATTAATAGTTGATCTGTGTTTGATCAAATATTTGGTCAAAACCTTTTGAATTTAAAATAACATTGATTCCTCAAACAATATTATTTAAATTCACCAACACCTCAAACACCGTGAATTTTGCATGCCACGATAGTGTGGACGTATACAAAATTTAAACATTTGTAAGAGGAGGGTTTTACCCATTAATTATCTTGTCAATAAGTCTTTATGACAAAATAAAATTACCTCAAACACCGTGAATTTTGTATGCCACGATAGTGTGGACGTATACAAAATCAAACATTTGTAAGAGGAGTTTTTAATTTTATTATCTTGTCAACCTATTTATTTGACAAATTAATATTTAGTTTTCTTCGGTCACACAAATAATAGCAGTGACTCCGATGGGGAGGACACTATTAGACGTGCCTAAGTGTATACCATTACTTGACACTAAGTCCATTAATAAGATTGTGCCCCTTCCGATGGGGAAGATCACACGCTCTTAATTAACTTCTTATAGTCATCCAAAATGGAAATTTAAGCTAGTGATCCGCAAACAAGCTCATCCGATATGGAGGAAGGCACTCAGAGCCAACGCGCAAGCTTGTTGCATCACTTATAAACCAGTAATGGAGACCGTGAAATTTATTTAAAAATGGTCCTACTCAATACACTCTAAGTGTACTAGTGTAATTATATAGTTAAGATAAACTAATACCTAATTACACTACGACTTTCCAATGGTTTGTTCATTTCCATCTTGGTCGTGAGCTACTGTTTATAATTTATAAGGTACTGATAACATGATCCTCTGTGTGTGACACCACACACCATGTTATCTACAATATAAATTAATTGAACAACTACATTTATCATAAATGTAGACATTTGACCAATGTGATTCTTATTTCTAGATAAATGTTTATACCAAAAGCTAGGCTTTTAGTATACATCCTAACACACCTCCCCAGCATCCGTCGACTTGTTCTCGAACAGGATCACAATCGATTCAAATAATTGAATCGATTGATTGAAATCTTAATCGATTCAAAGAAAAAAAAAAAAGCAATGAACAGTATTTTTGACCAAGCACAGTAAAAGAAAAAAAAATTCCTTTTATGTGTATGTGCTGGTTTAGAATTTAATTAAATATATTTATTAATTTAATACATATAGAAATGTATTATTAATTAATAAATATATATTTAATTAAATTTTGGTTCAATTAATTGAAAATTAAACTAGACCAACTTGTTCAATCAAACCTAGGTCCGATTAAATCATCATTTGATTTAAGCAGACCAATTTGATTCAATCATACCTAGATCTGATTCAAATCATTTGTTGGTTTAACCAGATCAGTTCATTATTGAATTAGTTAGGGTGATTTTATTACATAAGTTGGGATGATCGGATATGACCAGATTGGTTCTATTGTGTCAAATTTGATCAAAAAGATTAGATTTATTCTAATGGGTCAAACTTAATCCAATGGGCATTAGATTGATCAAACGGACCTAAGTTTGTTCAATAAGTCTGAATTGACTTAAATGAGCTTAGATTAAAATAATAATAGAACATAGGTCAGAAATCCCTATCCAATTAGATTAGTTCTAATGAGGACAATAGACTAAACTTAGGATCCAGATTCTTGATCGACCAGTCCAATCGGTCAATCAACTTAAACTCCTGAAAATAAAAAATATTTATTTTTCTTGATTTATAATGATAGTTCTATATCTGTATAAATTGAATTAAACTGGTTTTGTACTGGTTAGTTGGTTTTGTACTGACTTATTTAAATTCATTTTTTCAGATGACACAGATGATTACCACATTGGCTCGCCGCGAAGTGTGGCAAAACCAGCTCTGGGAGGAAATTATGGAGATAGAGTATAAGTCTTCTTATGAAGTTGACGGACATGTTAGAAGGCTTGATATTTTGGAAACTTGAGCAATAAGAGTTTCCAGTCCTGGACAGTTATATGATCTGGGCATTAATGCATTCATTGACAGAGTATCTTAGGGTAATAGCAGACTATGTATGAGGACGTCATGAAGGACGCGTCACATATTCAGAACTGTGTGAGGAACTACTTCACTATATGAGTGAAGAAGAGTCTAAAGAGTCTGAAGAGGATCAGGAAATGTTCAAGGAAGATCCAGAAATAGATTTGATGGAGAATCCTGAAGTTGCCTCATCTGAAATTATCCCAAATAAGTCCAGGTTAATAGGGTTAATGTTAGTCGCTGCACTAGTATTTGTCCTAGTGGGAGCGGTATTGGCCTATCTAATTTATTAATGTTCTATTTACTGCCATTATATACGAACAGTGTTACCCCATTTAGTTTTTTGAGTCATGTAATAATTTATGTCGTTATGTACGAATAGAGTTATGATATAAAAATAGTTATGTTATGTGTTAATTAACTTGCCCATGATTAGTTTATATGAAAATGATCAGTTCATTTCATGATTCGTTCATGTTAAATAATATGATTAGTTCATATATATATATATATATATATGATTCATTTATTAGATGGGATATGTGTAATATAATTGATTGATGTTTATTAGATTAGAACATACAAATGATGAGTGGAAACAAAGTTATCACTTGATTTTGTAAACTAATTCTAATTTACACTGAGTCAATAATTAATTGCATACTTATGAATTACATTGAAATAATAAATAATATGTTTATTTATGTAGATCATGGCAACTAAAAACATCATAGCTGAACTCAATAAGGGAGAAAAATTATATGGAGATAACTACAAAATCTGGCACCTCAAGATACAATACGTTCTTGAGGAACAAGAAGTTCTAGAGGTTGTAAATCAATTCATGGAAGAACCAGCTGATGGTTCTACAGCACAGCACAAGCGTGACCTTGATGTCTATAAGGCATGGAAAAAGAAAGACTTCATTGCTAAGGGAATATTGATTAGTTCAATGGTGGATTACCTGGTATTTGAGTATGAGCCATTACCATCGGCTCATGTTGTCTGGGTAGCCCTTAGAGAAAAGTATAGTGGAGTAAGTCTGAGTAAGCTCCGTCAGCTAACTATCAAGTTTGATAGTTGTAAAGAACGCTCGAATGTTACCATGGCCCAACATCTCAGGGAGATGGGTAATATGATTTGAGAGCTTATGACTGCTGGTCATGCGTTGACTGATGAACAACAGGTTCATGCAGTTATCCGTTCCCTTCTTGATTTTTGGGAAGCGATGAAACAAAATCTGACTCATAGTGAAAGTATCAAGACTTTCACTGATGTCTCACGCCATGTTGAACTTGAGGCGGAGAGGATTGAATCCGCAAGGATTTCTGGTCAAGCTTTTGTAACTGAAGGTTCTGGTTCCAAGAATAAGAAAATATGGTTTAAGAAAGGAAAGGGAAAAAGAAAGGAGACTGGTGTTATTGCTGTTAAAAACCAAATCAAGAAGAAAGAAAAGAAATATGGACAAAGACCTAAGAGCAAGTTGACTTGCTATAACTATGGCAAGAAGGGTCATTTTACTCGAGATTGTACCGAGCCTGAAAAGGTAGATCTATTTTTATCTTCTTTCCACGAGTATTATGTTGCAAGTACAACGTTGTTAGCTTATTCTTATCCTTTGTGGATTGAAGATTCAGGAGCAACAAACCACGTAGCACGTGATCGAGCTACATATGTGAAGTACCGTCGGGTACCAGCTGACAACAAATGGATATATGTAGGAAACAATGCAAGAATTGAAGTCAAAGGAATTGACACTTGCAAGCTCAACCTACGTGGTGGGCGTACCTTGTTTCTACATGATGTCCTGTATGTTCCTAAGATTCGACGGAATCTAGTTTTCGTCATTTGTCTTCTTGATTTATGTTATTGTATAAATTTTTATAGTCGTTGTGTGGAACTTCGAATTAACTCTATGTTAATTGGGCATGGTTATGTAATAAATAGTTTATGATTCTTGATGTAGAACCAAATATTAATGATAGTTGGTTTTTAAACATTGCTCTTACTAGTAATGCTGATGTTAATGATGAAATTTGGCATGTTAGGCTAGGACATATAGGACAAGAACGAATGAATAGATTAGCTAAGGATGACCTTTTAGGCACTCATGTTAAGATTAACTTGTCTATATGTGAACATTATCTTGTTGGAAAGGCGACTCGGAAATCATTTGGCAAGACTATTAGGGTTGAATCACCATTGCAATTGATTCATTCGGATATTTATGGTCCAATGAATGTGAAGGCTAGAAATGGGAGTTCTTATTTCATTACATTTATTGATGACTTCACACATTTTGGTCATGTGTATTTGATTTCTCACAAATCTGAAACATTAGATTGCTTCATTTGTTACTTGAACGAACTTAAGAATTAATTGGAACGTAAGGTTAAAACCTTACGTATTGACCGTGGAGGTGAATATTTATCTAATCAATTCAAGATAATGTGTAATGAGAAAGAGATTATTAAACAGCTAACTATCTCTGGAACTCTACAGAAAAATGGGGTTGCTGAAAGAATAAAATTGGACTTTTCTTGAAATGGTTAGGTCTATGATGATGCAGGCTAATTTGTCAATCTCCTATTGGGGAGATGCATTATTAGTCGCGGCCTATATGCTTAACAAAGTGCATTCAAAGTTAGTTCTATCTACCTCACATGAACGTTGGACAAGTAGAAAGTCAGATTTGAGTAATCTGAGACTTTGGGGGTCAACTACTTTCGTTCATGATAAGACTCGCGGATATGAAAAATTAAGACCCAGAGGTAAGAAGTGTATCTTTATAAGGTATTCTGAGACTTCTAAGTGTTATGTTTTTATTGGTGAGCGACAAGATGGAACTATCTCTGAAACAGAGTCAAGAGATGCTACTTTTCTTGAAACTGAGTTCCTAACACGTGGTGAAGTTGATAAGACAGTTCCTCTATATGAGATAGAGGATGAGGATAATGTTCTTTTATCAACAAATCAGGAGATGCCTGAATCTAGTCAACCTAGTGGGAGTAATTTGCCACTGAATGAGTTAGTTTCTCAATAGTCTAACCTCTGAAGAAGTAGTCATCAGATTATTCATCGGAGAAGGTTTGATATTGAGAATGAGGCATTGATGATTCTCCCAGTTGATGATGAGGAACCTCGAACAGTTGAGGAAGCTTTGAGATGCCCAGTTAGGGAAAAAATGAAAAGTTGCAATGGATGAAGAAATGGAGTCAATGAGAAAGAATCAAGTTTAAGATTTAGTCGATCTTCCTTTTGGCCGAAAGGCTATCGAGAATAAGTGAATTCTCAAAATAAAGAGGAAAGCAGATGGATCGATTAATTGATACAAATCTCGATTAGTTGTAAAAGGATATACCCAAATGGAGGGTATTGATTTTTAAGAGACAATCTCCCCAGTTGTGAAGTTTGTGTCAATACGTGTCATCCTAGCTGTAGTAGCACAATTTGACATGGAATTACATCAGATTGATGTAAAAACGGCTTTCCTTAATGATAATCTTGACGAAGAAATTTATATGGTATAACCAGAAGATTACGTTGCTGAACACCAAGAGAAAAGAGTATGTAGACTTAGGAAGCCTATATATGGGCTAAAACAAGTGTCAAGATAATGGAACATAAGATTTAATGAAGTTATTTTATCTTATGATTTCGAAATGATCAATGAGGATCATTGTGTTTACCTAAGAAAAGAAAAAGGAAAGTTTGTCATTTTATCATTATATATTGATGATATGCTAATAGCTGGAAGCGACATAAAGTGTGTGATAGAAGTCAAATCTTAACTTTCATCACAATTTGACATAATAGATATGGGAGAAGCAGAGTACATCTTAGGAGTGAAGATCATTAGAGATATATCAAAAAGGCTTTTGGGTTTGTCTCAAGAAGCTTATATTATTAAGATACTACAACACTTCAATATGTCAGATTGCAATAATGAACAGATGTCTATAACGAGAGGTACTATTTTGAGCAAAAGTATGTATCCCAAGACTCCTGAGGAAATAGTCGAAATGAAGAAAAAATCATATGCTAGTGCTATTGGTAGTTTAATATACACTATGTTGTGTACTCGTCCTGATATAAGCTATGCTGCTAGCTTAGTTAGTTGTTTTCAGTCAAACCTAGGATCGAGACACTGAAAAGTAGTGAAAAGAATATTCATATATCTCAAAGGAACAACGGATTATTGCCTCTGTTTCCAAGGATCAGATATGAGTCTGAGTGGCTACACAGATACAGATTGGGTAGGGGACCTTGATGATAGAAAATTCACATCTGGTTATACCTTCTTGTTGAATGGTGGTGCCATTTCATGGAACAACAAGAAGCAGACTTATGTAGCCTTGTCGACAATGGAAGTTGAGTATGTGGCTTGTGCGACGGCTATGCAAGAGGTTGTCTGGCTAAGAAGGTTTCTGAAGTATCTGAAAATTGCTGAGGATAGTGGGAATCTTGTTACAGTGTATTGTGACAGTTAAGATTCAATAGCTTTTTCCAAGGATCCTAAATATCATAGCAAAGGCAAGCATATAGAAATTAAATATAATTATGTAAGGGATATTGTTGACAAGAAAAAAATAATTCTTGAGTACATCCCTACACGAAATATGCTTCCTGATCCTTTTACTAAGTCATTGACTAAAGAGTCATTTCATAGACAAGTGAAGTCTTTGGGACTTCGAAGAATGTAACTTATAATAAACACATTTTGATAAATAAAAATGTTATGATCTATTCAGTGTATATATCTTTGTTACATTCGAATAAAAGTCTCGATAAGCATGTTGGTAGATTAAGATTGGTCCACTCACATAGACAATCATCTTTATTTGTTAAGTATAAATAGAGGTAAGACCGTTGCTTATGGGACAACTTATGTAGCTGTGAATAGAGATATACCCATAAGTTAAGGTCGCTTTGATAATTGTGTCAAGATGAGATCATTTATGTAATGATTGGAGTAAATGCACTCACCATTTACTGAATCTGCTTAAGGCTAGATTAGAATTCATATGTTGAATTTAGGATTATACATTAGGTATGTCTAGATCGAAATCTGTATGATGTTAAATTTTGAGAAAAATATGCGCTCTTTTTAGTAAAGAGAATAACATCGTAGCATATGATTTATACCATATGTGCTATGGCGACAAGAAGGATAGTAAGAGAATGGATTCCTGCTTCTCTATTATGTGAGACTCTTGAGATTATAAGTTAATTTCAATCTTACCCTAAGTGACTATTTAGCTGTCAATTTGAAGTTCTGATCAGTGTCTGCTACTTTAGCATCTTTCTTATTGGCTATGGATGATTCGGTTTATGGAGCATAACTAGGAAAGCAACTGATTATAATGAATAGATTCTAGCTGAAAAGGAAGATTAAGATTGATTTATATCCGTGACATTTATTCACTGGTACCAGTTACATTTTTAGTTCAGTACATAAAATATAATTATGAATAATTTGTTTAATTGGAGATGTTGAACATGCTCTTGACATATAGTCAATATGAGGGATTAGAGATATTCATAATGATGTAAATAATTTAATCTGGAGTAAAGACAAGTCATTGACATCTCTGATTCGTTCTAAAGAGCAGTTATGTAAGGTGTAACAATCTTTTTAGCAATAAATGCTCAGTATGTTTGCTATCGCACGAACCATTTTCTCTAATATATGGAATGGATGTTCTTATATGGTCTTTGTGACTAATTAATTTATGCTCTGGTCTTCGTGACTTGATCATCATAAAGTCTATGTGACTTATTTAGTCTTTGTGACTAATTAATTTTGCTCTGGTCTTCGTGACTTTATCGTCAAATAGTCTATATGACTTAATCGGTATTGGATATAGATGATTCGGTTTATGGAGCATAATTAAGAAAGCGACTGATTATAATGAATAGATTCTAGCTAAAAAGGAAGATTAAGATTGATTTATATCTGTGACATTTATTCACTGATACCAGTTACATTTTTAGTTCAGTACATAAAATATAATTGTGAATAATTTGTTTAATTGAAGATGTTGAACATGCTCTTGACATATAGTCAATATGAGGGATTAGAGATATTCATAATGATGTAAATAATTTAATCTGGAGTAAAGACAAGTCATTGACATCTCTGATTCGTTCTAAAGAGCAGTTATGTAAGGTGTAACAATCTTTTTAGCAATAAATGCTCTGTATGTTTGTTGTCACACGAACCATTTTCTTTAATGTATGGAATGAATGTTCTTATATGATATTTGTGACTAATTAATTTATGCTCTGGTCTTCGTGACTTGATCATCATAAAGTCTATGTGACTTATTTGGTCTTTGTGACTAATTAATTTTGCTCTAGTCTTCGTGACTTTATCGTCAAATAGTCTATATGACTTAGTCGGTCTTTGTGACTAATTAATATTTGGCTTTGGCATCGTGACATGATTACCTCGCAGTCTATATGACTAACATGGTCTATGTGACCAAATAACCTTTTTGGATTGACTTGGACGAGCGGGAGATGTTGGACGTTGCATCAGTTGCAACGTCAGGAAGATGAAGGGGTGCCCATTCACCTTCATCTTCCTCCATTGAAAGCCATCAAAGTATCGGTTAGTAATTGATACTTGCTTCCTATTTAAAATTACGTCCAAGAACAATCGGCAAGAAAAAAAGGAAAAAAAAAAGGAAGAGGCGACGGTGATCAGTGTGTGCAGAAGCGACGGTGAGCAAAGGAGAACATCCGAGAGGAAAGGGATTCTTGTGAAACTTGAAGAGCTTTCCGGTTCATCCGTGATCACGCTTCCGACAGCAGCGACTCCCGACGGCTTCTTCGATTTCTTTGGAAGATCACTATGAGTGGTTACAACTTTATTTTTTTGTTTGATTCATGCGGTCAAAAAGACAATAATAAATATATTGGGTCAGTAACGTTAGAAAATATACTTTTCTCAACTTTTTAAGTTAAAATCAAGTGTGATATTTAATTAATTTTTTTATTAGGGAGAGTATGTTAAAAAACTAAATTGAAGATTACATGCATTGTGTGTGCATGATGACTAGTACTTAGTAGATGGATTAACTCATTGAAGATTAAAAACTAAAAAAGTTTAAATCGATAATATAATTAAAATTTAGATCCAATAAATATATAATTGGCATTACCATAACATATGAGATTTAGCTTGAATTACATTGATAAATTTAGTTCAACAAAGAATCTTACCATGCTTTGGATTAAAATTTAAAATAAGGTTATGTTGTTACCCTAGTTTAAAAGGGAACCCCTAAAAGGCCTAAAATAAGTTTTTACATATAGTTTGGGTTTAAGTTATCATGACAACTCAAATGAAGATAGAATTTTAATCTACAGACTTAATGACTAATTAAACTCATCTTATACTTGAATTGGATTGATTAAATTGCATGGCTTACTTTTCTCTAAAATATGTTCCAATTGCAACTTTGACTTTGACATCTTTAATCAACCTATTAAGCACTTTTTTTTAAACTTGATCCAATGCATAATGAGACATTTAAAAAGCTCAACAATAGAAAAGTCCTTCCTTCGGGTGGTCTTAACTTGTTTGGTGCAACTCGATCTCCATCATGGTCTTTATCATCTCTTCTAAGTGACGAATAGGTATTAGGAAGGGTCAACCATAGCGAGATTGTACAAATTTAACTTCTTGATCATGATTTAAGGTCTAAAGAAGCCCTCGAGGGCCACATATGTGCAAAAAGTGATTCACTCGTCTCCAATGCCCCCATCAATCCTTCTCTAGGTCAATACGAAGGAGGTAAATTATGATTAACTACTAGTCATTAGTACAGATGACCAAGATATGGAAGAAAGTATGCTCAGACTGTTATACGTACCAAATTTCGATCCCAGAATCTCATATAATAATATCATATATCTTAATCATCGTACTACCCTAAGAAAACTCTCGAGGACCACACATGGTCCTAGAGGAGATAATTAGACCTAAGTTTAGGCCTACAATATAAATTGTACTCTGAGGGGATTCGTAGAAGTAGATAAATCCTTGTTCGACTTGTGACATGCATCCTTAAAACTCAAGGGATCTCTTCCAAGACAGACTTAGCTCCACAAAGTATGGCCCTTATCCTACGTGGACTAAGGATATCCAAATCTACAACGCAATCTATCTTATCCGATACAATCCACATGTCCTGTCCCCGTTCGCCACTCTACCTGCAATGGAATCCACAGCCTGTTTCACACATCACACGAATATGAGAGATCCTGACACCTCTCTATATACACACAATTTCTCACTCCTACTTATCAGTTATCTGCAGCAGAAAGAAAGCGGCCATGGCAGCAGCGACCTCCTCTGTCACAGGCTTGGCTCTTCCGTCACTGAACAATGGTAATCGAGCTTCAGGTTCACTGATCGGTTCATGGTTCCATGACACTGTAATTCTGAATGGACAGGTTTCCTGAAGCCTCAAGTGGCTGCCAGAGTCTCTCTGCAGCAGAAACCGACCTCAGGCCCCGGGAAGTTCACCTGCAGGTACGAAAAGATTTAATGTGAATATGTACTTTAGGAATAAATAAAAAAGATTTGTTGTTGTTGTTGTGGTGGTTAACTGAAGCTTTCCGAGAGATTGGCTCCGCACTGACTTGAACGTGATCGGGTTCGGGTTGATCGGATGGATCGCGCCGTCGAGCATCCCGGTGATCAATGGCAAGAGCTTGACCGGGCTGTTCTTTGAGAGCATCGGCGCGGAGCTGGCTCACTGGCCGACAGGACCAGCTCTCACTTCACAATTTTGGTTAGCTACAGGATATAGCTCTTTTCTTTTACTAAAAACAAAACAAAAAGGTGCTGATGGGTCAATAACTGTGCAGGTTGTGGTTGATCACATGGCATATTGGTCTGTTCCTCACCCTCACTTTTGGACAAATAGGCTTCAAGGGAAGGACTGAGGACTACTTCAGCAAATAAGAGACATATGATCTGTGTATTTATGATACTTTCTTTCCTGATCTTCTTTGTGATCAGTAATTATGTACCAATTGTGATTTCTCAGTTCTTATTCCTTAGTTACGAAAGAACATATATATTGTTAAGTAGGATAGACATGATATGCAAGGCTAAGTTGAAACAGAGTTAAACAAGTGATCTTGATGAAGAAAATACTTGATGCAGTGAAATTTTACGGCCACACGTTGGATGTCGGTGGACGTCCCGATCGAAGAGGGAGGTTGGTCTATAGATAAGAAAAAACACATTAGAGGGCACTGAGAGTAGGGAGGAGATTCGTGGATGGCTCATATTTTGCTTGTGACCTGTTCGGCCCTATAGATCATGAAAGTAGGGAGGAAGTTTGTGAAGAAACTATCGTGGTTCATGTTTGCTTGTGAATTGTTGAGTTCGGCTAGAAGAACTCGGCTTGATAATTCGATTCGACTAAAAATTACTTGGCAACTTGGACTAACTTGGCCAAGAGGTGACTTGACTCAAAATGACTTGGTAGCTTGGACTAACTCGGCCTAGTGACTAGGCTAGAATAACTCAGCCAAGAGATTGTTGGATACATGTGAATGGAAAAAAGGTGAAAAAGAAATATGTTCCATTGTGAATAAGATTTTACTCTCACATTGAAAGTTTCAAGATATAGTGGTTGTTTTATATTGTTTCACAAGCATTGTAGATGTGAACAAATGTATGAGAGAAGACTCTCTCTCATGCGTAGATGCGTAAAGATGTACAAATCTAAGGCCCGAATTGTACTGAACTAAGTTAACTTTCTCCACCTTCATTCTCCTAAATCTTCTCTCATGCCTCGAAGGAGGACGAATCTGTTTAAAGGCAACCCTCGACATCTTCTTAGATCTTCTTTCCTACACTCGGAGTAAGGAGTTTGTAACTCAGACTCTATAGTCGCGAGTCTGCACTCAGGAGTCAAAAATCTACAGTCGAGCGTCTGTCAAGAAAATAATAATAACTTTTGATTTTTTTTTTTTCAGTTCCACCACAAATTCATTAGTCATTCTCGTTGGGCTAATTGTTAAATTTTTGTTTCATCTACGACCTAGCCAAAGGGTGGCTCCGCGCCCCCCTTCCAATTTCTATCTAATTGCCACAAGAAAACTATCGGAAAGGAGAATCTAATCCTAACCCGACCTAACTCATGTCCTATTGCATCGATAAGAAAATGCACATTAGAGGGCACTTGAGAGTAAGGAGGAGATTCATGGAGATACCATGTGAGGATCATGGCTCATGTGGGGTTAGGATCAGATCGGTTCAATCAGGATTAGATCGATCAAGCTTTGACTTTGATGTGATTAATCGAGATCAGATTTTTAGGGTCTGTCTAGGGCCTCCCCCCCCCCACACACACACACAAAAGGCACAAATGGGTCAATTTAAAGACCAACAAAGTAGCCTAAAAACATGCGTAGAATCATTGTAACGTAAGATCATATTGTTTCTACCGATCATATTGATTCTATCGTAAAAGACGATTCTAAACGATCCTTGATCGATTTGGTACTTTCATGTTGCGCAAAGAGAGGGCAACGCCTCTCAACTTCTAAAACGCGGAAGAAGAGGAAGAGAGAAAAAAGATTGTGCGGAGCAACAAGACAAAGACGTACAAAAGGAGAGCAAACACGAGGAAGGAGAAGAAGAGAAAGAAAAAGAGTTACCATAGTTCGACAGCCTGCCTACTCCACAAAATCGACCGAACCTTTATTAGAATTCTCTCTACACAAGAGAATCGCATCTAATGATTCATGTGTTTGTTGTTGTACAATAGGTTTACAATCATCCCTATAAATAATGCTAAACCCCAGACTCGGTAAAATCGTAACAGAATTTTGTTATGAAAAATCATAAAAAAATTCTGTTATATAAAATCTTAACAGAATTTTATTACGAAAAATTTTAACAAATTTTTTTTTCATAACATCCCTCATATTAACCTTTATCCAAATATGAGTCACTCGTCAACAATCTCCACCTTGGCGAATATTCACCCCTTCGAAGAACACGAGTATCTGAACAAAACTCCATCTAGATCTCTCGGTCTAAGCTTCCTTCCTCTAGTATCTAGAGATATGGATCAAGTTCAAGCAATACTTAAACTTCTCTGTGGTCATTGGTTTTGTCAGCATATCTGCAGCATTGTCTGCAGTGTGAATCTTCTCAAGTTGAATGTCCCCGAAAGCAATCAACTCTCTGATCTTGTGAAATCTCACATCAATGTGCTTGGTTCTTGTATGATACACTTGATTTTTCGCTAAATAGATAGCCCTCTGACTATCGCATAACAACTTGACTCCACTTTGCTGAACACCCAGTTCTCTGACCAACCCTGTAAGCCATAAAGCTTCCTTCGTTGCTTCAGCTGCTGCCATGTACTCGGACTCAATAATAGACAATGCAACAATAGATTGTATCATAGATTTCCAACAAATAGGTACGGTCCTCCCGCCACAGTGAATACGTAACCTGTAGTAGACTTCTTGTTATCTAAATCTCCTGCATAATTTGCATCTACGTACCCAACAACTGAAGGATCTTCCGGTTGTCTACTGAACATGATACCATAATCAATTGTATTTATGAAGTATATGAAAAATCTATTTCACTGCATCCTAATGTGGTCGATCAAGATTTGAGAGAAACTTGCTCACCATACTAACTACTTGCGCCAAATCTGGTCTCGTGCAAACCATGACATACATCAGACAACCAATTGCATTGGCATAAGGAACCTTTGACATCTTTTGGATCTCATTATCCGTCTTTGAACACTATATACTGGATAACTTGAAATGATGCGTCAGGGGTGTGCTCATCGACTTTGCATTCTTCATGTTGAACCTATCCAGCACCTTCTCCATATAGCTACATTGAGACAACCATAATCTCCCTACAGCTCTATCCCTGTGAATCTTCATCATAAAAATCTTCTTGGTCTCTCCCAAATCTTTCATGTCAAATTCCTTGCTCAGTCGTCTCTTCAATTTGTCAATCTCTTTCATCTTCTTCGCAACAATGAGCATGCCATCTACGTATAGTAGTAAGAAAATCAGTGATTCATCTTCAAGACTCTTCACATATATGCAGCAGTCATACTTACATCTCCTATATCTGTTTTGAATCATGTATAATCAAATTATTTGTACCATTGCCTAGGAGATTGTTTCAATCCATAGAGCGATTTCTTCAACTTGCAAACCAACCGCTCTTGTCCGGGCTGACTAAATCCCTCGGGTTGTGACATAAAAATCTGCTCCTCTAAATTTTCATGAAGAAATGCAGTCTTCACATCCATTTGCTCAAGCTGCAAATCATGATGTGCCACTAAAGCCAACATCGCTCTAATTGACGTACCACCGGAGAGAAAATTTCATCATAGTCAATCCCCTTTATCTGTGAATACCCCTTTGCTACCAACCGAGCCTTGAACTTTACTTTTTCTCCCTTTGACATTGCTACTTTCTTCTTGAATATCCACTTGCACCCTATAGCTTTCTCTCATTTAGGAAGTTCCACTAGATCCCACGTTTGGTTCTTATGCAATGACTCCATCTCCTCTACCATAGCACCCGCCCACTTGTCCTTCTTAAAGCTGCGTATCACCTCCTGAAAAGATGTAGGGTCTCCACTACTAGTGATAAGCGCATAAGATACTAAGTCTTCGAATCCGTATCTGGTGGGTGGTTTTACGACTCGTCTCGTTCTGCCACCAGCTATAGTGCGATGCTTTGTGTGCTTTGAGCTAGAATCATCAGAGTCATGAGTCTCTAGCTCCACCTGCATAACATCTTTCTCCATGTTGCTTTGTGGTGTTTCCTTTCCTTCTTCCTGAGTACATTGTAACATAGTTTTCTCATCAAACACGACATCTTTGCTGATCACCACCTTGTTTGCCTTAGGATCCCAAAGCTTGAAGTCTTTAACTCCTTTCTGATACCCCAGAAATATGCATTGCTTTGACTTCGCATCCAACTTTGATCTTTCCTCACTAGATATGTGCATATAGGCTGGACATCCAAAAACTCGAAGATGAGAGTAATCTACTTGATTCCCTGTCCATACTTCCTCTGATACTTTGTCTTCTAGTGTTGCCCTTGGTGATCTATTAATGAGATAACATGCCATGTTAACCGCTTCTGCCCAGAAATTCTTTGCAAGCCCTGCATTCAGCTTGAGACATCTCGTCTGTTAGGATCCTTCGTACGGCTAGAGAGGGGGGTGTGAATAGCCGACCCCAAATCGATCGCGTTTCTTCCTACAATTCGTTAGCGCAGCGGAAAAACAAACAAGGAAACGAAAACAAGAAGATCAAACCTCAACGCGTCGATGTAACGAGGTTCGGAGATGATACTCCTACTCCTCGGCGTGTCCGTAAGGTGGACGAAGCCTCTCAATCCGTCGGTGGATGAGTCCCCGGAGAACCGGCTAATAATATACTCCTTGTGGGTGGAGAAACCTCACCACAAAGTCTCTTGCAACAGCAAGATAAGTGTACAAGAAATACAGCAAGAAGCAAGAGCAATATGAATGTAAAAACAAACGCTAGCTTGCCTTCGACTGGTTTCCGTTGACGAAGCAGCAACTTCACGGAAGAGCGAGCAGCAGCAGCTGACCCAGTCGTAGAATGAAACTCACGCGAAGCTTCGGAGGAGCTCAACAAAGCTCAAGCACGACAGAGAGAAGAGGAAGAAGAGTTGTCGCGCAGCAGCCCTCGACCCCTTTATACTGCGGCGAAGAAACACGGAAGAAATCTGCCGTTGCGACGCCGTGTTACTGATCGGTCGGGAGACCGATCAGACCTATTCGATCGGTCCCGGACCGATCGACTTTCTTCTGACGCCCACCTTACATGCGGGTTACGATCGGTGCGTGGACCGATCGAGCCCGGATCGGTCTGACCGATCCCAACCTCAGCGACATCGTCTCGATCGGTCCCCGCACCGATCAGGACATAACTGATCGATGCGTGGACCGATCACCTGCCTCTCTTCGCCTCTGTTAAACTGGCGATCGGTCACGGGCCGATCGATGTCAACGAAACTTCGATATCGATCGGTCACCGGACCGATCGGGAAAACTGTCATTGGATCGGTCGGTGACCGATCCAGTGATGTTTGGCCCAAACCAAGTTCAAACCAATATCCGGTCAACCTTGACCTATTGGTACTTCATCCCTAACATCGGTCACTCCCTCGACTGCTAGAACTCCTCACCCAGTGTCCGGTCAATCCTTTGACCTACTTGGACTTTCCAACACCAAGTCTCATCCCCGATCCATCTGGATTTTTCCTTGCTCGGCTTCACTCACGGGACTTTCACCGGCTTCACTCACCAGGATTTCCACATTGCCTAACATCCCAGCTAGGACTTCCCAGCTTCACTCACGGGACTTTCCACCTTGTCCGGCTTCACTCACGGGACTTTCCACCGCCTAACATCCAGTTAGGACTTTCTCATTACCTAGCTTCACTCACTAGGATTTTCACCGCTCACTTCACTCACTTCCATACGCCTAACATCCCAGTTAGGACTTCCCATTCACCTAGCTTCACTCACTAGGATTTTCACCTGGCTTCACTCACCAGGATTTTCCCGAATGCCTGGCTTCACTCACCAGGACTTTCACCTTCACCTAGCTTCACTCACTAGGATTTTCACCTGGATTCACTCACCAGGATTTCCCGACTGCCTGGCTTCACTCACCAGGACTTTTCCCTGCTTGGCCTTTCCCGTGCCAAGTCTCCATACTTGGACTTTTCGCGTGCCAAGCTCCCTGCTTGGACTTTTCCGTGCCAAGTCCCCATACTTGGACTTTTCCAGTGCCAAGCTCCCTGCTTGGACTTTTCCGTGCCAAGTCTCCATACTTGGACTTTTCCCGAATCAGGTCAACCAGGTCAACCTTGACCTACGGTTGCACCAATAATCTCCCAAACATCTATTCTTGTCCCACATCAAGAATAGAACTCTCTCACGAGTGTCAAACATCAACATGCAACACAACTAGGTCAACCTTGACCTAAGGTTGCACCGACAATCTTCCCAAGTCAAACATCAAAATACAACTCGAGTCACGTCAACTCGAGTCGGGTCAACCAGGTCAACCTTGACCTAAGGTTGCACCAACAATTGGTATCAGAGCAAGGCCGCTCTTCATCGGATCAACACCCGTGGGAGCAAAGCTAGAGATGGATCTCTATGGAGAAGACATCACCATTCCACCCTTCTACGAATGCGGCGACTTCGCGTATTGGAAGGTAAGGATGAAGTACTTTCTTATGACTAACATAATGAATTGGTTTTGTGTACAAGAAGGTTTTACTCCTCCGGTGGATAAGGAAGGAAAACCTCTTGAGAAGAAGGAATGGACGAAAGAACAAATTCACAAATCCGAAATCAACGAAGAGGTAACGAGAATAATTGAATTTTCATTGCCTACTAACATCTTGTGTAAGATAGGTTACAACAATGCCAAGGAATTATGGGATAACTTGGCCAAGTACCATGAGGAGAGCTCCACTTCAAGCCATGAAGAGGAGACGAGTGAGTCATCAAGGAGCTCACATCATGGAGGAGAGAAATTAGAAGTTGAGGGTTACTCAACATCTAAGGACGAAGAGGAGGAGAGTTCTTCTTCAAGTTCGGAGCAAGAAGAAGAAGCTTCTACCTCCGGAAGGGATGAGGAAGAGAGCTCACAACCATCCCCAAACCTAGGTAACTCAAGCAATTCAATTTCAAATAAGTTACATATAATATGCTTTGAGTGTAGGGAGTGTGGACATTACAAGAGCAAATGTCCAAAGAGAGTTAGGAAGACTCCACCGGCACCAAAGGTCAAGGAAGCCGGAGTCCCAACACGCAAAGGCAAGAAGCACGTGGTGTGCTTTCAATGCAAGCAACGGGGACACTATAGGAGCCAATGTCCGAAGGGGAGGAAACCTCGCAAGGACAAGAGATCGAGCACATCGATAGGGGGAGCTAAGGCAAACCCTAAGGTATCTTTTAAGGCTCATTCGTGCAAGTCTAGTAGGATACATGCTAGTAATTTTATTGCATTAGTCAACAATGATAAGCATGTTAACACTAGAAATCAATACATGTGCTTAGGTGCTAAACATGTCAACCTAGGTAGGGATACTACTAGGAATGCTAACCCTAGGATTAACACTTCTAAGGTTAAGGAAAACCTAGGTAGAAACCCCAAATCAACTAGACACATGCCTAGGAATGCCTCAAAGAAGAATGACAAATCAAAAATTGAGGTATTAGAGAAGGAGAATCAAGTCTTGAGGTCAAGACTTGATACTTTGGAAAAGGCTCTTAAGAACTTGGAGAAGTCATCTCTAGGGTTTAAGGGTCAAATTTCAAAGCCCAAGGACAAGAAAGGTTTGGGTCACAAATCTAAGTCCCAAATGGTCAAGCCCACTTACCACAATGTTCCATTCGATTATGGAACAAAACCTAGGGCTAGGAAGACCATCACCAAGGTCACAAGGGGAGTCACCCCTAGAGTTGATCTTGATGAGTCCCAAATGACCAAGGCTTTAAAGCCTAAGAGGGTCATTAGGAGGGTTGCTAGGGAAGTTATCCCTAGTGAATATTTAGTGAACCCAATGAGCTCTAATAGGTATTGGGTTCCTAGGAGCATCTTCTCTACCCCATAGATGGGTTAGAGAGTGTCAACTCCAATAAGAAGGGTAGTTAACCCAACTTTGAGGAAATTGACACTCAAGGAGCATTTTCAAGGTTTTGTGAACCTTTGAAAATGAAATGAATTATCATTTACTCCTTTGAAGAGTTAAATGTGCCTAAAGATTGGAAATCTCATTTCTAATCTCAATTGGCACAATTTGGAAAAACCTAGAGAAATATCAAATTGGGATTTTGATACTCTCTTAGGTAATCTAGGCAATCCGGGCCTTAATTTAGAAGTGCTACTCTTGTAGAGTCTTAAATGGTATAAATCAAACAAGAGATCAAGAAATGCCAATTTGGGTTTTGACATTTTCTTGGAGCACTTTGGGCAATCTAGGATTAGAATTTAAGTTAGCTAAGTAATTAAGGATACTTAGATAGGTAATCTAGGTATTTTATTTGTGTTAACTTACCATGATTGTTTGCCATATGCCATGTCATGACATCATATTTAATTTATGATCATTTGAAATGTCATGATAATGCTTAGGTTATCTATATGTCATGTTTTAGTTAAGTTTCATACTTTATGCCATGACATCATGACATTGGCACATGTTTTCATATCATTATATGCCATGTCATCATCTCTTGCATTATAATCAATGAAATTGATTTAAGGACAAACATATAATTTGATATTGAGATCAAATTGGTGTTTAGAGAATGCATGAGACCTTAGTCTAAGATACCTAAACCCATATCTCACATCAAAATTGACATGGATGTGTTTGATACACTTTAGATGTGTGTGAGATATTAGGATCATGAGTTAGGATCAAGGTGCATAGTTTTTGTACCTAGATGAGCCTAATTCAAGAAAAGGAGGATCATAGGGAAAGCTTGTGTACAAGTCATGTACATCTAGCCCTAAGATTATGGTCCTAAATTCAAATGGTTTTAAAAGCATTTTTAAATTTGATTTGAAAAACCTTGATGAAGCTTTCCTAGTGATAGCATTCATCATTGAACTTTGTGATACAAAGTTGAGTTAAAACTTGAACTATTTCAAAGTTTTTGAACTTTGTATCAAGATTTGAAAATGGAAACTATTTTCATAGAAAATTATTTTTCCATGATAGTGTATGATATGAGGAATGTATCCTCAAAATTTCACAATTTTGAATTTCGGGAGAAGAAAAATCAGAAATCCCTGTGATCAGTGTCTGGATCGGTCGCTGGACCGATCCAGGGAGGGCTGGATCGGTCACTGGACCGATCCAGAGTGCTGTGGATCGGTCTGGTGACCGATCCAGTGAGGTCTGATAGCGTGCCAATGTGCTGAAATTCGACTGCATGTCTGAAATTTCGGCTGACAGTTGGTTTTTAGATTTATAAAGGTTTGAAACTCTCCAAGACATTGTTGGTGCAATGGTCAAGGGGGAGTTGGCCTTTAGGGGGAGTTTTAACTATTAGTCAAGGGGAGTTGACTTTTAGGGGGAGTTTTTACTCCTTGAGGATTAGTGATATGGGATTATCACTAAGTGGATTGTTGAGCTTAGTATCAAGGGGAAAATAAGAGTTTCAATGAAAGGTATGGGACTTTCATTAGGAAGAAACTCTTGACCTTGATACCCTCCTTTTTCTTTTTGATGTGTGTCAAAAAGGGGAGAGTGTTCATTGGAGAATTATTAGAGAACCCAAGTTAGGTTATCGGTTTAACCTAAGCTAGGGGAAGATTGTCAAGGAATGTTCGAGGAAGAACATTGGAATACTTTTTGATGTGTGTCAAAAAGGGGGAGAATTATTAGAGAACCCAAGTTAGGTTATCGGGTTAACCTAAGGGGAGAATGTCCAGAGAATGTTCAAGGAAAGAACATTGGACATTGGAAGATGATTGAAAACCTAAGTTAGGTTATCGGGTTAACCTAACTTGATTATGGTTTTGTCAAACATCAAAAAGGGGGAGATTGTTGGTGCAACCTTAGGTCAAGGTTGACCTGGTTGACCCGACTCGAGTTGACGTGACTCGAGTTGTATTTTGATGTTTGACTTGGGAAGATTGTCGGTGCAACCTTAGGTCAAGGTTGACCTAGTTGTGTTGCATGTTGATGTTTGACACTCGTGAGAGAGTTCTATTCTTGATGTGGGACAAGAATAGATGTTTGGGAGATTATTGGTGCAACCGTAGGTCAAGGTTGACTGGTTGACTGATTCGGAAAAGTCCAAGTATGGAGACTTGGCGCGGAAAAGTCCAGGGAGCTTGGCTGGAAAAGTCCAAGTATGGGGACTTGGCACGGAAAAGTCAGCAGGGAGCTTGGCACGAAAAAGTCCAAGTATGGAGACTTGGCACGGGAAAGTCAAGCAAGGAGTTTGGCACGGGAAAAGTCCAGTGAGTGAAGCCAGGCGAGGGAAATCCTGGTGAGTGAATCGGTGAAAATCCTAGTGAGTGAAGCTAGGTGAAGGTGAAAGTCTGGTGAGTGAAGCCGGGCATTGGGAAAATCCTGGTGAGTGAAGCCGGTGAAAATCCTAGTGAGTGAAGCTAGGTGAATGGGAAGTCCTAAGTGGGATGTTAGGCAGTGTGGAAAATGAGTGAAGCCGGTGAAAATCCTAGTGAGTGAAGCTAGGTAAATGAGAAAGTCCTAACTGGGATGTTAGGCAGGTGGAAAGTCACAGTGAGTGAAGCAGGGGTGTGGAAAGTCTGGTGAGTGAAGCCAGGCGGTGGGAAAGTCCTAGCCGGGATGTTAGGCAATGTGGAAATCCTGGTGAGTGAAGCCAGGTGAAAGTCCTGGTGAGTGAAGCCAGGCAAGGGAAAATCCAGATGGATCAGGGATGATCGGACTTCTGGTGTTGGAAAGTCCAAGTAGGTCAAAGGGATTGACCGGACACTTGGCAGGGAGTTCTAGCAGGTCAAGGGAGTGACCAGATGTTAGGGATGAAGTACCAATAGGTCAAGGTTGACCGGATATTGGTTTGGAAGTCTTGGGACTTGGTTTGGGCCAAACCCAAGCTCTGGATCGGTCACCAGACAGACCATGTTAACCGCTTCTGCCCAGAAATTCTTTGCAAGCCCTGCATTCAGCTTGAGACATCTCGTCTTCTCAATGATTATCCTGTTCAACCTTTCCACTACCCCGTTCTGCTGAGGTATCCTGTGAACCGAGAAATGTCTCATTATCCCATGTTGCTCACAAAATTCCTGAAACTTTGAATCTGTGTACTCAGTCCCATTGTCTGACCTAAGGCATTTGATCTTTCTTCCGATCCGATTCTCCACTTCAGTTTTCCACAGTTTAAACTTTGTAAAAGTTTCCGACTTGTGACGCATAAAGTATACCAAGACCTTTCGTGAGAAGTCATTAGTAAAACTCATAAAATACAAGTGTCCTCCACATGATGCTACACTGGTTGGTCTCCAGAGATCCGTATGTATGTAGTCCAGAATCCCCTCCGTCTTGTTTGCTGCCGTCTTGAATTGCACTTTGCTATGTTTCCCAAGAACACAGAATTTGCAGAATTCAAGCTTATATATCTTGACACCCTTCAACAAATCTCACTTGTGAAGTTCTAGCATCCCACGTTCACCCATATGCCCTAGCTGCATATGCCACAAAACAGTACTGTCAGATTCAAACTCCACTGAGGTGGCTCCACCTACAACTATAGTCCCTATCAACTTGTAGATGTTTCCTGCTACCTTTTGTCATTTCATTACCGTCAGAGCTCCCTTGCTAATCTTCATCACCCCGCTCACTGATTTGTAATTACAACCAATATCATCCAGTGTGCCTAGTGAGATCAAGTTCTTCCTTAGCTCTGGTATATATCTGACATCACATAAAGTTCTATTGCCCTATAGGTGTCAAACCAATCCTTGTTTGGAGTCATGTGATATGAACATGCAGAGTCTAAGATCCATGCATTTGTCAGCTGCTCCGAACTCGACATAACTGATAGCATATCTCCATCATCGCTCTATGAATTTTCTTCTTCAATTATGTTTGTAGACTTTGTCAAACTACCTTGTTCTCTGCAACATGTTTCTTTATCTCTGGACAATCTCTCTTGATATGACCTTTGCCTCCATATTTGTAGCACGTGATCACCTCTTCCTTCTCGATTTAGAACGAGCCTTGTTGTTGTTACCCGTTCCATGTCGAGATTTGCTCCTACCACGCTCTTGGTTGCTATTTACCACAAGTCCTTCTCCTTGAGAAATTTCATCACTTGTTTTCTTCCTTTGGTGAAAATCTAGTAACGCACTTATGATCTCCTCCAATTTGAGAGTTTTCTTACCCCACATCAAAGTAGTAACTAAATTCTCGTACGTAAGAGATGAAGGTAGAGAATTCAACAACATCATCGTCTTGTCTTCGTCTTCGTCTTCGTCTTCGATCTTCACATCAACCCGCTTTAGATCACTTATAATCTGGTTGAATATGTTGATGTACTGGCTCAAATCGGTTCCTGCTGTCATCTTCAGCCCGAATAATTTCTACTTAAGATACACCTTGTTTGTCAATGACTTTGACATGTACCGACTTTCCAGCTTTTGTCAAACTGTCACCGATGACTCGTCGCCCATGATATGGTATATCGCATCAACTGTAAGACAAAGTCTGATTGTTGCTACGACCTTCGCCTGAATTTCTTCCCAATCTGATCTCTTCATACTTTTCGATTTTCTTTCTCCTAGCGCCTTCACCATGCCTTGTTGCACCAACAAGTTCTTGACCCTTCTCTGCCATAATCCAAAGTTTCCGGTTCCGTCAAATTTCACCATATCAAACTTTGCAGAAGTTGTCCCGGGCATGTTGAATAAATCCGCCAAAAACCTGTAGCTCTGATACCAATTGTTGCGCAAAGAGAGGGCAACACCTCTCAATCTCTAAAATGCGGAAGAAGAGGAAGAGAGAAAAGAGATCGCGCAGAGCAACAAGACAAAGAGACACAAAAGGAGAGCAAAC
This sequence comes from Zingiber officinale, assembly GCF_018446385.1. Taxonomy (NCBI): domain Eukaryota; kingdom Viridiplantae; phylum Streptophyta; class Magnoliopsida; order Zingiberales; family Zingiberaceae; genus Zingiber; species Zingiber officinale. The sequence continues at coordinate 108,919,023 of NC_055993.1, read as the reverse complement.
ACGAGGAAGGAGAAGAAGAGAAAGAAAAAGAGTTACTATAGTTCGGCAACCTGCTTACTCCACAAAATCGATCGAAACTTTATTAGAATTCTCTCTACACAAGAGAATCACATCTAATGATTCTTGTATTTACTGTTGTACAATAGGTTTACAATGATCTCTATAAATATTGCTAAACCCCAGACCCAGTAAAATCGTAACAGAATTTTATTATGAAAAATCAAAAAAAAAATCTGTTATATAAAATCTTAATAGAATTTTATTACAAAAATTTTAATAGATTTTTTTTTCATAACATCTCTCATATTAACCTTCATCCAAATATGAGTCACCTGTCAATATTTTGGATCGTATGATTGTATAATCCGAATCATGATTTTACAAACTAGGGGAGAAACCATATGGATCATGTCTCATGTTTACTTGTGGTCCGTTGGGCCCTATAAATCTTGAAAGTAGGGAGGAAATTTGTGAATAGACCACGAGTGGATCGCGACCCATGCCTGCTTGTGACTTGTTGAGTTCGGCCTGGAGAACTCGGCTCGAAATGACTTATCAGCTTGGACTAACTCTGCCTAATGACTTGGTTAGACTGAGCACTAAGATAAGGCCACATAGATGATGGTATCATTACTGATTAATGCCGAAAAAGAAACCAATCAGTTCTTTTATTATTTCTAATCCCGCAATTAATCGCCTTCTGCTCACATAATAATGGCTGTCACATGCCGTTCTTAATTTAATCACTCCTAAACTACACATAGTACAAACACATTACTGAATCCACTGTTAATCTAAACATTATTAACGAGCCACTGGACAACCATAGAAATGAATCATGATGAATGGTGGGAGGAGCTTAAGGAGACTTAATGCTGCATATGCTTGTTTAATAACAGAGGACTTTTCTGATGATTAAAGAACAATACATGTTCTGGCGTTCATGAATACAAAGAGCATAACTCCAAAGATTTAGATGAGAGATTAATTAGCTAGGAGGAAGATTAGTGATAATTAATCTGCACATGGCCAAAATCTAAGTCTCTGCAGGAAACCATCTCGGCTATAGCTGTTTGACAGTGGGGTGCAAGAACGAGGTCAACCTTCGTGCCTGGATTGAGCGTAGTGGATTCAACTGGAACATATATATACCTTAGGGCAAACGAGTGAATGCTTATGACAATTCAAAGATTCCTTATCATTTATTTATTTGTATATTAAATGAGAGCTGATCATTCATTGATGTAACCACAACTGCGCAAGCTCATTGGAGAACATATGATGTAATGGTTAAACCATTGATTAGGGCCGTCTTAATTTGTTTTTTAAGGTCTTAGACCTAAAAAATATCTAGGACTATAATATTTTTTTATAGAATAAATACTAATTGTTAAAAGGTAATTTTTTATATAAAATTTAATTTTCTAAGTTTTTAGATGCGAATTACTAATTACATTTTTATATTACAATTTTAATGATAAATCTTTTTTCAATTAATAAAATTATTACATTTTTTTTGAGATATTATATATTGAGTGTAAATAAGATTTTATTAATTTTAATTTTGAAAAAATATCCATAAAAAACAATTTAATTTTTTTTATAAGGTTTAGTATTATAATGTTGGATTTATAATTTCTTATAGGATTTTTTTTAATATAAAAAAAAATCTAAAAACCATTAATAAGAGGGCGTGTCATATTTTAAAAAGTCTTTAAAAATTAAATATTTTTATTTTAAAAATAAACAATTTTAACTTTTCTATTCAAACCTAGTTATAAGTGAAAAAAATAACATGATGAATAATAATGTAATTGAATAATTAATTTTAAAAGATTGGAAACAAATATTAACTTTTATTTTAATTAATTAGAATGTGAATCAGTAAAAAATAAGCATATTGATCAAAATTTTGAAAAAATATATAAAAGATTATTCTAATAATAAATATTTATTGTAGTAGAAGATGATTATACTTATCCCAGATGTCTATCATGATAAAAAGGAAAAAAAAATTAAGATGACTAAGTAAGGAGATAAAGGATCGTAAGATCATTGACCAAGGAGGAAAAGGGCATGTGATTACGAGTGAGGATGGAGAAGAACGCAGCATTACTGATAACTGTGAGGAGAAGGATGTATTTTTTAAGAAATCATTATAGTAGAGGCAAAATTAGTTGGGTGTAGGAAAATAAAATATTAGTATGCAAGAGAAGAAAGAGTTCTAGTTTAAAAAATAAAATATATAATTAAAAAATTATTTTTAAAAAAATCAATACAAATAATATTAAGATATTAAAATTCTTAGAGCCCTAGGCGTAGGTTTAAGTGGCCTATGCCTACCTTGCCATTAATAGACTGTTCTTGATGGAGCTTCTCAAGTATTGAGGTTGAGGAGTACCAATAAAATAATAAAAAAATAAATATTATAAATTAATTATAAGCAAGGACAAGAGGGGTTGAAATTTTTTTTCAATATCCACTTTGTCTTATTCTTCTCATTCCATTTTGGCTATATTTATATTACGAAATAAGTCAGACTGATCTTAACTGAATTAGGTCTTGATTGTAGCAGAACAAATTTCCGAAATATAATTTACAATTTTTAAAAACATTATTTTAAGTTTATCTATATATTACTATATATTGAGACAACACTGAGCTAACTTCACCCTAAGTGGCATTGTTCATCGCTCACACCAAAATGGCAAAATCCTTTATTTTAACGCTAAGAGGAGGGATTCCTTTTTTAGAATAAATAAAAAAAATAAGCCACCTAGCTTTGAATCTAAGTTTTTTTTTAAATTACAATCTTGCACACTACACGTTACAACTTTATTTAGCAAATAAAAATAAACAATTAATACGAATCCAACTGTTAGCCGCCCCATTCTAAAAAGAATCAAGTCAACCACACGCTCACAAAAAGGAGATAGATGGTCCGTCCATCTCTGCTTCAGTATTTCCGCACCACATTTTTAGTTTCTACCGTGGCATTATTTTCATAATCAAAATTTCTCTTTTTCTTAAAATTTTTGCTGAAATCCATTTAAAAGTTGATAGGTCTCAATTTACGTTATTAAATTCAACATAAATATGCTAATTAAGAAGATTTCTAATAGTATATTAATTTTATTTATAGTAATTCAAAGTTAAATCACTTCAAACAAAACTAATATAATAATGGAGGTCTTCTTAATATAGTATGTATTTAGATTTAAATTTGATAGTGTAAATTGAAAATAGTAAATTTTAAAATTTATAAAGATTTGATAAAATTTACCACAAATGTATTATGATACATAGGACAATGATATTCACTAACTAATGTTATCCATGAGTTCTTAGGTTTTTTTTTGTTTGAAAAATATTAAATTTTAATTTTTTTTAATAATATAGGCCCATCAATTTGAATTTGACTGATAGATTTAGAAAATTTTGAATCATTTTAAATCAAAATTAATATACGTACAAATCTTTTTAGTGTATGCATGCTTTTAGATCCGAATTCAACAACCTAAATTAAGAACAATGAATTTCAAATTGATAAAATAAATATTAATATATATATATATATATATATATATATATATATATATATATATATATACGGAATTCGAGATTTCGAAATCAACCTACGGTTCAGTAAAATGCTGTTCCTATTGCCTTTCATTTTTCTTTTACTAACAAAAATCAATATCGAAGAAATTGAATGCTTTGCACGTTTCGGTTGCCATGCTTACTTAATTATTATTATTTTTTTTATTATTTATATTATTATTATTATATTATTTTCTCCAATCCGTTTTGGTTTTTTCCCACCAGTTGACCTCCACTAGCGTTCCATTTTCCTCCTCGATTAACAAAGCCCTTCATCCCGGCACCTCCATGCTGCCTATTTATATCAAGATTTGCGGTGGCGGTGGTGTTCAAACTTGAGCATCTCCGGCGATCCTCCGACCATCTCCTATCTATATCTAGCTTTCGAGGTTGTAATTAATTAATTTGAGCTGAAGTGAAAGGTAGTGTGTTTGGTTTTGATGATCTTATTAATTGTGAATTATGGTTCTTGATTCAGGGGATTCAGTCGAGGATCCGTTTTGACGGCGAGATGAGCCGCGACCGGAGAAAGCAGAAGCTCGACCTGAAGCTGAACTTGTCGCTGGTTCCGGCGCGCGGGGAGTCATCGAGTAGGAGGAGGTCGGCGGCGGCGGCGGCGGAGAGCGAGGAGGCGTCGTCGCCGAGCTCGTGCTTGTCGTCGGAGGCGCAGCAGGGGACCCCCGAGGAGGCCGCGTCGATGGTGGTGGGCGGGTGCCCGCGCTGCCTCATGTACGTGATGCTCTCCGCCGCCGACCTCCGCTGCCCCAGGTGCGGCACCGCCGTCCTCTTCGACTTCTCCGGCGGCGGAGGCGCCGCCGCCGCCAAGAGCAGGGCATGACGTTGAGCTGACTCATGCTGATTAAACTGAAACGCCTAGTTTCATTTTATTCACTTTTTTTTTTCTTTCTTTTAATTTCAATCTCTGGCCTGCTTATCGTTCTTTCCTTCTCTTCCAGAAAATCAAAACCAAAATAAAAAATAAATTAATCTATTTGAGAATTTGTTCATCTTCTCCTTTTTATCTTAGTTCTACTTGAGGCTTTCTCAAATAATTAAAAAAATTATTTCTTCTAAACACTAAAATTTGGAGAAGGAGAGAGTTGCTGTCATATAATTTTGAGACCACGGGTCGTGAAAATAGTATTTTACAAAATGCAACATAAAAAAGTATATACAATAGACTCAATATGATTCAATCCTTCTTGGTCGGAAATGTTATGCACCATCAAGTTACAATCACTTTTGAATGTTTCTTATGAAGAGGGCTAAGCATTGGTCTCATGAGAAGTATCAGTGCTGCAACCACTTGGAAAGGAACAGGAACTCAACTTTAATTTGCACCACAAATTGACTGCAAGAGAGGAGCTCCTAGTCGAGCCATGTAGGCGACGACCTCTCACCGACTAGCTAGGAAGCCCTCAGTTAAGAGGCGGATTGCATGTTTCGTTGCTTTGAATTGCATTAACTAGAGTTTGCTTCGAGCTCAAGTAGATTAAGACATTTTATCAAACATGAAGGTTTGCCTAGGTCATCCAAGAGCCATGCATATTCGTTTGCTTGGACTTTGAACACAGAAAAACATTAAAAATCCGGTGACAAAGCTCAAAAGCTTTGTTTAGCTAGAGCTAGGCAAAGGCAATTAAAGTTCGAATTCCAAATAAAACGAATACTCTAAAAGTCGGTTTCTGAACATATATAAGTTGTGTTTTGGAATTATCTGATAAAGGAACGAAGGAAGCTCATTTGTCTAATGGATTAATCGGATAAAGTATTTATTTAAGATTTAAGTTTTAATGGGTTGGGCTTTTAAAATGGGTTCAACATTGCTATTCTTACATGAAGTATTTTAAACCAAAATTTGTTGTTTGGGCATATCCTTTTCCTCCAAAATGACCTAGTAAGGTTCCCTTTTCACAAAGTGAAAATCGAGTATTTATTTATATCTAAGAGTATTTTGAAAATAATCTTAGGTTTAGTAACGAGTTATTATTATATATTTATTGGATGTATTTATTAAATATTTATCATATTTTTAATATTAACTGATAATATAACGTAATCTTCTTCCTTTATTCGAACTTGGAATTTGATCATGACTACTTCATCATGGGTAAAGTTATAATTACATATTTATTAATTTTTAGAATATAAAAATATAGTTTTGGTTGTTTAAAACAATAATTGTTCATAGATACTTTAAATTTTATTTATCTACTTAAAACATATGGATTATGCTTTTATAATTCTATATTTTCTTTTCATTTCTTTTCTAGTTTTCCAATACACAAAAGTATATAATCCTATATTTTAATTAAGATATAGATCGTAACAAAAAATAATTATATTCATTCCAATTGTAAAATAGTCGTTTCATCTCCGGGTTATGTGAAAAGAGTTAAATTATAGAATGAATTTATAGTCGACCACTAAATTGATTAAGGATAGAAAGATTTTTTTTTTCCTCCTAAATTAATTAAGATATCGATGTACTATATGTTATTGCAATGATGCTCCCCAATTTGATTTATGATTTTGATATGTGCATACATCACAAAGTGAAAATCGAGTATTTATATCTAAGAGTATTTTAAAAATACTCTTAGGGTGCGTTTGGTTCAAGTTATCATGTATAATTTTATTATGTGATTATTAAGTAATCACATAACCAAAGTTACGATAAATAAAACATAACAAAATGTTATTTGGTTCAACTTAGGTAATGCAATAAAAACTTATTTGTTTGAAGGTTTTAATAAATAATCTAGTTTAATATTTTACTATATTACCCTTAGTTACAAAATCAACCATATTATTATTATTATTTAAACTCTATTTTTTTATTTTTCCTTTTCATGTTTTTTCTTTATTTTTATGTGTGTTTTTTTTTCTTTTTTTCTATTTTTATATATATTTAAATTTTTTTTACATATTTAAATTTTTAATTTTTTTTCCCATTTTCTATTTTTATGTTTTTTTTTAATTTTTTTTTCCCATTTTTTATTATTTTTACGTTTTTTCCTTTTTTTTTAAAAAAAAATTTAATGTTTTTTTTTAATTTTTTAAAAGTTTTTTATTTTATTTTTTTATATATTTTTTGCTTTACATTTTTCTTTTTTATCATATTTTTCCCTTATTCGATGATATTTTGGGTAAAAAAATTTTGTTAACCTGGAATCAAGAAAAACTTCAGGGTGCGTTTGGTACGCGTGTTTTCCATTTTCATTTTCTGGAAAATGCGCATTTTCTGAAAAATGGTGTTTGGTTTGTGTTTTTCGTGTTTGTTTTCTAAAAAAATAGCTAGCGTTTTCTAGAAAAACAGAGAATGATAAAAAGTCGTTTTATGTTTTCTAGAAAACGCGCGTACTAAACGCACCCTCAATTTTTTGAGGTTTTTCAATTCCGAGTTGCATGCCCCTTTTGCTGACGTGTCAGGAATCAAATATTACTCGGGAATTATCGATTACCTAAACCAAACATGATTTTTATTGATAACCTTGGATCGATAACTAAGATTATCAAAGATAACCCTCAACCAAATATATCCATAAATATAATAACTAATTATTATTATATATTCATTGGATCTATTTATTAAATATTTATTATAATTTTAATATTGGTTGATAATATAATATAATCTTCTTCTTTTATTCGGACTTGGAAGATGATACTAATTTATGATGGGCAAAGTTATAATTACATATTTATTAATTTTTAAATATAAAATTATAGTTTTGATGGTTTAAAACAATAATTATTCATAGATACTTTAAATTTTATTTATCTAAGTAAAACATATGGATTACGCCTTTATAATTTTATATTTTCTTTTTATTTCTTTTCTTGCTGTCCAATGCTCAAAATTATATAATCCTATATTTTAATTAAGATATAGATTATAGTAAAAAATAATTACATTCATTTTAGTCATTTTTTAAGGTTCATCTCGAGATTACGTGAAAAGGGTTAAATTATAGAATTAATTTATAGCTGACTACTAAATTGACTAAGGATAGAAAAAAAAATTTCTCCATTAATTAAGATATAGATGAATTATATGTTGGTGCGATGATGCTCCCTAATTTGATTTATGATTTTGATATGTGCATCATGTAGGCAAGGACTTAAAAGTGTACATAAAATTTTAAAAAAGTTTCATATGATTTTGATAAATTGGAGATGTATGAAAGTTGTGATAAATTATGAATGATGCTTAATTTTGGACTTTCACTTTTGGGCAACATCGTCATGAGTATAACTAAGGATAGATTAAGTAGCTGCTTGATAGAAGTATTCAATTGAAAGACATCTTACTATTTTATTAAAAATCTTCCCTTTTTACTAACTAATTTTAGTGAAGCCTAAAATGAATTTACGTTAATATCCTTTTTTCTATTCACACTAAAAATAATTCCAAGATTTATTAGTAATTCCACAAGTGAAACAATCAGTGATCTAAAATTCGAGACTCAGCTGTGGCGTATTATTATGAATTTTTCTCATCATTAATTTTCTCTGGTTGTTTTATATAAAAAAATATAGTTCTCTTTAGTCTCACATCTTAGAATTGACAATATTATGATCAAACAAGCTTCTATAACTATTTTCGGCCGACAATGTTAAAAAATATACTTTTCTTAGTTTTTTTTACTAAGATAAGTATAATTTTAAATTTAATTAATTTTTTTTCATAGGGAAGCCCGTTACAGTAGTTTGTTAACGTCACGCTTGCATTATTGCACTATTGCATGGGTCTGACGAATCTTACCCAAATAATTAATTCTTGATATTCTTGATTCTGAACGTAAGGGTGACACTCGAAAATTCAAATAATTCGGATTTTCAAAGACCTAAATAATTCAGATTTTCAAAAGTCATATACTTTACCCTTGATCTTGTCCGAACGCTGAGTCGATGGACGCTGGGGACGTGGCGCTCTCCGCTGTCTTCGACTGGCTGAACGAATCTCCGGCGAACCTGCAAGGAAGTCAAACCGGGAAGGGGTTCCCGACGACGACCCTCCGACGCTCAAGTCAGGCAAGAGGAAAACGATGAAGTGGCTTCAAAGATGAGAGATCGCGTACCTCTGGTGAAGTTTGTGGGCTCTTATATAGAGCTCTAGGGAGGCTTGTGCACACCTGTCGAGGCGTACACGTGTCCTTTACCATACCTCAGTATGGGCTTACCAGAGGAGCATACCTGACACCATACTGCTATAGTCCGAGCACCTTTCTGATGGGACAGCAGAACCTTTCGTCGTAGGATTCTGCGTATGGCCTGGTCGTCGAGCATGCCTGTTGTCAGAAGATGATGTTCCCCAATGTCCCCTTGTCCTTGTCTCTTTTTTCCCCGAGCCGAGTGTCCAGCCGCTCGGCAGGCACATCACTTCCGACCGGGCGTAGGTATCGGTCCGACCGGGAAGATTCCCGGTCGCGTGCTCGGCTGAGACTGTTCCTTCACAGTATTGCTGCTTTACGCCTCGGTCGAGCGGGCTACCTGCTCGGCCCGGCGACCCTTTTCAGCATGAGCGTCGGAAACCTGACTCCCCGTCAGGTTGTCTTTGATTCCGCTCGGACCCGTTCGGCCGGTTGACCCGACCCTTCTCCGATCGGCTGGACCTCATGCTGACCCTTTTGATTTCTGACCTCTACGTGTCATTGGCTCCCCACAAAGGGGGTCCCCCGTCCTTACTACCGGATCACTTGCCTCCCCTTTAAGTCTAGTCGAAGGAGGCGATGAGTCCGACTGATTGGACCGCCAGTCGCGCCGAGCGGCGTCTCTGTGAAACTATCCTCCGCTCGAACCCCACGGGGGTAGTTATGACCTTAGTCAACGCCAACATTGCTCGGATCTCTTCGAAATTTGCGCCAATCTTTGACATTAAGGTCGGGCATGCGCTCTGTGACTCGTGAAGGCGCTCATTAAATGCACTCCAGTGGCCGAATGCCACGTGGCGCTGCTGCCGTCATCGTACGGCGGCGGCGTCGCGGGCGACGAGACCGAGGCGGTTTGAAAATGGACGGCCCGATAGAGTCCTTGGTTTTTGCGACCTGCATCTGACGGCTGAGGCCGTTCGGGCCCAACCCTATAAAGCTTTCACCTTCTTCCTCTGCCGCATTCCTTCTTTCGCGTGCCCAGAAGTTTTCCCTACCATTCCTGCTCCGGTGATCCTGCCGCTGCTTCTTCCGGCGACCTCTAGCATTCTTCCTTCGATCTTTGTCTGCTTTCGTAAGGTCCTTCTGCCATCTTCTTTTCATTTCTTGTTTTTCCTCGTGCTTTTTTCTTCTCTTCGCGTTCTCGTCTCCTGGTTACGATTTGGTCCCCTTTCTTAAGCTTTTTGCCCTTTCGTACATCTCTTGCTCCTTTTCCCGCTCGGCTTATGGCCAGCTCTTCTCAACCTCAAGACCCAGCCCTCGGCCCGTGGTATACCACCATGGAGTCGCGCTTCGATCGGCGCGACGTCGATATTCTGATGGACAATTTTGACATCCCCTCTGACTTTGAACTTATCTTACCCTCCCCCTCCGCTTGGCCACACAAACCGCCGCGCGGAGCTATCTGTTTTTTCCGTGACCAGTTCATAGCCGGTCTGTGCTTTCCTCTTCATCCCTTTATCGTGGAGGTCTGTAATTTTTTCGGCATTCCGCTCGGAAGCTTAGTCCCTAACACCTTCCGCCTTCTATGTGGAGTTGTTGTCTTGTTCAGAATCCACAACATTCCCCTCCGACCGGAGGTCTTCTACTATTTTTATTATCCTAAACAGTCCAAGCTGGGTACTTACATGTTCCAGGCTCGGTCCGGTTTAGTCTTCTTTAATAAACTGCCCTCTTCCAATAAACATTGGAAAGAGTACTACTTCTATCTTTGTCTTCCCGAACGGGCCCCTTTCCGAACCCAGTGGCAGGTCGGACCGCCAACCTCCCCTGAGCTAAAGAGGTTCAAGATCCGACCGGACTATCTTCACGCTGCCAACATGCTAGCCGGTCTGAAGTTCGACATCAACAAGTTCTTACCTGAAGGGGTGATGCACATATTTGGCCTGAATCCGATTCAGACTCCCCTCCCGAGCAGCTTCGGTAAGAATTTTACTTATGCATTCGCCTTGATTGCTAACTAATTTTTTCCTTTTTCCTCTGCAGTGGACATTGTCATGGAGTCCGTGATGGCTGGGATTTTGAAGAGGAAAGCGGCGACGCTCGAGGCCGCAGCTGCCAAGGAGATGGAGTTGCGTGGCATTGAGCCGGTCGGCTCACACGAAGGGGAGAGCGAGACCCACGAGGAGTCGGCCTCTCAAGCCTCTCCCCGGGATGTGGCAAGAGGCGCCACCCCCAGCAGGAGACCAACAGTCCAGGAGGAAGGCTCCGCTCAGGAGGAAGAGCGCCCTCTCCGACAAAAGAGGCGCCGAACAGAGACACCACTTCGATCGGCCACTTCCGCGGTCCAGCCGTCCGAACGGACCACCGCCGATTCTCGCGGCAAAGCCCCAGCGGTGGAGGCGATCTCGTCCGATTGGACCCCATCCCAACTGGACGCTTCCGCGGACCCCCTCGAGGTCCTACCTGTCAGCGCCCTTCCGCCCTCTCCCCGCCGAGTCCAACGCTCGGCCATTTTGTCCCAGTTTTCTGCACCTGCCTCTGATCCCTCACCAGCTTCCGCTCAGACGACTCCCGGTCGGCGCCGTACCATCAGGGTCGCCTTGCATCTCCCCACCGAAGAGTTGATGCCCGAGTCCAATCGACCATCTGTGCCTGAGCACATGATCACCATGAAGGGGCCCCTAGCCGAGATGTGGGCCGACGCTCGGGCATGTGTCGCGATGATTCCACTCAGCAATCTGGCCAACAGCCATATGCAGCAGGCCACTGGGGTAACTATGTTTGCTTTGGAGTCTTCTACGCGCTTTCTCCGATCGGCTATTAATGATTTTATTTATGTCAGAGATGGGTAGAGGAGATCGCTGTCTCCAATCGTCTGGCCATGGTGGACGAAGAGTTAAAGAGGTTAAGGAGTTCGGGCGGCGCGCCCTCCCAGGGTCCTTCATACGCCGAGCTGCAGAAAGAACTCAAGAAGACCCAAGATCTATTGGCGGCTGAGCAAAAGAAAACGGCCGCCCAGGCCCATACTATGGCCGAACTCGAACGACATGTCAAGTCACTTGACCGGAAAATAAGCCTTGCCACCGATCGGAAGAAGACGACCGTCGCCGATTTGGAGAAGAAAAACATCGAGGCTCGAGGCCTGGAGCAACGGGTCAAAGAGCTGATGGAGCAGCTGGATGGCGAGAAGGCGAGTCGCTCGGGTGAAGCCATCAAACATAAGGATGAGTTGAAGAAATTACAGGAGGCTCTTGAAGCTTCCCAAGCTACCTTCAAGGAGTACCAGGAGGCTGAGCCCGGCCGAGTCGCAGCCCTGAGGCTGAAGCACATCTGCTCGACCGAATTTTTAGAAAAAGTGTGCGAGCGGATGTATACTGTCTTTGAACTTGCCATCACCGCCACGATGGACTATCTGAAGTCCAAGAGTCAGCTCCCTGACTCCGCTAGCATCCCAGTCCAAGACTATGCGGCGCTCCTTAGCACCATCCCTAAGGACCTTTATGATTTTCTGAAATAGAAGTCTTTATGTAATTCGGCCGTTCGGCCACAAACTTCCCTTTTTGTAATTTGGCCGCTCGGCCTTGATTCCTCTGATTTCAATGAAAAATTTATCTGTGTTGTGCAACTTCGTTTTTACTTTGCATGCTTGTGGGTGATTGGTCGGGGCCTATGATACACAACTCGGCCAACTAGGCCTCCCGAGCGGGCGTAGGTGGCATATGACTTGTCACTACTTTCCCTTGCCGCTCCTCTTCAAGCGCCTTTCGTTCCGGCCGGAGGATTTATAGTCGCCGGTTCTACTCTCGATATTTAACGTCGGAGCTCGATAGTCGCCGGTCCGACTCTCGATATTTAACGTCGGAGCTCGACGGTCTTCCGGCCGGAGGGTTTATAGTCGCCGGTCCGACTCTCGATATTTAACGTCGAAGCTCGACGGCCTTCAAGGCTAATTTCAACACGGATGATATACGCCCTGCCGAGCGGCGAATAATGCCAAATGCGTTTCATCACTTTGCTTCCTGCATTAAAAGGACACATGCGACCAAGACATACATAAAATGAATTACATCGGCGCACCTCTCACCCAGCTCTGTACGGTTGGAGATGATTTGCGCTCCACGGTCGATCCAGCTGCTGTCCGTCTTTATCCTCCAAATAATAGGCACCCGAGCGGAGCTTTTCGATGACTTTAAAGGGGCCCGCCCAAGGAGCCTCTAGCTTGCCAACGTTCCCGACCGGCTTTACTTTCTTCCATACTAGGTCGCCGACCTGGAATGCTCTAGGGATTACGCGCCGGTTGTAGTTCTGCTTCATTCTCTACCGGTATGCCATCAGCCGGACGGACGCCTTGGCTCGCTCCTCGTCGATCAAGTCCAAATCCATCTTCCTCCGCTCGGCATTGTCATCATCATAGTTCTGGATCCGGACAGACTCTATGTCGACTTCAACTGGGATAACTGCTTCGCCTCCGTACACTAAATGGAATGACGTGACGCCTGTTCTCTCCTTTGGGGTCATGCGGATATCCCATAGGACGCCCGACAGCTCATCCACCCAGCTTCCTCCTATGTGGTTAAGTCGAGCCCGAAGAATTCTGAGGATTTCTCGGTTTGTTACTTCAGCTTGGCCGTTGCTCTGGGGATAAGCCACGGAAGTAAAGTGTTGTTCGATGCCATAACTTTTGCACCATTCTTCGAGCTGCTTCCCGACGAACTGTCGTCTGTTAATCTGTTATCAGATATGAGCCGGTGAGGAATGCCGAACCGACAGATTATATGCTGCCAGATAAACCTTTTGACCATATGCTCGGTGATCTTGGCCAGTGGCTCGGCCTCTACCCATTTGGAAAAGTAGTCATCCGCTACTAGTAGAAACTTCCGCTGATCGGTCGCCATAGGGAACAGACCTACGATATCCATTCCCCACTGATCGAATGGACAGGACACTGTAGATGCTTTCATCTCCTCCGCCGGTCGGTGGGAGACGTTGTGGTACTTCTGGCAGGAGAGGCACGTCGCGACGATCCGAGCGGCGTCTGCTTGCAGGGTTAGCCAGAAGTACCCAGCCAGCAGGATCTTCCTAGCCAGCGATCGCCCGCCCGGATATCCTCCGCACGATCCTTGATGCACTTCCTGTAGGATGTACTCCGCGTCCTCCGAGCTCACACATTTCAAAAGTGGGCGGGAGAAAGCCTTCTTGTATAGTTGGTCTCCAACGAGTGTGAACCAGCCGGCTCTCCTTCTCAATAGCTGTGGGCGGGAGAAAGCCTTCCTCCCGATCGGCGGTGTCGCATCTAAGCGCAGAAACTCCATAATGGTTGTCCTCCAATTGCTCGGGAATGTGAGGCCCTCTATCCGGTCAATGTGCACCACCAAGGATACTTGCTCAATTGGCTGCTGGATGACGACCGGTGATATTGAACTTGCGAGCTTGGCTAACTCATCTGCCGCATGGTTCTCTGCTCGGGGTATCTTCTGGATAATGACTTCTCTGAAGTGGGTCTTGAGCTTTTCGAAGGCCTCAGCGTAGAGCTTGAGCCGAGCGTTGTTAATCTCAAAAGTGCCCGAGAGCTGCTGGGCGACCAACTGAGAGTCTGAATGGATTGTCACCCGACCGGCTCCTACATGCCGGGCTGCCTGCAAGCCGGCTATGAGGGCCTCATACTCCGCTTCATTATTTGTGGCTCTGTAGTTCAGCCGGACGGATAGGTGCATCCGTTCTTCTTGGGGAGAGAGTAATAGCACACCAATCCCGCTCCCGAGCCGAGTGGACGATCCATCCACAAATATTTTCCACATAGCTTCGGGCTCGGGATTTTGCACTTCGGTAACAAAATCTTTATCGCCGAACGGGGTTGATACTGAATGTCAAATTCACTTAACTCCGTTGTCCATTTGATGAGCCGTCCGGACGCTTCTGGGTTCAGCAACACTCTTCCCAATGGGCTATTTGTCCGGACGATGATGGTATGTGCTAGGAAATAAGGACGAAGTCTCCGAGCGGCGAGGACCAAAGCAAAAGCCAGCTTCTCGAGCCTAGTGTAGCGAGATTCAGCATCTTTTAGAATATGGCTCAAGAAGTACACGGGTTGTTCTCCACCACTCGTCCTCACTAATGCCGAGCCTACTGCCTGCTCGGTTGAAGATAAATAAATACAGAGCGGCTCACCTACAGCTGGCTTGGCTAGCACCGGCAAGGAGTTCAGGTATGTCTTCAGCTCCTTAAACGCCCGATCGCATTCCTCGTCCCAAAGAAACTTAGTAGCTTTGCGTAGGATCTTGAAAAAAGGGAGACTCCGGTCGGCAGTCTTAGAGATGAATCTTGACAATGCAGTTATCCGCCCGGTCAGGCGCTGAACTTCCCTCAGATTTCTTGGAGGCGGCATATCTTGCAACGCTTTTACCTTGCTGGGATTTGCCTCTATGCCCCGCTCGGTCACTATATAGCCCAAGAAACGCCCGCCTTTTGCTCTGAACAAACATTTCTGAGGGTTTAGCTTAACTCCATACTTTCTCAGCGTTTGGAAGGTCTCCTCCATGTCCGTAAAAAGATCAGCCGCTCGGACGGACTTAATGAGAATATCATCCACGTACACTTTTAAATTGCGTCCGATCTGCTCCTTGAATACTTTGTTCATCAAGCGCTGGTAGGTTGCTCCCGCGTTCTTCAGTCCGAACGGCATTACATTGTAACAGTAAGTACCGTCGGCTGCGACGAAGCTGACCTTCTCTTGATCTTCTCGAGCGAGCGGTACCTGATGGTAGCCCTGATAGGCGTCTAGTATGCATATCAGCTCGCACCCGGCTGTGGAGTCCACCAGTTGATCAATCTAGGGCAGAGGGTAGAAATCCTTTGGGCATGTTTTGTTGAGATCCCGGAAATCGATGCAAACCCTCCACTTGTTGCCCGGCTTGGAGACTAGCACTACATTTGCGAGCCAGCTCGGGAACTGGACCTCCCTTATATGGCCGGCCTCCAGGAGCTTCTCGACCTCCGCTCGGATGATGGCGTTTTGTTTGGCGCTAAAGTCCCTCTTCCTTTGCTTCACCGGCTGAGCGTCCGGTCGGACGTGAAGCTCATGCTGTGCTATACTTGGCGAAATTCCCGGCAACTCATGCGTCGACCAAACGAAGACGTCGCAATTTCTCTGGAGACATTTGATCACCTCCTTTTTCTGGCTTGCCTCCAGATCGGCCGCAATGAATGTGGTGGCCTCCGATCGGGTCGGGTGGATCTGCATCTCTTCTTTTTCTTCATAAACCAAAGAGGGTGGTTTTTCGGTTATGGCATTCACCTGGATCCGTGGCATCTTCCACGCAGAATTAGCTTCGGCTCGGACCATTTCGACGTAGCATCGCTGAGCCGCCAGCTGATCTCCTCGCACTTCTCCAACTTTATCTTCAACCGGGAACTTAATTTTCTGGTAGAAGGTAGAGACGGCCGCTCGGAACTCACTGAGCGCTGGTCTCCCAAGGATAACATTGTATGCTGAGGGAGAGTCGACCACGACGAAGTTGGCAGTCCGCGTCCTTTTGAGCGGCTCTTCTCCTAGCGAAATAGCCAGTCGGACCTGTCCGACCGGTAGAACTTCATTGTCCGTAAACCCGTAGAGGGGGGTTGCCATGGGCAGCAACTCAGCTCGATCAATTTGCAGTTGGTCGAAAGCCTTTTTAAATATAATGTTGACTGAGCTGCCTGTATCGATGAAAATGCGGTGAATAGTATAGTTAGCTATTACCGCTTTGATGATGAGGGCGTCGTCATGTGGCACTTCGACTCCCTCAAGGTCCCTGGGCCCGAAGCTGATTTCGGGCCCGCTCGCCCGTTCTTGATTGTAGTCGACCGCATGGATCTTGAGTTGCCTGACACTCGCTTTCCTCGCTCTGTTGGAGTCACCTCCGGTCGGTCCACCAGCGATGATGTTGATTTCGCCCCGGGACGTGTTGCTTCTATTTTCTTCCTCCCGTGCGGACGGCCTAGGCCGCTCCTTGGATACCCGGGGATTGTCCTCGTGCCTCTGAGGATGATACTGCTTGGGAGATTTTCTGGATATCCGTCGATCGGCTTCATGGTGTCGTTGTCGCCCGTCGGGCGATGTCGATCGACGACTGCCACTCCGGGGAGCGGGGTGGGTGATCAGGGGAAGGCTTTGGCAATCTCGGGTGTTATGCGTGTCGGTTCGGTGGAACGGGCAAAACATGGGGGTCTATTTCTTTTTTGGTTTGGGCCGCTCAACGACTACCTCTTGGATGGCGTGGGACCTTGCGTGGTGAGGGCGGACTGCTTCGGCTCTGGATCCTCTTGGCGGCTGGTGGCCAGTGAGCGGCTTTCGCTCGACAGGGGCTAGCCGCTCAGTTGGAGCTCCTTTTCTCCGGGCCGCCTGGGCTTCCTCCACATTAATGTACTCATTGGCCCGGTGTAACATATGATCATACTTTCGGGGCGGCTTTCGAATAAGTGAACGGAAGAAGTCACCGTCCACAAGGCCTTGCGTGAACGTATTCATCATTGTTTCTGAGGTGGCCGTTGGAATATCCATGACCGTTGGATGTAAGCTCGGAGCGACTCCCTGGGCTCTTGCTTGATGGCAAATAGACTGACACTGGTCTTCTGGTAACGCCGACTTCTCGCAAAATGATGGAGAAAAGCGATGCGGAACTCTTTAAAGCTGGTGATGGATCCGTCCGGCAGCCTCCGGAACCATCGTTGCGCCGATCCCGAGAGGGTGGTAAGGAACACCCGACATTTCACTCTATCTGTGTATTGATGTAGTGTAGCTGTGTTGTCGAACTTACCTAGATGGTCGTCCGGGTCGGTGGTTCCGTTGTATTCCCCGATCGCCGGTGGCACATAATGCTTTGGCAGAGGGTCCCGCAGGATGGCATCTGAAACTGCCGGTTGATCCGCTCAGGGGAGGCGTCCGTTCAGGGAGCCTTGCCTTTTCTGTAGTCTCGCCTGGGCGCCTCGTCGGATGAAGATCCTCGATCAAGGTTAGCTGGTGCGACTTCAGGAGGCGTACGGAATAGGGCCCGATGAAATGGAACCGGGGCAGGCGGTGCTTCTCCTTGGATGCCGATCGGATCCTTATCTCGGCCCCATGCTGAGATGTTCTCCGGTCAGACCGCTCGACCTCCTGAAGCTGATGTCGCTTGTTGCTCCAGTCGCTCGGCTTGCGCCTTCTGTTTCTGTTGCTCCATGAGCTTAGCTGCTCTTGCCTCAATTAGAGCGTCGAGCTCCTCCTGGGAGAGCATCACGGTGTGAGGTCGTCCAGCTTCGTCCATCTCGTCCGCTCGGATGCAGGTGCGTTCCCACAGACGGCGCCAATTTGATCCTGTCCGAACACTGAGTCGATGGACGCTGGGGACGTGGCGCTCTCTGCTGTTTTCGACTGGCTGAACAAATTTCCAACGAACCTGCAAGGAAGTCGAGCCGGGAAGGGGTTCCCGGCGACGACCCTCCGACGCTCAAGTCAGGCAAGAGGAAAACGATGAAGTGACTTCAAAGATGAGAGATCGCGTACCTCCGGTGAAGTTTGTGGGCTCTTATATAGAGCTCTAGGGAGGCTTGTGCACACCTGTCGAGGCGTACACGTGTCCTTTACCATACCTTAGTATGGGCTTACCAGAGGAGCATGCCTAACACCATACTGCTACAGTCCGAGCACCTCTGTGATGGGACAGCAGAACCTTCCGTCGTAGGATTCTGCGTATGGCCTGGTCGTCGAGCATGCCTGTTGTCAGAAGATGATGTTCCCCAATGTCCCCTTGTCCTTGTCTCTTTTTTCCCCAAGCCGAGCGTCCAGCCGCTTGGCAGGCACATCACTTCCGACCGGGCGTAGGTATTGGTCCAACCGGGAAGATTCCCGGTCACGTGCTCGGCTGAGACTGTTCCTTCACAGTATTGCTGCTTTACGCCTCGGCCGAGCGGGCTACCCGCTCGGCCCGACGACCCTGTTCACCATGAGCGTTGGAAACCCGACTCCCCGTTGAGTTGTCTTTGATTCCGCCCGGACCCGTTCGGCCGGTTGACCCAACCCTTCTTCGATCGGCTGGACCTCATGCTGACCCTTTTGACTTCTGACCTCTACGTGTCATTGACTCCCCACAAAGGGGGTCCCCCGTCCTTACTGCCAGATCAACCCTAATAACTCTATTTTAACATTTTAATGCTAAAATACTTTACTTAATATAATTTCATTATAAAGGGTCAATGTGATTTCAATGTATTATATTACACACGCGACGCGTGTGCACGATCACTAGTTATAAGAAAAAACCTTTTTAGCGTAGAATTATTCATTGTTAATCAATTACTAATTGGCTATAGCGACCAATTAGCAACCAATTCTTTCCGTCGTTATAAAATTATGTTATTTAGCGATGAAATTTAATCTTCCGTTGTTCTTAGCAATGTTAATTCCTATCACTAAGTTTAGTGATAAAATATTGATTTCGTCGCTAAACTTAGTGACGACTATTAAACTTCCATCTCTAAGATTAGAGATGAAATATTTAATTTTGTCGCTAACATAAGCGACGGAAGGTTATATTTCTTTGCTAATTTACGATGAAATTAAAATTTCATAGCTAAATTCGTTAACGAAAGATTACTATTATAGCTCCAGCGATAGAATTTTAATTTTATCGATAAAATTAACAATGAAAATTTCATCACTAATTAACAACAGAAAATTAAAATTCTGTTAATAATTATCATGAAAATTTCAACAATTCTCTTTGTTGTTTTCACATTTTCCTTATTTATATATAAAATATCAAGCAGCAAACCATCACAAACAATGTTTTCACAAGTCAACACATTCACATTATATAATCAAACAACAGGACATGAAAAACAATACAAACATAACACCATATCAAACGATACAAGCAAATCCAATCCCGCGTATCAAATCCAATACACAACAAAGATAAATATGCAAGATTTCTCAAATTTTACTGATAAATATCTGAATCTAATAAATCTAAATATCTTACCAATGATAATAAAAACTCCCAGCAACCACATCCAAACCCACTGCAAAATTAACTATCAGAATTATGATTAACAAATTGAATTTAAATTAAATAAGATGAACACTACAATAATAATAATAAAATGTTAGCTATACAATAGTTTTATAAGTTGTTAAAAAAAGATTAGTTTAGATATCTGATGATATATAGAATATATATCATTATCTACCATGTTCCTAAAAAGATATAATATAATTAGAGATGCATTTAATATGAAAATTAATAGATATATTTGCATGCTTCATGAATGATAAAAAAAAAAAGTTAAAGTTAACATACTTCCTAGTCAGCTACTAATTAGTATCACGACGTTTGACTCATTCGATCCATTAATTCTCACATTTTTCATTCAATTTGCTCATATTTTATTTGGGCTAGCCGAGACTCTTCAAATTGTTGCTCTAATGTTGGGAGTTGATTTTTCAAATCTAGGTTTTCTTCCCTTAAGGCTTATACTTCAATAATGTTGGTTGCTACTCGGAAAACCTAGAGGTTCCACTGTACAAAAATTTTGTACAAAGGTCTGAACCTTTTCCTAGCTACCATGTGTTCTTTTAAATTAAATTTTGGATCGCCTGCGGAACTTAACACGTTTGATCCAAAACTTAATCTATTTGTTCTTTTAGGTTTTGACTTGGATCTCCTGCGGAACTTAACACGTTCGACCAAAGTCACCTTAAGTTATTAATTCCATTAAATATTAATTTCCATAATTGGTTCCCAGTACTGACGTGGCGAGGCACATGACCTTCTTGGATATGGGAGCAACCACCACCGACTAGACAAAACCTTTTATGGAAAGCTAATATTTAATTTCCTAAAATAACTTTAGGTTAACCGAAAAGAACAATCAAATCACAAGGAAAAGAAAAACAAAAGAACACTATATCGAAAACAAATTCGAAACTCTAGAATCATATGTCTCTTGTATTTAGTATTATTTCCAAAAATAACTAGTATGATGCGGAAAGAAAAAATACTAGTTATACCTTTTAGAAAACCTCTTGATCTTCTACCGTATTCCTCTTCTAACCTCGGACGTTGTGTGGGCAACGATCTTCCGAGATGAGAAGCCATCAATCACCTTCTTCTTCCTTGCAAGTTTCGGCCATCAAAACTTCTTCTAGGATGAAGAGGTTCGGCCACCACCACCATGCTCCAAGGGATGCTAGAAACGAGGCTTGCTTTCTCTCCTTCTTCTCCTTCCTTGATCCGGCCACTAACAAAAGCTTCACCAAGAGATAAGTTTTGGCCAACAAGAGGAGAGGAGAGAAATAGGGCCGGCCACACCACCAAGGAAAAGAGGGAGAAAAATAGAATAGAGTCGTTAGCCTTGAAGCCTCCTCTACCCCCTTTTTTATAATCCTTGATCCTGGCAAATAAGGAAATTTTAATAAAAATTTCCTTAATTCTTTTTCCATCGAAAAGGAAAAATTATTTAATTAAAATAATTTTCTTTCTCAATTTTATTTGGCCGGCCACATAAAAGCTACAAACAAGGAGAGTTTTAATTAATTAAAACTTCCTAATTTGTCTCCAGAAATTTATAAAATTTCTCCAATAATTTAATCCCTTCATGATTGGTTTATAAAAAGGAAATTTAATAAATTAAAATCTTTCTTTTAAACATGTGAATAAAAAGAAAGTTATCTCTAAAAATTAAAATCTCTTTTAATCTACAAATAAGGAAAGATATCAAATCTTTTCTCAATCTTTTGTAAAAACAAATAAAAGAGAATTATTAATTTTAAACACTCTTTTAAATCATGAACATGATTAAAAAGGAAAGTTTTCTTAAAATTTAAAATCCTCCTTTAATCAACAAATAAGGAAAGATTTCAAATTTTAAACTCTTTTTTAAACATGTAGATGATTTACAAATAAGGAAAGTTTTTACCAAAAATTAAAACCATCCTTTTAAACTACAAATAAGGAAAGAGATTAATCTCTTCTCTTAATCTTTTGTAGAAAGCTATAAAAGGAAATTTTTAATTTTTAAACTCTCTTTTAAAATCATGATATCCACATAAGAAATAATTTTAATAAAAATCCTTTTTAATATTCTAGTGGCCGGCCACCTAAGCTTGGGACCCAAGCTTTGGCCGGCCACCTACATGACTCAACCACTTGATCTTGGCCGGCCCTAGCTTGGGTTCCAAGCTAGCTTGGACGGCCCCATTGGATGGGTAAGAAGGTGGGTATGCGGTGGGTATAAATCTCTATATACTAGAGGCTACGATAGGGACCGAGAGGAGGAATTGGTTTTGGTCTCCCGATGAAATTAAGCATCCCGTGTTCGCCCCGAACACACAACTTAATTTCATCAATAATAATTCATTCCACTAAAGAACTATTATTGAACTACCGCACCAATCCCAAATTACATTTTGGGCTCCTTCTTATTATGAGTGTGTTAGTCTCCCTGTGTTTAAGATAACAAATGTCCACTAATTAAGTAAGTTACTGACAACTCACTTAATTAATATCTAGCTCCAAGAGTAGTACCACTCAACTTCATCGTCATGTCGGACTAAGTCCACCTGCAGGGTTTAACATGACAATTCTTATGAGCTCCTCTTGGGGACATTCTCAACCTAGATTAGTAGGACACAGTTTCCTTCTATAATCAACAACACACACTATAAGTGATATCATTTCCCAACTTATCGGGCTTATTGATTCATCGAACTAAATCTCACCCATTGATAAATTAAAGAAATAAATATCAAATATATGTGCTTGTTATTATATTAGGATTAAGAGCACACACTTCCATAATAACTGAGGTATTTGTCCCTTTATAAAGTCAGTATAAAAGAAACGACCTCTAATGGTCCTACTCAATACACTCTTAGTGTACTAGTGTAATTATATAGTTAAGATAAACTAACACCTAATTACACTACGACCTTCCAATGGTTTATTCCTTTCCATCATGGTCGTGAGCTACTGTTTATAATTTATAAGGTACTGATAACATGATCTTCTGTGTGTGACACCACACACCATATTATCTACAATATAAATTAATTGAACAACTACATTTATCACAAATGTAGACATTTGACCAATGTGATTCTTATTTCTAGATAAATGTTTATACCAAAAGCTAGGCTTTTAGTATACACTCTAACAATCTCCCACTTATGCTAAAAGACTAAGCTGCCATATCTGCTGCCATACATCTGATTCCCATGCCTTTCAAAAAGCTCTTGCCTTAAGGACCTTAGGTTATCATCTGATGCAATCTAGGCGGCAACAACTTCTCCTCGTTATACAATTTCTCGTATTGGGTAGTACTTGCGCTCTATTGTGTTTACTTGCCTTATAGACTCATGGTTTCTTCGAGTTTGTTACTGCACCATTATTATTACAATAAATTGTAATATTCTTTAGACAAACTAGAAATCATATCTAAGTCTATCTTGAGGTAATTAAGTCATTCAGCTTTTATGGCTACCTCAGAGGCTTGCCATATACTCAGCTTCTATGGTGGAGTCCAGAAAAACATCTATGCTTACCACTCTTCCATAGTTATGACTTTTCCTCCTAAAGTAAACATAAAACCCCGAGGTCGACTTATTATTGTCCCTATCCGATTGGAATTCAAAATCCGTGTAACCCACAGGGACCAAATTAACTACCTTGTAAGCTAGCATATAATCTCTAGCGCCTCTAAGGTACTTTAATATATGCTTTACTGCAGTCTAATGTCCTTGTCTAGGGTTACTTTGATATCTGCTAACTATGCCCTTGGCAAAACAGATTTCTGATCTCGTGCATAGCATACATTAGGTTGTCTAACTGCCGAAGCATAAAGAACTGCCTACATGTCCTCAATCTCCTTTGATATCATCGGAGACATCTCTTTAGATAAAGACACTCCATGCTTAAAAGGTAAGAAACCTTTCGAGGAGTTTTTGCATGCTTAAAACGAGCAAGGATTTTCCGATGTATCAAGCTTGGGATAAGTAAAATATATTTTTTCTTTCGATCCCTTATTATTTTGATCTCAAAAATATATACATTCTCCCAAGTCCTTTATATCGAATTATTTGGACAACCATACCCTTACTTCTGACAACATTTTGATATTGTTTCCAACTACCAAAAATGTTATCTACGTATAGTACAAGAAATACCACTACGTTTCCATCACAACTTTTGTATACACAAGACTTATCCGTTTACTCAATAAATCCATAGGTCTGGATTACTTTGATAAACCGGATGTTCCAAGACCTTGAAGCTTTGCCTCAGTCCATAGACTGATTGAGCTTGCACACAAGATTCTCTTAGCCCTTTGCAATGAACCCTTCTGGTTGCTTTATATGGATGCTTTCATCAAGACTTCCATTAAGGAATGCTGTCTTGACATCCACCTGCCAAATAGATAAAAGAATCAGGATAGACTTAAGCATGACTACCAGTGAAAAAGTTTCCTTTTTCATCAAGCCTTGCTTTGAAAGTTACTACCTTCCTTTCTATCCCTCTTTTCCTATTATAGACCTTTTTACACCCAAAGGCTTTTACACCATTTGGTGGTTCTACAAGCTTCCATATTTTATTAGAATACATATATTCTAATTCTGTTATTCATTACTCTATGCCAAGATGTTGCATCTTTATCTTGGAGTGTTTCGTCATATGTCCGGAGATCAGGTTCGTGTCCTCCAGGGACCGAGTCCAAAAACTCTCCCAAAACATGAATCTTTTTAGGTTGCCTAACAACCCTCCCACTACGACAAGGCACTTTCTGCAATTGTGTATCATTTGTGATACGTGTTGCAGTTTCCTTGTGGTATCTCATCTTGTACAGTTGGTACTAGATTAGACATGCCTTTTATTATTTCCTTAAGAACAAATTTTCTTATGGGCACATGGTTTATTACATAGTCCTTTTCTAAAAATCGGTCATTGATGCTAACAATGACCTTCTGATTTTTAAGACTATAAACCTACTTTCATTTCACTAGGATAACCCACAAACAAGTGAATTCCTGTCCAACTTATCATTGTCTCTCTTCTGCATATGTGCTGGACTACCCGAATCCGAATATGCTTCGAAATAGGCTTACACCTATTCAACAATTCTATATGAGTAGAGAGTTCTGACTTTAGAAGGTACTATATTCACTCCCGTTTCCAGAGTATATCCTTAAAATGATTTTGATAATATTCTTAATAACTCATCAATCTACTTATTTCCATAAGAGTCCTATACCTTCCTTTTTCTACACCATTCTGTTGGGGTGTACTAGGTGCAGTTAGTTGGGATTGAATCCCTACTTCTGATAAATGACTCCTAAATTCTCCCAAGAGGTACTTGCCACTACGATCTTACCGTAGTGTCTTGATACTTTTACTTTGTCGTTTCTCCACATCAGCATCGTACTCTTTGAACTAATCAAAGCACTTAGACTTGCGGCACATCAAGTAAATATATCCGTATCTCAAATAGTTGTCTATAAAATAGATGAAATATTTGAAACAACCTCTTGCCTGGATGCTCATAGGATCACACAAATCAGAATGAACCAATTCCAATATATCTTTGACTCCATACCCCTTAGACTTAAAAGCTTCTTGGTTATTTTTCCTTCCAAGTAAGACTCGTAGGTTGGAAAGATTTCCACTACTAATGAACCCAAAAGTTCATCAGCTACCAATGAATCCTACTCAAGTTAATATAACCTAGCCTTAGAAGCCAAAGATATAATTGGTTCATTTTCGAAGGTTACTTTCTCTTAAAGTTTAGAAGATGTGTTACTAATTTCCATTTGTTGCATCGTGAGAGTTATTGGATTTATAAATTGCTAACCAACGTACCAGAACAGATAACTTCCCTCTTTTTCTTAATAACAACTTTGTTATTAAAAGAGGCAGAATATCAAGTTCTTTTAGAAACTGAAAACTAGTTCTTTCTAAACTTGGTGCGTAAAGACAATTACTCAAAAATCCATGTTTTATTCTTATCAAAAGATAAACATCTCCCACTGCAACAACTACCATTTTTACAGTAGTGCCCATGTAGACAGTGTTTTAATTTTCATTTAGTTGTCGGGTTTCCTGGAACCCTGCAATGAATTGCGGACATGATTAATGACATCTGTATCTATACTCCAGGTTCTGGTAGATAACACCACTAAACATGTTTCAACTAATGAATTAAATACACCTATATTGTTCTTAGTTCTAAGAAGACAGTTTACCTTAATGTCCAAGTCCTTATTTCCAATCATTACAATTGGGATTACTAAGTCTTTCTTATAGTATGACTACTAGGAGATTGACAAACATTTTAAATCCTAAGAATCACAAAAATACTTGGTCAAGATCAACTCCTTAAAAATCCCCATGAATTTTGTATGTCACGATAGTGTGGACGTATACAAAATCGAAGAGGAGATTTTATTCATTAATTTTATTATCTCGTCAACTTTACTTTATGACGAATAAAATTAATAGTTGATCTGTCTTTGATCAAATATTTGGTCAAAAACTTTTGAATTTAAAAAATATTGATTCCTCAAACAATATTATTTAAATTCACCAACACCTCAAACACCGTGAATTTTGCATGCCACGTTAGTGTGGACGTATACAAATTCAACATTTGTAAAAGGAGGGTTTAAACCCATTAATTTTATTATCTTGTCAACCTAACTTTTTGACAAATAAAATTAATAGTTGGTATCATTTGGTCACACAAATAATAGCAGTGACTCCGATGGGGAGGATACTATTATATGTGTCTAAGTGTATACCATTACTTGACACTAAGTCCATTAATAAGATTATGCCCCTTCCGTTGGGACACACTCCTAATTAACTTCCTATAGTCATCCAAAAATGGAAGTCTGTTCTAGTGATCCACAAACAAGCTCATCCGTTATGGAGGAAGGCACTCAGAGCCAACGCGCAAGCTTGTTTGCATCACTTACAAACCAGTAATGGAGACCATGAGATTTACTTAAAAATCCCTCTCCCACTTAGTTATTTATAAATGAGGAATTTTAACTATGCTAGCTTACTAAATATGTAAACTAACATGCACACACAGCACAATATAAAAGCAATAAATAGAAAATTTAATTTTCAACTATTATGGCTTTTATCTCTTGTTGTCCTCCGTGTGTTGTCATCCCAAGCTGCTGCCATATTTGGCCACTGCCACCGGGTCTAGCTGTCGCATCCATCTTGCTCCTAGTTCCGCTGCGCCTCTGGTCCTTAGAAGGTTCCACGCTTTG